>NC_138135.1:1282500-1669591 GCF_964188305.1 Podarcis bocagei
ACCTGTGCTAATACTGGCAGTCTTTGGCCTGCACAGGCACACCCGGTGTGTAGAGCCTCCAGCCCCAGGCACTGTCTATCCTGAAAATGGGTCCTTTGACTGGGAAGATTCAGGCAGTCACTGTCATGGGATGCTGAAGGATTGTATCTCAGCTTGTCAGTCACTCTGACATTGCCTACAAAGAATAAGAGGAACAGAAATGCTTTTGAGGTGCAACTTCTGTATCAATCCTGAGAGCCATTCCATGGACTCTGCACCCCTGTTTCTGATGACAGGTGTACATTATCCTCATCCTCAGTGGAAAAGACATTAAAGATGGAAGCCTGAGAGAGAGGAAAAGGTTTCTGGTTGCTTCCTGGGTGGGATTGCGGAAACCAAGAGCCGCTTCTGAGAAGGCCTCTCCCCTCCCCTCTTCCTCTCGGGATTTCCTCTCCTCTCCAGGGGACCAATGGCTGGAATTGGAAGAACCGCTGTGTCCGGACAGAGCAGGGGCTTATGGGGTGGGAAGAGGATGGAGATTACAGGAAGGAAGAGGTGGGGGGACACGACCCCCCACTTTCCAGGGATCCCTCTCTGGTCGCCTTGAAGGGGTGGCCCATTCCTGGGAGGGAGGGAGAAGCCAAGGCGCCCCCTCTGGAGATTCCTCAAGGAAGCCACGGTGGAGATGTCTCCCCAAAGACTGGTCTTCCTAGCTCTCCCCCCCAATGCTGCTGGGATGCTCCCCTCCCTTCCCCCCACTTCCTCGACCCCCTCCCTCTCTCCCAGAGTCTCCCCTGCACCCAGAGGCCCCCTTGGCCCGGCCCAATCCTCGCCATGCGCGCCCCATCTTTCCATCCGGAGGGGCCACTCCAAGACGAGATGGGGAGGGACGGGGGTGGGGTCTGTAGCGCCCGTTAATCCTTTCAAGGCCCGACTCTCTTCCCGGGAACCCCACAGCGCCCGGGGGATGCCTGCGTATGGGAAACGGGGCAAGGAGGCCCTCGTGGGGACCCCCTGGGTGGGGGCTCCATGTCCGCCGCTGCCAAGGCGCCTAAGGGGCCAAGGAAAGCCCCCTTCGCAGCACGCGTGCCGGGATCCAGGCCCTGCCACGGGGCCCACGGAAGGCGCTTTGGGGAGCTGGCGGGGGTCTCTGGATCCTTCTCTCCCCTCTCCTCCGCGACCCCGTTACCTCTTTGTCCTCCCTCCCGATTCTCCTTTCCTTTCCTGCAACATCCGGGGGGGGGGGGTTTCCCTGTCGCCCCTCCTCCCCTTTCCGAAAGCGCGCCCCTAGAGCTATGGGTCAGAGCAGCAATCCCGAGTGGAAGCTCCACGTCCGGCAGAAGCAGGCAGGTTGGGAGGGGGGCTCACACCCCCCATTCCCGGAGCAGAAGCCGGATTGGAGGAGGAGGAGGAGCAATGTATTGGGGGAGGGATTTGGGGTGGTGGGGGCAGGGTGAGAGGAGGATGTGCCGGGAGGGGAAGGTTTGAGTGGGGGGGGGAGGAGAGGAAGATTCCCCCTCCCCTCCTCTTTCTGGGGATCAAGAGAGCGGGAGAGGGGCTGATCCCGGCAATCCAATTGCAAAGTGGGATCCCGCACAAACAGTGCAAAATCCTTCCCTCCCCCACCCCACGCCGTGAACTTAGATCCGTCCACGTTTTAGGTATTGGTGCTATTAACACCAGGAATGGGGGGGGGCGGTTAAACGACTCCCCCAAAACCCCAAGTCCCCAACGCAGCCTCTGACTAAGTACAGGACAATGGCCATTGACACAGGCACCTTCCATGCACAACAGCAAAGAGGCTCAGAGAAGCAACCTATAAAATTGTAGCAAGAAGCCGATACCATGAATCGGACTGTTTCCTCCGACTATCCAATACTGTATAGAAAACTGAAGAAGCTTCAAATAATCGCCAACATTCAACGGTTTGACGGATTTCCTGGGTTCCAAAGCCTAATGACTCCTCTGGAATTGGGGGATCCAGGGCTCCCCCTGACTCCATAATCCCTTAGGAGGCAGGAGGCGATCAAGGGCAGCACATGCCCCAGGCAGAAATCCATCGGGATGGTGGGTTGAATTCTGATGCTTTCAAAGGAGAAGCCCATTAAAGCCTTGCAGCTGGGGGGATGGGTAAATACTATTATGGTTCTTTGGGCTGTATATTGTCTCCCTGCTTATTTGACTTATATGCAGAATTCATCATGCGAAAGGCTGGGCTGGATGGATCCCTAGCTGGAATTAAGATTGCCGGAAGAAAAATCAGCAACCTCAGATATGCAGATGACACAATCTTGAGGGCAGAAAGTGAGGAGGAATTAAAGAACCCTTTAAGGAAGGTGAGAGAGGAGAGCACAAAATATGGTCTGAAGCTCAACATCAAAAAAACGAAGATCATGGCCACTGGTCCCATCACCTCCTGGCAAATAGAAATGGAAGAAATGGAGGCGGTGAGAGATCTTACTTTCTTAGGCTTCATGATCACTGCAGATGGTCATGAAATTAAAAGACTCCTGCTTCTTGAGAGAAAAGCAATGACAAACCTAGACAGCATCTTAAAAAGCAGAGACATCACCTTGCCGACAAAGGTCCGTACAGTTCAAGCTCTGGTTTTCCCAGTAGTGATGTATGGAAGTGAGAGCTGGACCATCAAGAAGGCTGATCACCAAAGAATTGATGCTTTTGAATTCTGATGCTGGAGGAGACTCTTGAGAGTCCCATGGACTGCAAGAAGATCCAACCTCTCCATTCTGAAGGAAATCAGCCCTGAGTGCTCACTGGAAGGACAGATCCTGAAGCTGAGGCTCCAAGAGTTTGGCCACCTCATGAGAAGAGAAGACTCACTGGAAAAGACCCTGATGTTGGGAAAGATGGCAGACACAAGGAGAAGGGGATGACAGAGAATGAGATGGTTGGATAGTGTTCTCGAAGCTACCAGCATGAGTTTGACCAAACTGCGGGAGGCAGTGGAAGACAGGAGGGCCTGGCGTGCTCTGGTCCAGGGGGTCACGAAGAGTTGGATCCGACTAATCGACTAAACAACAACATTCTTTGGGGAAGAGGGAAGTTAAAATGTGTGGGAAACTGGGGGTATTGAAGGGATGGGTGACAGACTCATGTTTCTAAATGCCAAAGACTCCTATTTTGTGACATATTTGTGATGTATCAATGATGCTGTTGGTAGTGTATTATGGGAAATGGGGAGAGGTCTTAAAAGTATGTGAAAACCCATGCTCAGGGTTCCTACTCTTGGTGTGTTTGAACCTTGTTGCAACAAATAAAGATTAGGTTAACTGACTGCTGTTTTGCATCTTTAACTTGGCTGGAGGCTCCTTCTTTTGCTGACCCCAGAGAGACCTGCTGGGAGTGGGAACCTGAGGAGCTGGGCAGCAAAGTAAATCCACACCCCAGCATATTTTCCTTCTCAACTCTTTCCCACCTGAGCCTCACCCCCTTACCTAAAAGCCTGACACCCACAATGTGACAGGATTGTGACTCCTGCCCTCAGCAAACAAAATAGATCCCTGCCCCCCAAGCCAAGCAACCCCGAGGGGCTGAGATGCCCCAATCCTTGAAATGAGAAGGGGAGAGGAAACCTTCAGGGAGCAGGCAGGGAGGGGGCTGTAGAGGCTCCAGAAACTCCTTCTCACTGGTTCCTCCACTCCCCCCCCCATACTGCCTGCCTCCCCATGGCTCCTACGGCACCTTCACCCTACAGCTCCTTCATGAGCGGGGAAGCTGCAGTCCCTCCACAGGGGCCCCTTGGGCCTGATTCTGCAGGGCTCACCTGACGTTCTGATGCAAGTGAACGCTCCTTTGTCCTTCAGGGAGAACAGGGTTTCCCAAACTTGGGTCTCCAGCTGTTTTTGGACTACAGCTCCCATCACCCCTAGCTAGCAAGACTAGTGGTCAGGGATGATGGTGAAAAAGATCGTAAAACAGCTCCTCCTTAAGGGAGGCACGAGGAGCCCATCTAGGAAACCGTAAGTCTCCCATCGGTTGGAGAAACTAACAGAGACCAACCAGAGTAATGCTGGAGCAAAGCGGCTGCTAAGTCTGATCTTTTATTATGGTAAAAAAGGTAAAGGACCCCTGGACAGTTAAGTCCAGTCAAAGGTGACTATGGGTTGTGACGTTCATTTTGCTTTCAGGCCCAGGAAGCCGCCCTTTGTCCACAGACAGCTTCCTGGGTCATGTCGCCAGCATGACTAAACTGCTTCTGGCACAACAGGACACCGTGACGGAAACCAGAGTGCACTGAAATGCCGCTTAGCTTCCCACCGCAGCGGTACCGATTTATCTACTCGCACTGGCATGCTTTCGAACTGCTAGGTTGGCAGGAGCTGGGACAGAGCAATGGGAGCTCACCCCATCACGGGGATTCGAACCGCTGGTCAGCAAGCCCAAGAGGCTCAGTGGTTTAGACTGTGATACATAGATAGCAGTCAAGTACAACATTCCTAGTTAGTCTAGAGTGGACATGCAAGGGAATGTCTGGTCCAATCAGTCGAAAACATCCTGTTTCCTTCTGACTGAGACAAACTTCCTTTAGCATGTGACTAGAGGTGGGCATGACCTTACCTGTTCAGGTAACAAAAGCACATGGCAAGCAGCACCCCTTCTCTCTCTCTCCATCTTGCTTTCGCCATGTGAGCTGCAGTGACTGACAGTCTGCAGTCACTGGGATCAACCCCTCATATGGGGGTAGACCCACGTGTATATACTTTGTAACTAAGTCTGCCTTCTGGGATCCATCTGTGAACTGAATGTGTGAGTAAACGTCTTTTATATACTTTACACAAGATTATGTTGTGTCTATTCTTTTTAAGAATAGGGAAATTACCAGGAATCTTATATTGAGAAGCTTAAACAAGCTTGCAACAAGCTAACCACAGTGTGTTTAAAAGGGGAATGCAAAACTCTGCTAAGTTATAGAACTTGCTAGCACAAGTTAGGAAGTATGTTAAACAATATATCCTCTCCTGCCTCTCTGAACATTCCCACAAAGGGTTATTGGCCCCAGCATTGCGTATTTTTGAAGGATTGCAAAGGATTGGGATCCTAAGCAGAAAAGTATTTTTCTGAGCATACTTCCTGGTAAGCACATGGTCCTTTGTTCCATAGTGTAGTGGGGATTAAGCAACCGCCCCCCCCCCGCCCAGTCCCTCAGAGTTCACAGTGACCTAAGGCAGTGAAGATTTGCTTTGTATTTTGAGATTGTTTGCTATTTTGATTTTGAAATTTTGACAGCTTTTGAAATTTTGAATATTTCCAAATTTTTGAATTTTGAGAGGGCTAGTGTAGCTTTTGATAGTGATGCAGGGCAAGAAATGCCTATGCTGAATGAATAAAATTTTGGGCACTGGAAGCAACATTTAATAGCGCTTCTAGATGCAAAAGGAGTCTCCAGAGGGCTAGGGACAAAGGTGAGAGCTGTTTCCTAGTTCTGCTGGATCTCTCAGTGGCTTTTGATACCATCGACCATAACATCCTTCTGGACCGTCTAGGGGCTGGGAGCTGGGGACACTGTCATACAGTGGTTCTCCTCCTTCCTCCTGGGCCGTGTTCAGAAAGTGGTGTTGGGGGATGAATGTTTAGAGCCCTGGGACCTCACTTGTGGGGAGCCTCAGGGTTCTGTCCTCTCCCCCATGCTTTTCAACATCTACATGAAGCCGCTGAGAGAGATCAACAGGGGATTTGGGCTGGGTGTTCATCAATATGCGGATGACACCCAGCTCTACCTCTTTTAAATCAGAACCAGTGAAGGCGGTGAAGGTCCTGTGTGAGTGTCTGGAGGCGGTTGGAGGATGGACGGCAGCAAACAGATTGAGGTTGAATCCTGAACTGTTCTTGGGGGACAGGGGGCAGGCAGGTGTGGAGGACTCCCTGGTCCTGAATGGGGTAACTGTTTCCCTGAAGGACCAGGTGAGCAGCCTGGGAGTCATTTTGGACTAACAGCTGTCCATGGAGGCACAGGTCAATTCTGTGTCCAGGGCAGCTGTCTACCAGCTCCACCTGGTACGCAGGCTAAGACCCTACCTGCCCGCGGATTGTCTCGCCAGAGTGGTGCATGCTCTAGTTATCTCCTGCTTGGACTACTATAATGCACTCTATGTGGGGCTACCTTTGAAGGTAACCCGGAAACTGCAATTAATCCAGAATGTGGCAGCTAGAGTGGTGACTGAGAGTTTAATAGGGAAATGCAAAACTCTGCTAAGTTATAGAACTTCCTAGCACAAGTTAGATAGGATATTATTAAACAATATATCCTCTTCTGTATCCCTGAAGATTCACACATAGACCACAGTGCCACCCGCGTCCTCCCTGATCTTTTATTAATAGACCTTCTCAAGGCACTCACGCGGGAGGAAGGGGGGGAACTCTGAACAAAAGAAAGACCATACTTTTATAAATGTCAGAAAAGGTTGTCCACCCCACCTTATACCGCCCTCGTAGATCTGTCACGGAGGGCATCAGAGAGGAGGTCCCCCAGCGTGAGGTTACAGCTAAGGATCCTTTGTGAAGTGGAGGGCGATAGTGATGTGTTTGTTATTTATGTGTTTGCAACGTACCTCCTGCCGGTGTGTGGGCTGAACCCATTCTGTTAATGGCTGTCCCTTTTGTGATGTTGCAGGAATGGACACGCCAGAGGCAACAGCAGTGGAAGCCATAATTAGAATCTTGTGCTTAGATGTTCCCAGCTTTGTGTCCGATTGGGACCGCGAGAAGTCAGTCTTTATTTGTGAAAGGTTGTTACTTTGTTTGAAGAATGGCTTATTCAGTAAATGTGCCTTAGTCATGAATGGGTGTGTTTTTCACTGTGGAGCCACTGGATGGCAGTGTGGGGTGCTCTATATTGGGTCTGTCATGACAGCAACTGTTTCACTTAGTTCCAGCTATTTTGCACAAAGTTTTACAAAGTCTCTTTCAGTAGCACATTCAAAGCATTACACAGTACGATTTTGTATCAACATGACCACGTTAGAGCCAGGGCTTTACACTTTTGGGAGCATACATTTTCTTAATAACAATCTCAGAAACATAACCGAGAATCCCCCCCCCCTTCCCATATACATAAATGGGAAATGTAGTCAGGCCCTCGAGGTGGCTCTGGCAAGTGAGCCCAGCTGCATGTGGCAAGGGTGGGGAGGAGTTCCTTCCTGGCCGTCGCCTTTGAGTATAGGGGTCACTGCCCCTATTCCTCTAGCACAGGGGTCAGCAACCTTTTTCAGCCGTGGGCCGGTCCACCGTCCCTCAGACCATGTGTGGGCCGGACTGTATTTTGAAGGCCCCCCCTTCAAAATACAGTGTCCGAATTCCTTTTATTGTTTATTAAGAGTTTAGAAATTACAGAAAAAAGAAAAAAAGGTAAACAAAGCAAAACAATACAATACAATACAATACAATACAATACAATACATATAAAACAGAAAACACTACTTATCTTAACAAAACAAAAACAAAAACAGAAACAATTAAAAACGCATCCAATATTTCCATGTCTTATCTTTCATTTACTTGTTTTGACGACCTCCTCACACCTCCCTTTTTTTGTATTCTAGTTCAATTAGCTATTTCAGCAAATCCTTTCCACCTTTCTCAATTTTTGTCCCATAATTTATCTTAACACAATCTGACCTTATTTTTTTCCCCTTTAGCCCATTAACAGTCTATTTTTACTTAATTCTTTATAACATTTCTGCTAAAGCCATATAACTTCATTCCAGCATCCTTCTAACATTTATTAATTTTACAGTCTTTCTGTAAATAGTCTTTAATTTTTTTCCAATCTTCTTCCACCGACTCTTCTCCCTGGTCTCGGATTCTGCCAGTCATTTCCGCCAGTTCCATGTAGTCCATCAGCTTCATCTGCCATTCTTCCCAGGTGGGTAAATCTTGTGTCTTCCGGGAATGAACGAATTCCTATGCCCCACAAATAACCCAGAGATGCATTTTAAATAAAAGGACGCATTCTACTCATGGAAAAACATGCTGATTCCTGGACTGTCCCTGGGCCGGATTGAGAAGCCGAATGGGCCATATCCGGCCCTTGGGCATTAGGTTGCCAACCCCTGCTCTAGCAGGAGCGATTGTGGGGCTTCCTTGCCCGCTTCCATTCAGCTCTGCCATCCTCAAATGGCAAGTCTTCTTCAGCGATTGTGGGAGTGGAAGGCTGGAAGCTGAAGCGGCTTCTCTTGGAGTAGGCTTTGCTTTGCTTTCTGTTGACCTCAATCTGTGTTTTTAATGTTCTGGTGGGTTCCTGCAGCTCCTCCTTTCCCCTCTTGCAATTAGGCTTGGGGGAAGATCTCCCATTAAATTACGGAATTTAAATTTTCTTCAGAAGACACAGGGGGCGGGGAGAAGTTATGGTGAAGAAGCAATGTTTGGAGATCATGAGGTGGGGCGTGTGTGACAGAGTTTGGTGCAAAAACCGTCTTGCATGCTTGAGTAGAGCAACTCCAGGGCATGAGCCAAGTAGCAGCAGGGTAGGGGCCACGTGCAGAGCAAGCCCCACACTGAGGTCAAAAACACACAGAGAGGCAGCAGGACTTCTTCAGTAATAGTTTCCTGAGTTTTCAAAGCATACAGTTCTCGCTGGGTCCCCAGTGAGGCACAAAACTTAGCTTCTGGGACCAAATCCAGTTTCTGCAGTAAAAAAATACAGCATGCAGGATATGTAAGTTAGGCACACAAACCGGCAGAAGGGAGGAAGGGAGGAAAGAGGCTGGAAGGACACAGGGCAATGGATGTGTGTGTTTCACTTCCTGTCATCTGGGAGGGAAGTCAGCAACTCGGCATCTGCAGGGGCTTCACGAAGAAAAGCTTTCTGCCTCCTGCTTCCAGGCACATCCCAGAAACACACACTGTGATTCACGCTGTATTGCAATATCAATTGCTTTACAAAGCCCTGATCCTCACCACCAGCAATCTAGATTCCCCCTCTCTATCAAAATGTACTTTACATATAAAATTATAATCACTGTTGTGAGACATTACCTTCATTATTTCATGGCTATACAGTTTTACATATAAGCACTCCATACATCTAAATGGGTTCTCCCCTTTAGATCTCCCTAGATGTTTCATAAAAACTCCATTGTAACCAAAGCACTTTCTGCGATGTTTCCATCTAAACTGCTTCTCGTCTTTGAGTTTGTTGTTGGTTTGTAGGGCGTCAGCTCTTAAAGCTATTCCTGACCGTGAAGAAGAAGAAGAAAAGTTTGGATTTGATATCCCGCTTTATCACTACCCGAAGGAGTCTCAAAGCGGCTAACATTCTCCTTTCCCTTCCTCCCCCACAACAAACACTCTGTGAGGTGAGTGGGGCTGAGAGACCTCAGAGACGTGTGACTGGCCCAAGGTCACCCAGCAGCTGCATGTGGAGGAGCGGAGATGCGGACCTGGTTCCCAAGAATACGAGTCTATCGCTCTGAATCACTACACCCCACTGGCTCTGTTGATGTAGGACTTCCAATAGGACTGAACCTCTACCCTTAAAGTTCTTCTTGACATTTATGTTGTTTGTCTGTTGTGTGACTTTGTTGACGTAAATCAAGGGTTTCACTCTGAGATGGAGTTCTGCTTGGTTTGGAGATGGGGGGCTGGATGGACCCCCCTATGCAGAGATGTTTTGATTTTTCAAGTCTGGCTTTAGGCCGGGGGGAGCTCGGAGCTGTGGGGGCCCCTAATTTTGGAGGGGCCTTGAAACATGCCTTTAAATACCACATGGATTTCAGTTTTGACTATGGAAAAGGGGCTGACTTGTCGAGAAGGGACAAAAATATTGTCAAGTTGGAGTCTCCCAGAGTGAAAGGAGCAGAAGACAAAGTAAAGTACATGTATAAACATAGAATCATAGAGTTGGAAGAGACCACAAGGGCCATCGAGTCCAACCCCCTGCCAAGCAGGAAACACCATCAGAGCACTCCTGACATATGGTTGTCAAGCCTCTGCTTAAAGACCTCCAAAGTAGGAGACTCCACCACACTCCTTGGCAGCAAATCCCACTGTTGAACAGCTCTTACTGTCAGGAAGTTCTTCCTAATGTCTAGGTAGAATCTTCTTTCTTGTAGTTTGGATCCATTGCTCCGTGTCCGCTTCTCTGGAGCAGCAGAAAACAACCTTTCTCCCTCCTCTATGTGACATCCTTTTATATATTTGAACATGGCTATCCTATCACCCCTTAACCTCCTCTTCTCCAGGCTAAACATGCCCAGCTCCCTTAGCCGTTCCTCATAAGGCATCGTTTCCAGGCCTTTGACCATTTTGGTTGCCCTCCTCCGGACACGTTCCAGTTTGTCAGTGTCCTTCTTGAACTGTGGTGCCCAGAACTGGACACAGTACTCCAGGTGAGGTCTGACCAGAGCAGAATACAGTGGCACTATTACTTCCCTTGATCTAGATGCTATACTCCTATTGATGCAGCCCAGAATTGCATTGGCTTTTTTAGCTGCCGCATCACACTGTTGGCTCATGTCAAGTTTGTGGTCAACCAAGACTCCTAGATCCTTTTCACATGTACTGCTCTCAAGCCAGGTGTCACCCATCTTGTATTTGTGCCTCTCATTTTTTTTTTTGCCCAAGTGCAATACTTTACATTTCTCCCTGTTAAAATTCATCTTGTTTGTTTTGGCCCAGTTCCCTAATCTGTCAAGGTTGTTTTGAAGTGTGATTCTGTCCTCCGGGGTGTTAGCCACCCCTCCCACTTTGGTGTCATCTGCAAATTTGATCAGGATGCCCTTGAGTCCATCATCCAAGTCGTTGATAAAGATGTTGAATAAGACCGGCCCAAGACAGAACCCTGTGGCACCCCACTAGTCACTCTTCTCCAGGATGAAGAGGAACCATTGATGAGCACCCTTTGGGTTCGGTCAGTCAGCCAGTTACAAATCCACTGAGTGGCAGCATAGTCAAGACCGCATTTTACCAGCATCTTTACAAGAATATCATGGGGCACCTTGTCAAATGCCTTGCTGAAATCAAGGTAGGCTACATCTACTGCGTTCCCTTCATCTACCAGGCTTGTAATTCTGTCAAAAAATGAGATCAGGTTATTTTTCAGAAATCCATGCTGACTATTGGTGATCACATGAAGAAGACCTGCGGAAGGGACATGGAAAAGACCTAAGAGCCTCGGATATAAGGTCACCAGGTTGATGGAGTAGATGGATGGGATAGAAAGGACTGACAAAACCCGAGACCAGGAGAAGAGACGATGGATGAAGATTGGAAGAAAGTTTTAAAAATTTATTTAGAAAAGTATTGTAAAATTAATGAGTATTAGAAAAATGTTGGAATGAAATTATTTGGCTTTAGCAGAAATGTTTAAAAGAATTATGTAAGAATATAAAAAAATCCCTTCCAGTAGCACCTTAAAGACCAACTAAGTTAGTTCTAGGTATGAGCTTTCGTGTGCATGCACACTTCTTCAGATACACTGAAACAGAAGTTGCCAGATCCTTCTATATAGTGAGAAGGTGGGGAGGGGTATTACTCAGAAGGGTGGTGGGAATGGGAGATTGGCAGATAGCTGAGATGAGCCTGTTGACGACTCTTAACGACTGCAATAGGTCTTCCAGGAAAAGGCAAGGGGTGAGAAGGTGAAAAATGGCTTAGTCATGTATAATGAGATAAGAATATGTTATGTAAGAATATGTTATGGTTAAAAGAATTCGGTATAAGTAAGATTTAAGTTTTAAGTTTTAGGGTTTTTTATGGTAAAATAAGATTAAAATAGATTAAAGTAATTTATTGACAGAATATTGTGAAAGATGGAAAGGATTTGCTGAGATAATTAACAACTAGAATACAAAAAAGGGAGGTGTGAGGAGGTCGATGAAATAAGTTAATGAAAGTTAAGGATTTGGGAATATTGGATTTGTTTTTAAATTTGTTGTATATTTTTGTTTTTTGATTGTGTTGTAGTGTGTGTTTTGTTTTTTCTTTTTGATTTTGGTTTCTATTGATTTTTATTGTTTAATTGTTACTTTTATCTACTGTTGTCTTTCTTTTTCTCTTTTTCTTGTTTTTTCCTACTTTTTCTTTCTAATTTTAAAATTTTCAATAAATATCATTTAAATAATAACAATAATAATAATAATGAAGCCAATCTCGCACTTTGTTTTTCAATTTTTCAAAACTCTGCAGTTTTATTCTGTCTCCTTCTTGTTCCAAAATTTCCCAATATTTCGGCCATTTGGCCTCCATATTGAGCCTTTTCAGAGCTTTCGCTTCCATCGGTGACAACCACCTTAGGGTTTTCTTTTCTAACAAATCCTTATATCTTATCCAAACATTAAACAATGCTTTTCTAACAATATGATTTTTGAATGCTTTATGTGCTTTTACCTTATCGTACCACAAATATGAATGCCAACCAAATGCATTATTGAAACCTTCTAAATCCAACACGTCAGTGTTTTCAAGAAGCAGCCATTCCCTCAGCCAGCAAAAAGCAGCTGATTCATAATAGATTTTAAGGTCTGGCAGGGTAAATCCACCTCTTTCTTTAGCATCAGTTAATATCTTAAATTTTATTCGAGGCTTCTTGCCCTGCCAGACAAATCTGGAAATATCTTTCTGCCACTTCTTGAAACAATCCATCTTATCCAGAATTTGCAATGTTTGAAACAAAAACAACATCCTTGGCAACACATTCATTTTTATCACAGCAATTCGGCCTAACAATGATAACTTCAAATTTGTCCATATTTCTAAATACTTTTTCACTTCAACCCAACATTTTTCATGATTATCCTTAAATAAATTCACATTTTTGGCAGTCATATTAACCCCTAAATATTTCACTTTCTTGACCAACGTTAGTCCTGTCTCCTCCTGGAACTTCTCTCTCTCATTCCCAGTCAAGTTTTTCTCTAAAACTTTAGTTTTCATCTTGTTCAACTTAAAACCTGCTACCTGTCCAAATTCTTGAATCAGTTCCAATACCCTTTTAGTACTGGATTCTGGTTCCTGTAAAGTCAATACTAAATCATCAGCAAATGCTTTCAGTTTGTACTGTTTATCTCCCACTTGTATACCTTTAACCTCTTGGTCCTTTCTAATCATATTTAGCAAAACCTCAAGGACCGATATAAAAAGCAGTGGAGAAATTGGGCAACCTTGTCTTGTCCCTTTCTCAATCTTAAACTCTTCTGTCACTACATTGTTCACAGTTAATTTTGCCTTTTGTTCTGAATAAATTGCATCTATACCATTTTCAATACCTTGGCCTACCCCCATCCCCTGTAGATTCTTCTTCATAAAACTCCAAGAAATGTTGTCAAAGGCTTTCTCCACATCCACAAATATCAAAACTGCCTTAGTATTGATATTCACTTGTAGTTTTTCTAGAATATTAATTATATTCCTCATGTTGTCAGACAAATGTCTGCCCGGGAGAAAGCCCGCTTGGTCTTTATGAATTTCTTCTGCTAACACCTTTTTAAATCTTTTAGCCAAAATGTCTGCAAAAATTTTGTAATCCACATTAAGCAGCGATATGGGGCGGTAGTTTTTAAGCTGTGTCCTTTCAGTCTCTGTTTTGGTATAAGTGTGATATAAGCTTCCTTCCATGACTCTGGTGCCTTTTTCCCTTCCAATATTTCATTACAGACTTCCTTCAGTGGTTGTACTAACCATTCTTTCAAAGATCTGTAATATCTTGAAGTCAAACCACCTGGTCCTGGAGATTTACCTAATTGCATATTCTGCATGGCCCCTTCCACCTCCTGATCCGTTATTTTATAATTCAACATTAACTGTTTTTCCTGAGAGATTTTGTATAGTCCATTGATTTTCAGAAATCAATCAATGTCCATTTCTTTCTGCTTCTCCTGTGTATAAAGTTGTTTAAAATACCTCTGGAAGCACTTTCTAATTTCCACTGGATTCTGTATGTTCTTTCCTTCCACTTCCAAATTCGTAATAGTATTGAGTTTTTGTCTTTTTTTCATTTGCCAGGCCAACAATTTCCCACACTTATTTGCCGATTCAAATGTCTTTTGTCTCATCTGTTTAATCTTACATTCTATTTCCTGATTCATCAGCTTCATATATTGTACTTGATATAACTTTATCTCTTTCAGGATCTCCTGTGACTTTGGTTTTGCTCTCAGTTTCTTCTCTCCTTCCTTTATTTTCCCCAGGATTTTATCCTTTTTTTCATTCTGTGTTCTATTCTTAATTGCATTCTGTTGTATTAAGAATCCTCTCATAACAGCTTTACTTGCGTCCCAAATTACTCTTTTTTCGACTGTAGTGTTCATATTTATCTCAAAATAGTCTCTTAGAATTTTTGGGGCCTTCTTGGTCACCTCTTAATTCCTAAACAAAGTATCATTCATCCTCCATCTAAAGGACTCAATTGGCATCAATTTCATTTCCATCTTCACAGCGTTATGGTCAGAGCAAGTTTTGGGGCAAATCTCCACTTTGCTGATCTTCGGAGCCAATCCCCTGGTTACCCAGATTTGGTCAATTCTTGTCCATGTCATTTTAGCCTCAGAGAAGAAAGTTCCCTCTCTTCCCAGAGGGTTCTTCAGTCTCCAAATGTCAACTAAGTCCATATTTTCAGTCATGTCAAAAAAGGTTTTTGGTAGTCTACCATCTTTGGTGACTACCTGTCTCTGTGCCTTGTCCATATTTGTAGACACCACTCCATTCATATCTCCCATCAGGATCATATTATAGTCCATGTAATCCATCAGAGTCTCATGTAACTTCTTAAAAAACTCTGATTTTCTTTCATTTGGTGCATAAATACCTACAATCAAGAATTTCTCTCCTTGTGATTGAATTTCAATTGCAACAAATCTTCCTTGATCATCTTTAAATATGAATTTCGGTGATAGGCTCTCCTTTGCATAAAGGACCACTACTCTTTTTTTTTAACTTTGTCTGATGAAATAAATTCTTGGCCCAATCTTTTATTGCTCAATATCTTCCTGTGTAGCCTTATCACATGTGTTTCTTGCAAACAAATCAAGTCCAAATGTTCTTTTTTCAATAAATGAAAGACTCTCTGCCTTTTTTCCAGGGAATTCAGTCCATTAACATTCCAGCTCAAAACCTGCAACGCCATCATGTAATTACGCTGATGTTCCTCCAACTGCACCCAATGCCTGCTCTTCTTCTGTTGGTAGTGGTGGTGAAACATTCACTGGGGGATCCAGTCCAAAAGATAATGTTGATATATCCAATATTCCCGTTTGGTGATCTTCTATCCGATGCTCTTTGCTGTAGTCCTCTATCTAGTGATCTTCTATCCGATGCTCTTGGCTCTTTTCCAAGTCCCTTCTCCAGATCTTCTTCGTATTTATATAAAAACTTTATTTTGTCTTCTACTGATCTTATTTTTATTTTCCTTCCTTTGAAACTGAAGGATAGACCTTGGGGAAACTCCCACCTAAAGATGATTTTGTTCCTTCTCAGCAGGGCAACCAAATCTCTGTAGTTAAGCCTAAAATCCAAAAGATATTTCGGGCCATCTTTAAAAATTACCACTCTTGACTGATGTACTTCTAGGTTCTTCTGGTAGTGCCAACCCAATATTTTGTCTCTCTCCTCTTTAGTTCGAAGTGTGATCAAGCAGTCTCTTATTCTGTTCTTCTCTTTTTTTCCTCCTCTTCCAAGTCTGAAGGCCCTCACAATTCTAAACTCTTCTTTACCCAAGTCCAGGTCCCAAAAGTCTGCAAATTCCTGTGTGAGAAAGTCTGTCAAACTTTCCTTCTCCAATTCAGGTAGGGCTCTGATCCTCAAATTCGTCTGTTTTTCTTTAAATTCAATCATAGAAAGCGTCAACTTATGCTCATCAAGTTGCCTCTGTAGGTCTGCGACTCTCTCTCTCTCCAGTTGTGTTACTTTACATTCAGCGGCAACGGCTTTCTCCCTGGCTTCCTCCGCAGTCTGACGTATCAAAGTAGATTCCTGTATCAATTTCTGAATAGTTTCTGTATTAGTATTCACCTTTTGTCCCAAATTATTTATACTTTCTGTATTTAAGTCAATTTTAGTATTTGCAACATCCACTTTCTTGTTAAGCTGTTCCAGTGAGTCATTTCTCTTATTTAATGCAACCGCTAAGGCCTCTTCTGTCGACATTCCTCTTGGTTTTGAGTGTACTGGTGCAGAAGCCCCGGCAGACGAGGCAGAGGGGCCTGATGTTGAATTTCTCCTGGATTGCTGCCAAGTCCTCCCAGACCTTAATTTTTTTTCAGCAGTTGACTGGTCTGTTTTTTCCTTTCCATTTGCCATAACACTTAAAAGATTCAAGGTCAGTCCCAAAGTCTCACAGCTGGAAAATCCCCTTGCCCAGCTCTTGTAAAACAGCCAGTTTCAAAGGCTTCCACTAGGGGGAAACAGTTTCTATTTGTATCAATCAATAATGTCCTCTTTTAAACACAGTTCCAACAATCCAAATTTAGTTTCAATTTTCAGTTACTTTAACTCCTTTTTTCTTTTAAAAGCAGCCGGAGACAGTAGAAACAATGTGTTTCTCTTATTCAGCTAGCTGTCAATGAACGTTCTAAATGCTGTCAATGAACATTCCAAAAGACGTCAGTCCTGCTAGCAGCCGTTTCCAGAGTCAGAGCGGCGGTATTTTAGCTCTCTCCGCTCTCTCCTGCAGGCATACTCAGTCCACAAGCTTCCCCCCCTCTTCTCCTGCCACCAAGTATTCTTTACCAATGGAAAATTAGTCTTTTACAATAGGCTTTACAAGACTTCAGCTTGCAGCCTCATTGCTTTAGTCTATTTACAAAAGGGGAAGGCGGACTTCCTGTTTTGAACCTCTCTGTTGCGATACCTAATTAAACGTTTAAAGATCGAATTTTCCCGCTTCGGCACTACTCACGGGTAATTACTTTAAAATCAAATTGTCCACAGGAAAAAGTCAGCGCTCTCCGGCAACAGCTATGCGGCTTCGCTCTGTGGAAGAAACAGACGATTCGATGCACCACGCCACTCACCCCATGTCGCTCCGGATCCCCGAAACTGGGTTTCCCCGCGAGTAGGGGAGGCGCAAAAGGTGCCCGCCGAATCCCACGCTCACAGGCTTCTCCCGCCTGTGATTTTTTAATGGGTCTCCACCTTAACCGTGGCGGCAAGACCCAATTCCCACGGGGCAAATTCCTCCCAATCAGAGGAATTCTGCCATTACCGGAGGCACAAACCCGGAAGTCTTCGAGAACACTATCCAACCATCTCGTCCTCTGTCGTCCCCTTCTCCTTGGGCCCTCCATCTTTCCCAACATCAGGGTCTTTTCCAGGAAGTCTTCTCTTCTCCTGAGGTGGCCAAAGTCTTGGAGCCTCAGCTTCAGGATCTGTCCTTCCAGTGAACACTCAAGATTTTTTTGGAAAATCAATAAAAATGATTAAAAATAAAATAAAATCCACACCCCAGGATATTTCCCCTATCACCTCTTTTCCACCTTTCCCCCCACCTTTTTTCACCCCCATACCTAAAACCCAGACATCCTGCAGTGTGATAGGATTGTGACTCCTGCCCTCAGCAAACAAAATAGCTCCCCCCCATGCTTCGGTGCCCTGAGGGCTGTGCAGGACCCCCAATCCTTGAAATGAAAAGGGAGGGGCTCAGGAACCCTGAAGGGAGCAGGCAGGCAGGGGGCTGCACAGGATCCAGAAGCTTCTTCTCGCTGATCCCCCCCATGAAGTTCCTTTAAGACCCCACATTGCAGGGAGCAGGCTCACCTGCAGCGAAACAAAATGCAGCTGCCCTGGCCGAGTGGAGCCAGGCTGGGGGGCAGCGTGGGGACCCCGGAAATGCACCCATAGAAGAAATGCACCTCCCCAGTTGGAGGCAGCCCTCCTTCTGAAACACCAAGAGAGTAAACAGACAGTTCTCTGAATGGAGAGAAGCAGAAAGCGGAGTCCCCTCAAGATCAGTATTGGGACCTGTGGCTTTTCAACTTCTTCATAAATGATCTAGACTTAGGAGGGAGCAGGGAGGGGGTAAAGTTTGCTGATGACAGTAAATTGTCCCGGGGTACATGAGTGAACGTGGGGCCCCCAGGAGACTTCCCTAGTACCTGCAGCCCCTCCTTCTCTCTCTTGAAATTAGACTTGGGGGAAAATCCAAATTCAATTTCAGTATTCCAAGTTTTCTTCAGAACGAGCATGGCAGGAGGCAGCGATGAAGTTCTGGTGAAGAAGCAGTGCTGGGAGATCATGCGTGGGGGGGGTGAGAGAGTTTGGTGAAAAACAAAGGTACTTTCATCTAAAATTATACTCACTATTGTGAGATGCTTCCTTCTTTCATTATTATAATGTTTTACATATAAACACCAGAACTTCACATATACCTCATGCTTTTAGGAATGATTTCCTGCTGAGTTCATTGCTCAGAGTGGACTCTGAGAGGAAGACGTCCCACACTCCATACATCTAAATGGGTTCTCCCATGTGAGAGTCCTGGGATGTTCCTTGATCACTCCATTATAAAGCACTTTTTGCAATTTTTTCATTTAAACTGCTTCTCCTCTCTGAGTTTGTTGATGGTTTGAAGGATTTCGACTCTTAAAGTTCTTCCTGTCCATAAGTCTGTTGATTCTGAACTTCCACTAAGAGTGAACCTCTATCTACTTTCTTGATATTTATATGGTTTGTCTTTTGTGTGAGTTTGTTGACAAAAATCAAGGGTTCCACTCTGACTGAAGCTCCTTCCACAGTCCATACCTTTAAATGGTTTCTCCCCTGTGTGTGTCCGTTGATGTGATCTAAGCTTTCCATTATCACCAAAGGTCTCTCTGCACTCCATACATTTATATGGTTTCTCTCCTGTGTGAGTCCGTTGTTTCTTAAGGCTTCCATTTTCACTAAAGCTCTTTCCACACTTGATACATTTAAATAGTTTCTTACCTATGTGAGTCTGTTGATGTATTCTCAGGTTTCCACTATAACTGAAGCTCTTTCCACACTCCACACATGTAAATGGTTTCTCTCCTGTGTGAGTCCGTTGATCTGATCTAAGGCTTGTATTACAACGGAAACTCTTCCTCTGTAGGGGTACTCTGTAGTCGCTTGGTAGGGGTACTGTTAAACTTGACTCTTTAAACATTACTATAGCGAACTGCATTTACTGCCCATCAGTGGACAATTTATTATCAGTAAGGTGCTTTGCTCGTCAAGGCATAACTGTGCGTTTCTTAAAGTCAATGTGTGAGTTTTTCGAGGGGAACAAATGTCTATTGTATGCCCGGGAATCTGATGGTTCATATAGACTGTACTTTTGCACCTACTCACAATCGCCTATAAATTGCAGAGCAGCACAGTCAAGTCAGGGGTTGAGGAATGTAAGGCCACATTCCGGGTGTGTCCATGAGGCACACAGAATTCTGGGACATCTGAATTTTGCTGATGTAATTAAGACAAAGAATATTGTTAATGGTCTCAAATTAAAACCATGTAAATTCTTTATGCAATGTCTATCCTGTTGCAAGAATAAGATTAAGGTTGCACGCAAGGGTAAGTGCTCAGATAGAAAAGTAACTAAGCCATTTGAGCATGTACAGTGGTATCTCGCAAGACGAAATTAATTCGTTCCGCAAGTTTTTTCTTCTTGCGAGTTTTTCGTCTTGCGAAGCACGGTTTCCCATAGGAATGCATTGAAAATCAATTAATGCGTTCCTATGGAAACCGCTTGCCAGGCTGGTGGTGCGGAGAAGGGCTTTTCTCCCCACCGCAAGCCTTCAGGACAGGTACGGGAACAGAGGGGAAAGGGGCGCAGCGCTTCTCCTCTGTTCCCGGGGCTTGCGGTGGGAGGAGGGTTTTTCCTCCCCACTGCCAACATTCAGAACAGCATTCTGAATGTTGGCGGTGGGAAGGAAAGCCCTCCTCCCACCGCAAGTCTTCAGGACAGCCATCCGAAGGCTGGCGCGGGGAGAAGGGCTTTCCGCCCCACCGCCAGCCTTCGGAGCAGCCTTCCAAAGGCTGGCGGTGGGGCAGAGAGCCCTCCTCCCACCGCCAGGCTTCGGAGCATCCTTCCAAAGGCTGGCGGTGGGAGGAGGTCTTTCTGCCCCACCGCCAGCCTTCGGAAGCCTGCTCCAAAGCCTGGCGGTGGGGCAGAAAGACCTCCTCCCGCCGCCAGCCTTCGGAAGGATGCTCCGAAGGCTGGCAGCGAGGTCTTTCCGCCCCACCGCCAGGCTTTGGAGCAGGCTTCCGAAGGCTGGCGGCGGGAGGAGGTCTCTCCGCCCCACCGCCAGCCTTCGGAGGAGGTCCGAGGACAGTGGGGAAGACGCGCTGCACTTCCCCGCTGTCCCGGAGATTTCCCTATGGGCTTTTGTCTTGCGAAGCAAGCCCATAGGGAAATTCGTTTTGCGAAGCGCCTCCAAAACGGAAAACCCTTTCGTCTAGTGGGTTTTCCGTCTTGCGAGGCGTTCGTTTTGCGGGGTACCACTGTACATTGTGATTTAGTTGGACCACTCCCACCATCATTAGGAGGTTCTAAGTACTGGCTTACCCTGATAGACCAGTATAGCAGATATTGTTGGACTTATGCAATAGTTGAGAAGTCCCAAGCATTTGAGAAGTACAAAGTTTTTTGCAACTGGGTAAAAACACACTTTAACAAACCTATTGAGAACCTGATTTCTGACCGGGGTGGGGAATTTGTTTCTGAGGATTTTGAGAAATTCCTGGAAGCGCAGGGGACTACTCATGAGTTATCTTGCCCCCGAAGTCCCTGGCAAAATGGGCTTGTTGAAGTTGTGCAGCGTGACCTGCAGGCAGGGGTTAAAACTTATCTGCACAATGCTAATCTGCCCAAAGTCTTTTGGGCTGAAGCGCTGAATGCTTTTTGTTATGTTAGAAATTGTAGTTATCATTCTGGTTTAGATGTCACCCCCTATGAGAAGCTGTTTAAAAAATGCCCTAATCTGAAATACCTATGTATTTGGGGTTCAGATGTAATTATGCATTATCCCGCTAAGCAGAAATTGGGTGAGCGTAGTGTTCAGGGAAAATTAATGGGCTACCAGCAGGGGGCATACAGAATTTACATACCAGCAACTGGCAAATTTCATATTACCAGAAGCATGATACAAACTGTAAATTGGAATGGAGTTGCTGTTTTCCAAGATACTAATGGTATAGATAATACAGAGGAAGGAGCAGCCGCAGCCGCAGGAAATGGTGCTTCTGAATTAATGGAAAAAGATGAAAAGCCTGTTGAATTTGATAATTTGTTTGATGATTTAAAGTCACAGGCACCCAAGGGGAGGTTAGATTCTCTTGAGTTTTCTGACCGTGAGCTTAGCCTACAGGCATCTCTTCAGCCTGACAATGATGATTTACAACCTGAAACTAGTAGTTCACTTAGTCCCATTAAGTCTGAGGAGTCTGACTCTCCTTCCGGACTGAGACGTTCAGATAGAAAGAGGCAGAAGCCACAACGTTTTGCAGATGAACATTTTAATACTGTGTATGCCAATAAGGTGGTTTTTGAGCCAAAAAGTTACAATGATGTTCAGAATTTACCTAAGCACCAAGCTGTAAGTTGGTATAAAGCTATGAACTCTGAGATAGCTTCTTTAAAAGAGCACAACACTTGGTCTCTTGTACCACAAACCCCAGATATGAGACTTATTGATTCAAAATGGGTTTATAGAGTTAAAATGAATGACATAAATGAAGTTGTAAGGTACAAGGCAAGATTAGTTGCTAGGGGTTTTCAACAAATTCCAGGAGAAGCTTATGATTTGTGTTATTCACCAAGTATAAAATATGAAACAGTTAAGCTTTTGTTAAAAGATGCTTCACAGTGTGGAAAAGCCCACTATGCAATGTTTCTCTGCTCTTAAGAGAGTGGTAATGTACCTTAAACATACCAAACATTATAGGTTGCAGTTTACAACAAGTATTGACAAAGGTTTTGAAATTTTCTGCGATGCATCTCATGCAGTAGAACAAAATAATTGCAGGGGTGTGTCTGGTATGGTGTTTTGTTACAACGGTTGTCCATTTGAATGGAAGTCCCAGACACAAGCCATTATTTGTCTCTCCACAACAGAGAGTGAATTATGTGCATGCGTTGAGGCCACTCGTGATGTAGAATGGTATCTGCAAGTATTTGCAGACCTACAGATGCAAGTAACACTGCCAGTAAAAGTTTACCTTGATTCCCAGAGTGGACTTGCTATCCTGTGTTCAGAGACCAATACGCAGCACACTAGAGTCTTAAGATTACATTTAGAATTTGTAAAGAAACTAATTGCTGATGAAATGGTTGTATTTAAATATGTTCCAGGTGACAATCAAATTGCAGACATTTTTACAAAAGCACTTCCAAAGGTTACACATGAAAAACATGTACAAAGTATGCTTTATGTTTTTGTTCCACAATGATGAACCGCATGGGAAATGTTGAATGGTTTCTTTAAATGTAAAGGTTCATCATTGTTCCACCCGATGTGTGAGTCTTTAAGGGGCCAGAGCAAGGGCCAGAGCAAGATAATGAGACCCAGCTTTACAGCTGTGAAACATAGCAGGTGCTGCTGAGTTGTATTTGATTAAGGTGTGTCAGCATCTGGGTGTAGTATATAAGGAGCAGCGCCTAGCTCTCCCATTATCCTGGGGGATGGGTTGGTGGTTGGGTCTGGTTTGGTTTGTTGATGTATTTAGTGCAAATGGAGTTTTTGTTTTTCTTATTAAAACCTTCTTTAAGTTATTTTTGAGTCCCTTTAATGCATGGTCTCCCCAGCAAGCTCTCTGCAGCGCTACCATACTGCAAAAAGCCAACAGTTATACCCAATGTCCTGTGCCCATTTTATCATGGCTGATTTGACCATTTCGTCCTGTGTGTTCCATTTTAACAGCAAGTTATACATTTTTGAAAGTACCTTAATTTTCGGTTCTAACAGTTCTGTTTCTAATTTCGATTTTTCCACCTGGAAACCTATTTTTTTGTCCAAATTAAAAACCTCCCTGATCTGAGCATAGTGTAGCCAGTCTCGCACTTTATCTTTTAGCTTCTCAAAACTCTGCATTCTCCAAGTATCTCCATCTTTTTCTAATATTTCCCAATATTTCGGCCATTTGGCCTCCATGTTGAGTCTTTTCTGAGCCTTAGCCTCCATTGGTGACAACCACCTTGGGGTCTTATTTTCCAAAAGATCTTTGTATTTTATCCAGACATTAAACACTGCCTTCCTGACAATATGGTTCTTGAAAGCTCTGTGAGCTTTGACCTTGTCGTACCACAAGTATGCATGTCATCCAAATACATTATTGAACCCTTCCAGATCCAAAATGTCAGTGTTCTCAAGAAGTAGCCAGTCTTTCAGCCAGCAGAAAGTACAATTTTAAGTCTGGCAGGGCAAACCCTCCTCTTTCCTTAGCATCAGTTAGTATTTTAAATTTTATTCTGGGCTTTTTGCCCTGCCAGACAAATTTAGAAATATCTCTCTGACACCTCCTGAAACACTCCACCTTGTCCACAGGTATTCAAACAGTCTCTCACCCTGTTCTTTCTCCCCCCTCTTCCGAGTCTGAATGCACCTACTATCTTAAAGCCCAACTTATCTGAGTCCAGATTCCAAAAGTCTGCAAATTCTTGTGTAAGAAAGTCAGTCAAACTGTCCTTCTCAAGTTCAGGTACAGCCCTAATCCTTAAATTTGTCTGTTTTTCTTTCAATTCAATCATAGACAGCAAAGACTTATGGTCCTCGAGCTGCCTGCAAATCGGTGGTATCTTTTCCCTCACAGCCAATGCTTTTTCTTTAGCTTCTTCAGCTATTTTTCGGTTCGAAGTAGATTCCTGCAGCAGTTTCTCAATAGATTCTGTATTTGAGTTCACCTTCTGCCCCAGGTTATTAATGCTTGTAGTATTTTGATCAATTTTAGTTGTCGCTTCAGCCACTTGTTTGCTCAACTTTTCCAGAGATTCAAAAATTTTATCTAAGGCTGTAGCTAAGCCCCCTTCAGCTGCCATTCCTTTAGACCAGTGTTTCCCAACCTTTTTTGGGCAAAGGCACACTTGTTTGATGAAAAAAATCTCGAGGCACACCACCATTACAGCCCCGTGACGTCAGCGCGCAGCGTCACGCCGGGAGGGACGCACGAAAGTGTAAGTTTCAAGTTTTTTCCCTCCCCCTTGCCGGGGAACCTCCAAGCTTTGGGGGTGGGGGGGGGGGAGGAGGCAGCAAAGCGAGGGACTGAGGGACTCCTCCAACGACAAGAGTTGGGGAAGAAGAGAAAGGGCTATTCCGCTCCAGTCCTTTCTGAAGGAGCTGAGGGTGGGGGTCCTCCGGCGCCTTCGGCGAAACGGCGCCGGCCCAGAGCGCTTCTAGGAGGCTGCCTTTGTGCGCGACGTAAAGCCCTATTTCCCTCCCTCCAGCCCCGTGTCACCTGTGGAAAAGGGGGCTGGATCCAGTGACGCAAGTCGGAAAACTGTTAGGGAAGCCAGAGCAGGAAAGTGAGTGGGGGGCGTCGCCGCCACTTTAACCCACGTTTCCTTTTTGAAAGAGAAACTTAAGACTAGATGACCCTTGGGACCCCTGCCAACTCTACAGTTCTATGGCCCTTTGTGGAGGGGGGGGCAGCACCTGGAAAGACGGGCTAGGGGATAATTGGGGCAGCCGCCTTAGGCACACCAGAAGCGAAGCACGTCCTGAGCTACAAAAACAAACCCAATTCCTGCCTCGTTTTTTGCAGTTTCTGCAAAGCGAGGGAGTCTCCCCCACCTCCATTCCTCGGTGCCTCCTCCTCCCCCTGCTCCCCACTATGGGTCTCCCCTGCACTTGGCCAGGCCGCCTCGCCCTCCTTCCTTTCCCAGAGCAGTGGCTCAGAGCGCCTCCTTGCACTGCAGGTACACTCCGTGGGGAGGGGAGGGAGCGGAAGCCCAGACCAGCCCCCAACCCGCTTAGTCCAACCCCTCAAACCTTCCCAAAATAAGAACTCTGCGTTCTACAACGTCACCCCCCAGCGGGGCCCCCTTTATTCCCGGTGAGAGGGGGGCGGTGGAGGGAAAAAGCTGCTTCCCACACTTACCCGCCGCCATCTTGACTTCCCGCAATGAGCCGGATGCGGCGCCTAAGCTCCCTGCCGTCGCTTCTCCGCCTCCTCTACTTTGCACAAGGCTTCAAGGTCACCGGCCGATTCATCCATCGGCCGCTCTTTCAAGCCCACTCGGAGGAGGAATGAGTCGAAAGAGCCAGAGACGCAGCCGCAGTGGAAGCCCCGCCCCTCCCTTCCAGTCTCGGGGCGGGGCAGAGGCCACCAGGCTGGCAAGCAGAGCGCCGAGAGCGAGGAAGCTGATGCAACGCGGAGGCAGACCCCGGCTGGCGTGTGTTAGAGCAGTGTTTCCCAACCTTTTTTGGACTCGCCCGCCTCCCTCCAGGCAACATCTCGCGGCACACCAGGCAACATCTCGCAGCACACTAGTGTGCCGCGGAACACCGGTTGGGAAACACTGCTTTAGACGCCACCTGGGCTGGATCTTCCCCTGGTGGGGCAGGGAGGCCAGATGCTGACGGTCTACGCTGCTGCAGTCTACTTTTACCAGATCTTGATGTTTTTTCCTTAGTCAAGTCTGCCATAACACGTTATCTAAAAGTCAAGGTCAGTCCCACGATTACTTGTTTATGGTGGAAAATTCACCTTTGGTGTCGCCAGTTTAGAGTGGAAAATTCCCTGGCCAATTGTAGCAATTTCAAAGTTCCTCTAGGGGGACACAATAGCAGTTCCAGTTTGTAACAATAAAGTAACTATTCCAACTTTCAAAATCCCCCCCCCCTTTAGTCAGAAAGAACAACAGTTTCAAGTCGAGTAGGGCTTTTCAGAATCAAAGTATCCTTCTTGCAGAGCTAGCTATCAAAAAGTTACAATGTCCTTTAACAGCGCGTCCCAATACGGCAATTTCAATGTCCCTTGACAGTCCGTTCCCAGGCATTAAGTGGTGGTCTTAGTTCCCTTTCTCTCTTCTTTTGTGGGCAAAAGATACTTCCCCTTCTCCCTCCCCTCTCCCCGCACCACAGGGAGGGAATTCTCTTTTTATTGATGTAGGATTTGAGTCTTTTTCAACGCGGTTTTCAGGCTCTTTGCTTTCACAGCCTTTGCTTTGATCTATTTACATAAAAGGAAGGCGGACTTCCTGTTTACACCTTCCCGCTTCGGTGCCAAGTTGCTTAAGTTCCCCGATCTTCAGACTTAACCTACTCACGGGTAGTTGGTTCTTAGCCAAATTGTCACAGGAAAATTCATTCTGGAGGTCCATTCTTAACCTGAAACTGTTCTTAACCTGAGGTACCACTTTAGCTAATGGGGCCTCCTGCTGCCGCCGTGCGATTTCTGTTCTCATCCTGAAGACAATTCAAGATAAAGAGAAGTTTTTGGAAAGAAACCAAGAGGACCTACAGAAGGGAACGGTGGATCCAATTGCAGAACAAAGGAGAGCACTAGATATTCTGAACTTATCGTTTGGACTTAACCCACCACCATCAGAGGAGGAGCAACAACTTGGAGCGGTTGGAGGAGTAACGGAAAAATAACAAGATGGCCCTGCAATTCCTAAGTTGGAATTGTAATGGGCTGAATATGCCTTTGAAGAGACGTCAAGTATTTCATATTTTGAAAAAAGAACAATTGGACTTGATTTGTTTACAAGAAACTCATGTAACCAGGGTACACAGGAAATTACTTATAAATAAAAGACTAGGACAAGAATTTATCTCATCGGACAAAGTCAAGAAAAGAGGAGTTGTGATTTATGTAAAAGAGAAATGGGCTTCAAAAATGATGTTTAAGGATGAACAAGGAAGATACCTGGCAGTTGAAATACAAGCACATGGAGAAAAAATTTTAATAGTTGGAGTTTATGCACCAAATGAAGGCAAGGCGGAATTTTTTAAGAAGCTCCATGAAACTCTGATGGATTATCTGGATTACAATGTAATAATTATGGGAGATATGAATGGCGTGGTTTCTACAAATATGGACAAGGCACAAAGACTGACAATCTCTAAGGAAGGGAGACTCCCGAAGACTTTTTTTGAAATGACGGAAAACATGGACTTAATAGACATTTGGAGAACAAGGAACCCTCTCGAGAGAGAGGGAACTTTTTTCTCTCAAGCAATGATGACCTGGACCAGAATCGACCAAATCTGGATTACTAGTGGGATGGCTCCAAAGATTAAGAAAATAGAAATCTGCCCCAAAACCTGCTCCGACCATAACGCCGTGAAGATGGAAATGAAACTTATATCAACTGGTCAATTTAGATGGAGGATGAATGACACCCTGTTTCGAGATGAGGAGATCCACATGAAGGCCCAAAAAACTTTAAAGCATTATTTTGAAATAAACTTAAAGGCCGATGTGGAAAAAAGAGTGATCTGGGACGCAAGCAAAGCGGTGATGCGAGGATTTTTGATTCAACAAAATTCAATAAAAAAGAGAAAGCAGAATGAGAAGAAGGAAAAGATTTTGGAAAAGATAAAAGAAGGAGAGAAAAAATTAAGATCAAAACCAAAGTCCCAGGAGATTTTGAGGGAGATTAAGTTATATCAAACACAATATATGGAATTGATGAATCAAGAGATTGAGTGGAAAATAAAGCAAATGAAACAAAAGACATTTGAATCTGCAGATAAATGTGGTAAGCTTTTGGCATGGCAATTGAAGAAAAGGCAGAAATTAAATACAGTTACAAATCTAGAAGTGGATGGAAAGAACATAACTAAACCAAATGAGATTAGAAACTGTTTCCTGAGTTATTTTAAAAAATTATACTCTCATGGACCACAGAATGAAAAGGACATAGATGAATTCCTTAAAAAATATGGATTACAAAAAATCTCTCATCAAAGCAAGGTGGATCTAAATCAGAAAATAACAGAACAAGAGATAGAGGGTGCCATTCAAAACATGCAACTGGGCAAATCTCCAGGACCAGACGGATTGACTTCCAGATACTACAAAGCTTTAAAGGAGTGGTTGATACAACCGTTAAAGGAAGTCTGTAATGAGATCCTAGAGGGGAAAAGGGCACCAGAATCGTGGAAAGAAGCGTATATTTCACTCATACCAAAGACATAGACTGAAAAGACCCAACTTAAGAACTACCGCCCAATATCACTACTTAATGTGGATTACAAAATTTTTGCAGACATTTTGGCAAAAAGATTTAAAAGAATGTTGATGGAGAAGATTCATAAGGACTAAGCAGGCTTTCTCCCAAAAAGGCACTTATCAGACAATGTAAGGAACATAATAGACATCTTGGAACTACTAGAGGTGAATATAAACACTAAAGCAGTGCTGATCTTTGTGGACGCGGAGAAAGCCTTCGACAATATTTCTTGGAGTTTTATGAAAAAGAATCTTCATGGGATGGGGTTAGGCCAAGGGTTTGAGAACGGTATGGGTGCGATATACTCTGAACAAAAAGCTAAGTTGATCGTAAATAATGTGATAACTGAGGAACTGAAGATAGAAAAAGGAACACGACAGGGGTGCCCAATTTCCCCATTGCTTTTCATTTCTGTTCTGGAGGTGTTGCTGAATATGATTAGAAATGACCAGCAGGTTAAAGGTGTACAGGTCGGAGCTAAACACTACAAATTAAGGGCTTTTGCAGATGATTTAGTATTGACCTTACAAGAGCCAGACACTAGTACGAAAAGGGTGTTGGAGATAATTCAACAATTTGGCCAGGTAGCCGGATTTAAACTGAATAAACAAAAGACTAAAGTGCTAGAAAAAAAATTAACAGTCACGGAGAAGGAGAAATTTCAAGAAGAGACAGGTTTGACAGTGGTCAAGAAAGTGAAATACTTAGGGGTTCACTTGACATCTAAAAATTTGAATTTGTATAAAGATAACTATGAAAAATGCTGGTCAGAAATTAAAAAAGATCTAGAAATATGGTCAAATTTGAAATTGTCAATGTTAGGCCGAATTGCAGTTATTAAGATGAATGTATTGCCTAGAATGCTATTTCTGTTTCAAACTTTGCAGATTCTTGACAAGATGGACTGTTTCAAGAGGTGGCAGAAAGATATTTCAAAATTTGTCTGGCAGGGCAAAAAGCCCAGAATAAAATTTAAAGTACTTACAGATGCAAAAGAAAGAGGGGGATTTGCCCTGCCGGACTTAAAACTGTACTATGAAGCAGCAGCGTTTTGCTGGCTGAAAGAGTGGATGCTCCTCGAGAACACAGATATCTTGGATTTAGAAGGTTTTAATAATGCATTTGGTTGGCACGCATATTTATGGTATGATAAAATTAAAGTGCATAGGGCCTTTAAAAATCACATTGTCAGAAAAGCGCTATTTAATGTTTGGATAAGATATAAAGATCTGTTGGAAAACAAAACCCCTAGATGGTTGTCACCCTTGGAGGCTAAGGCATTGAAGAAACTCAATATGGAGGCTGAATGGCCTAAGTATTGGGAAATCTTGGAACAAGACGGAGACAAATTGAAATTACAAAGTCTTGAAAAATTGAAACCCAAAGTACGAGATTGGCTCCATTATTATCAAATAATGGAGGTCTACAAACAAGATAGGAAAATTGGCTTCCAGGTGGAGAAATCAAAATTAGAAACTGAATTGTTAGAACCCAATACTAAGAACTTGTCAAGAATGTATAATTTGCTGCTGAAATGGAATACACAAGATGAAACAGTAAAATCGGCTATGATTAAGTGGGCACAGGACATTGGTCATAACATCATGTTTGCTGACTGGGAATAGTTGTGGAACACCGGTATAAAATTCACGGCATGTAATGCCTTGAAGGAAAATATTATGAAAATGATCTACAGGTGGTACATGACTCCAGTCAAGCTAGCAAAAATATACCATGTGCCTGACAATAAGTGTTGGAAATGTAAAGAAACTGAAGGTACCTTTTATCACCTTTGGTGGATGTGCCCGAAGATTAAGGCTTTCTGGGAAATGATATATAATGAAATGAAAAAGGTACTTAAATGTACTTTCCCTAAGAAACCAGAGGCCTTTCTCTTGGGCATTGTCGGCCAATTGGTGTTAAAGAAAGATAGAATTTTCTTTATGTATGCTACGACAGCAGCAAGGATACTCATTGCAAAGTATTGGAAGACACAAGATTTACCCACCGTGGAAGAGTGGCAGATGAAAGTGATGGACTATATGACATTGGCTGAGATGACTGGCAGAATCTGAGACCAGAGGAAAGAGACGACGGAAGAGGACTGGAAGAAATTTAAAATTTATCTTAAGGACTATTACAAACTTGATGAATGCTAAAATGTTAAGGCTTTGAGAATGAAAGGGCTACAGCAATATAAGAATAGATTGAAGGGAAGATTAGTAAGACATATTCTTGACAGAATCATTAGAAGTTGCTGAGAAAATTTGGACATTGGGATGCAGAAAGGGGAGGTAAGGGGGAGTCCGAGAAACAAGGTCTATGATAATAAGGTTATGAAATTATACGTGTTTGTATGTCTTTTTATATGTTTGTATTGTCTTAAAAATGCTGTAAAACCAATAAAAAATTTCTTATATATAAAAAAAGAAACATAGCAGGTGCTGCTGAGTTGTATTGATTAAGCTGTGTCAGCAATTGGGTGTAGTATATAAGGAGCAGCACCTAGCTCTCCCATTACCCTGGCGGATGGGGTGGTGGTTGGGTCATGTTTGTTTGTTGATGTATTTAGTGTATAAGGAGTTTTTGTTTTTGTAATTAAAACCTTGTTTAAGTTATTTTTGAGTCCCTTTTTAATGCATGGTCTCCCCAGCAAGCTCTCTGCAGCGCTACCATACTGCAAATAGCCAACACTTTCCACACTCTATACATTTATATGGTTTCTCCTCTGTGTGAGTCTGTTGATGATTACTAAGGTGTGCACGCTGACTGAAGCTCTTTCCACACTCCATGCATTTAAATGGTTTCTCCCCTGTGTGAGTCCGTTGATGTCTTCTAAGGTTTCCACTTTCTTTAAAGCTCTTTCCACACTCCATACATTTATATGGTTTCTCCCCTGTGTGAGTCCGTTGATGTGATCTAAGCTCTCCACTCCGACCGAAGCTCTTTCCACACTCCATACATTCATATGGTTTCTCCCCTGTGTGAATCCGTTGATGATTTCTAAGGTGTGCACTCCGACCGAAGCTCTTTCCACACTCCATACATTTATATGGTTTCTCCCCTGTGTGAGTCCGTTGATGTCTTCTCAGCTCTCCACTCTGACTGAAGCTCTTTCCACACTCCATGCATTTAAATGGTTTCTCCCCTGTGTGAGTCCGTTGATGATTTCTAAGGTCTGCATTCTGACTGAAGCTCTTTCCACACTCCATGCATTTAAATGGTTTTTCCCCTGTGTGAGTCCGTTGATGTCTTCTAAGGTTTCCACTTTCTTTAAAGCTCTTTTCACACTCCATACATTTATATGGTTTCTCCCCTGTGTGAGTCAGTTGATGTCTTCTCAGCTCTCCACTCTGACCGAAGCTCTTTCTACACTCCATACATTCATATGGTTTCTCCCCTGTGTGAATCCGATGATGATTTCTAAGGTGTGCACTCTTACCGAAGCTCTTTCCACACTCCATACATTTATATGGTTTCTCCCCTGTGTGAGTCCGTTGATGTGATCTAAGGTTTCCACTATTACTAAAGCTGTTTCCACACTCAATACATTTATATGGTTTCTCGCCTGTATGAGTCCGTTGATGTTGTCTAAGGTCTGCATTCTGACTGAAGCTTTTTCCACATTCTATACATTTATATGGTTTCACCCCTGTGTGAGTCTGTTGATGTCTTCTAAGGCTGCCACTATTACTAAAACTCTTTTCACACTCCATACACTGAAACGGTTTCTCCCCTGTGTGAGTCCATCGATGTTGTCTAAGGCTTCCACTATCATTAAAGCTCTTTCCACACTCCGTACATAAATATAGTTTTTCCCCTGTGTGAGTCCGCTGGTGTGTTCTAAGTTTTGCATTGAAAGAGAAGCTCTTTCTGCACTCCATACCTTTAAGTGGGTTCTTTCCTTTTTGTGTTCGTGGATGTGAACTATGTGTGCTCATTCAGTGAAGCATATTCCACATTTCACACATTTTAATGGCTATTCCTAATGAAACAAAAGGTGCCTTGTCCCCTGCAATTCTGTCTTCTCCATCCCCTTTTTCAGAGTGGGCAGAAAGGAAATCCTGTTTGGGCTTCAGGAAAAAGAACACACACAAAAAAAGGATACATCAATCGCCATTAGCACCTTCTCTTATTTCAACATCTCCTACATTCTCCCATGTCCTACCCATGTTCCCAATTTTTAAGAATTGAAAATGGTATGATGTCTAATGGTAGTAATGCATCAGGAACCTTTCATAATCCTCAATCATCTTTAATAACACAGCATGATCTTGGAATACTGTTGTCCTGTGGGACTGCCTTTCAAATCAAGTGGTTGCCCCCATTTCCACCTCTAGATCTTCAGGAATCACCTGCACAGTCCCACTGACCTCAGGAGGTCCATATGGACTATTTTGTGAGACCCAGGCCTTCATCTCTTCCAGGGACTGTGGTCTGGGTCAGGCAGAGAACTAGTGACAAGGCTTGGTGCTTGGGGTCAGCTGAATGGGTGCTCAGGGAAGCTCCTGTTCTTGGAGATGGACCTCCCTCTACATGCTTCACATTGCATGGAGAGAGCAGGAGAAGCAGAAGGAGAGCAGCTGGCAAATGGGAATCCCAGACGGAAACACCCACCCAATGGTTCTTTATAATGATGATGTGCTGCCTGATCCTGTGCTTGTCTTCTGACAGAGGACTATCCTAATCTGGCGCTGAAAAGCAGGATATTCAAGGCGAGGAGATAACTGTACTTAATGGTAGGTAGACATATTGGTCTGACACAGTTGAAGTAAAAAAATTAACAAAAATAGTCCAGTAGCAACTTTGGGTCTTGGGAGAAAAGTAATGACAAACCTAGACAGCATCTTAAAAAGCAGAGACATCACCTTGCCAAGAAAGGTCCTTATAGTTCAAGCTATGGTTTTCCCAGTAGTGATGTATGGAAGTGAGAGCTGGACCATAAAGAAGGCTGATCGGCAAAGAATTGATGCTTTTGAATTCTGGCACTGGAGGAAACTCTTGAGAGTCCCATGGACTGCAAGAAGATGAAACCTATCCATTCTGAAGGAAATGAGCCCTGAGTGCTCACTGGAAGGACAGATCCTGAAGCTGAGACTCCAATAATTTGGCCACCTCAAGAGAAGAGAAGACCCCCTGGAAAAGATCCTAATGTTGGGAAGATGGAGGGCACAAGGAGAAGGGGACGACAGAGGACGAGATGGTTGGACAGTGTTCTCGAAACTACCAGCATGAGTTTGACCAAACTGCGGGAGGCAGTGGAAGACAGGAGTGCCTGGCATGCTCTGGTCCATGGGGTCACGAAGAGGCGGACACGACTAATCAACTAAAAAACAACAACAGCAACTTAGGGACCAACTAAGTTTGTTCTAGGTATAACCTTTTGTGTGCATGCACACTTCTTCATATAGTGAAGGGTAGTAGGAGATGGTAGTAGGAATACCCTTCTGAGAAAAACCCCACCCCACCCTCCCACGATATACAAGGCTCTGGTGACATCTGTGTCAGTATAACTGAAGAAGTGTGCATGCACACAAAAGCTTTTATCTAGAACAATCATAGTTGTTTTCTAAGGTGCTACTGAACTATTTTTTATTTTTTTATTTCAACTGCATCAGACCAATACGGCTACCTACCTGAATCTAGATGTCATGGGGTGTCGGGGAGCAGTAGTTCCTTTGGTGGGGGACATGTCCTGCACCTCCTGGGGTCATTTTTCCACCCTTGGTCCCCACCCTGCACTCAGCTCTCACCTGTGGCTTCCAGAAGCTGTCAGCATGCAACAGGGGTTCAAGCAACGGCTTCAACCGGCCGGCTAAACCAGGTGAGGAAAGCTGATGGGTCTCAAATCCTTGGGGGGCTGGGGAATTCTGCTGCACCTGAAGTCAAGCCCTGGTAGATGGAGAGAACAACCGTGAATCCCACAGTCCAGAAGGCAGATTCTGCCTGTGGGGAAGAGGAAAGTGAAGGACAGATGGGGCACGTCCAGCTGGAGGCTTGTTATCTAGTCCCAGGGTTACTCTGACATTGAATTATATATAAATTACAGTATTGAAATGAGCCTGCTCCCACTTCCTAGTCTGATATTACTCTACTCTGTTTGTCTGTTTCTTACTTGAGTGCTGTTTTGACCCCTGCCTTGGCCCTGTGGACCTGAAGGAGCATCTTCACCCCCATCACTCGGTCCGGACAGGGAGGTCCGCCTCTGAGGGTCTTCTGCTGGTTCCCTTGCTGTTAGAAGTGAAGTTTCAGGGAACCAGGCAGAGGGCCTCCTGCCCCATGGAATGCCCTCCCTTCCAAGGGCAAGGAAACAAGGAAACATCTGACATTTAGAAGACAGCTGTATCAGGAGGTTTGTAATGTTTGATGTTTTACTGTCTTGCATATGTATTGTACTGTCGGGAAGGTAAACGGCATTTCCGTGCGCTGCTCTGGTTTGCCAGAAGCAGCTCAGTCATGCTGGCCACATGACCAGCTGCACACTGGCTCCCTCGTCCAATAAAGCGAGATGAGCGCTGTAACCCCAAAGTCGGCCACGACTGGACCTAATGGTCAGGGGTCCCTATACCTTTACCTATATGTACTCTAAGCTGCCCAGAGTGGCTGGGGGAAAAGACGAATACTATAACTTCTACAGTGGTACCTCGTGTTACAGACGCTTCAGGTTACAGACTCTGCTAACCCAGAAATAGTATCTTTTTTTAAGAACTTTGCTTCAGGATGAGAACAGAAATCGCAGGAGGCCCCATTAGCTAAAGTGGTGCTTCAGGTTAAGAACAGTTTCAGGTTAAGAACGGACCAGCAGAACAAATTCAGTTCTTAACCCGAAGGACCACTGTACTATTATTATTATTATCATGTGATTTTTTGTAGTTAATTTGGAATTCGTACTGCAATATCAGCTTACGCAATATTATGGGTGGAGAAAATCACAGGGTTGCTGTAAAATATAATCCCACCCACAAACTCTCATTCACATACAGTCTGTAATTCGGGGGGGGGGGAGGTCACACACCTCACCTGTGCTAATACTGGCAGTCTCTGGCCTCCACAGGCACACCTGGTGTGTAGAGCCTCCAGCCACAGGCACTGTCTATCATGAAAATGGGTCCTTTGACTAGGAAGATTCATGCAGTCACTGTCATCGGATGATGATGGGTTGTATCTCAGCTTGTCAGTCACTCTGACATTGCCTACAAAGAATAAGAGGAACAGAAATGCTTTTGAGGTGCAACTTCTCTATCAGCCCTGAGAGCCATTCCATGGACTCTGCACCCCTGTTTCTGATGACAGGTGTACATTATCCTCATTCTCAGTGGAAAAGACACTTAAAGATGGAAGCCTGAGAGAGAGGAAAAGGTTTCTGGCTGCTTCCTGGGTGGGATTGCGGAAACCAAGAGCCGCTTCTGAGAAGGCCTCCCCCCTCCCCTCTTCCTCTGGGGATTTCCTCTCCTCTTCAGGGGACCAATGGTTGGACTGGGCAGAAGCGCTGAGTCTGGACAGGGCAGCGACTTATGGGGTGCGAAGAGGATGGAGCTTGCAGGAAGGAAGGGGTGGGGAGACAGAACCCCCACTTTCCAGGGATCCCTCTCTGGTCGCCTTGAGGGGGGGGGTTGATTGCTGGGCGGGAGAGAGAAGGCAAGGCGGCCCCTCCGGAGAGTCCCCAAGGAAGCCACGATTGAGACGCCCCCCCCCCAAGACTGGTCTTCCTATCTCCCCCCCCCAAGTGCTGCCCTTCCCTGCCCCGGGAATGCTGCCCCTCCCCCCCGGCCCTGCCCCCCCCATCCCGGGGTCTCCCCTGCACCTTGACGCCGCCTTGGCTCACCCCTCGCCAGGCGCGACCCATCTCTCCGTCCCTATTGCCCCCCCCCCAACGGGAGCAGGGGAGGGGACAAGGGGGTCTCTATCCTGGCTTCTCTCCGCGCCCCAGGGATGTCTGCGAGGGGGAAACGGGGCCAGGGAGTTCCCGTGGGTGGGCGCCCCACGTCCCCCCCCCCTGCGAGGAAAGCCCCCTTCGCAGCACGCGTGCCGGGATCCAGGCCCCACGGAAGGCGCTTGGGGTCTCTGGGTCCTTTTCTCCCCCCCCCCGTGACCCCTTTACCTCTTTGTTCTCGCTCCCGATTCTCCTTTCCTTTCCTGCAGCATCGAAAGCCGCCCCCCCCCCTAGATCTACGGGGCAGAGCAGCAATCCGGAGTGGAAGCTCCACGTCCTGGAGAAGAAGGCAGGGTGGGAGGGGGCTCACCCCCCCCCCATTCCTGGGACAGAAGGGCCGGATTGGAGGAGGAGGAGGAAGGGGTGGGACGTTTGGGGGCGGGATGTTTGGGGGCGGGATCTGGGGTTGTGGGGGCGGGGTGAGAGGAGGAGGAGGTGCCGGGAGGGGAGGGAAAGAATTGAGGGGGGGGAGAGGAAGGTTTTCCCCCTCTCGTCTTCCTTCTGGATCAGGAGAGCGGGGGAGGGGCTGATCCCGGAGATCCGGCTGCAAAGTGGGGTCCCCCCCACAAGTGCAACATCCTCCCCTCCCCCACCCCACGAGCTTAGATCGCTCCGTGTTTTAGGTCTTGGTGCTGTTCAAACCAGGAATGGAGGGGGGCAGCTAAACGACTCCCCCCAAATCCCAGCTCCCCACCCCAGCCTCTGACTAAGGCCAGGACAAGGACCGTGGACACAGGCCCCGTCCCTGCACAACAGCCAAGAGGCTCAGAGAAGCAGCCGATACAATTGGAGCCAGAAGCGGATTCCAAAATCTGAGGGATCCCTTGGACCAGAAACAAGGAGACCAGCCAGGAAGAGGAGAGCAAAAGAGCAGCCAGTCGGCTTGGTCTTGATTGAAGACTGTCTCCACAGGACTCCCACCTGCCCCCAGGTGGAACAAGATGGAAGCCCCCAACAAAGGAAGACCCCAACTTTTATTAGCTGCTAATCCCCCATGCTACACCCCCAAGACTACATCATGATTACATCATGACTACATCATTGACACATCACACAGAGGAGGGGTTCAGGGAGAAGAAGAAGAGGAGTTTGGATTTGATATCCCGCTTTATCAGGAGTCTCAAAGCGGCTAACATTCTCCTTTCCCTTCCTCCCCCACAACAAACACTCTGTGAGGTGAGTGGGGCTGAGAGACTTCAGAGAAGTGTGACTTCTCTGAAGGAGGAGGAGTTGTGGTGGTAGCCTGAGGGTCTTGTCACCTGTCCGGTTCCTTCTTTCTCCTCCCCAGGATTACATTCCTGAGTACAAAGGGGAGTTCACTGTTTCCTGCCCCCGGAGGGAAGGGCTGGTCACTGCCCTGTGTTTCAGTCCGTACTGAATCCACTTCCACTTGCAGGTCCTTTGTGAGTCTAGGACCATCAAGGTTGGCATGCCAACTGGGTAGGGCTCACTGCGGACATGTTGGCTGCCTTGTGTCAAGTCTCCCCCCTTTGATAGTCCTTCCCTCATGGTGTGAAATAAAAGTTGAACGGTGCAGATCCAATGTACGGCTGATTTTGTGTGAATTTATAACAGAAGTGTCATGTATGTCCTGTGTGAGTGTGTCTGTGTGTCGTGTTTGTACAAACTGAATGATTGGGGGGGGGGGTTCCTGCCACACATGAATCCCCATCCCAAAGAAGGGCAAAAGAATGCTCCACCTGTGGGAATGTTCAGGGATGCAGGAGAGCATATATTATCTGATTATATCCTTATCCAACTTGTGTTAACAAGTTTCCAATATCAGCAGAGTAAAACATTCCCCTTTATTTTAAGTTTGCAATGGCAGCGTTTGCTCAGGCTCGCTTAAGCCTCTATAATAACTATTCTATTTCCCCTTATACCCTCATAAAATAGAAGAGACGACACAGTCTTTTACAAAAGTATAAAAAGAGTTTACTCACATTCTGTTCACAATCACATCCCAGAAGGCAGACTTAAGCTTCATGAAGTAATATACATTTGGAGTCTATCTTATAGGAAGATAGTCCCTTTGTCCTCTCTTGGCTGGGAGCCAAGAGGGCATCTTTCACTCAGTAGATGTTGCTTCTTCGATGCATGTGGTGAAAGAAAGAAGGAAGAGAGATGGAAGAGAGAGATGGCTGCCCTGCCCTGTGCTTTTAGCATTACCTGCACAGGTGAGGCCACGTCCACCTCCAGTCACATGCAGAGGAAGTCTGTCCCAGCCCAGAAGGAAACAGGAAGTTTACCTGCTGGCTGGACAAACATCCCTCCCCATGTGTAAACATGTACACTCTAGGAATGTTGTAATTGACTGCTCTTGTGTTTCACATCCCACACCACCTACCACACAATTGCGCTCATTTCACACGCTAGCAAGGTTATGCTTAAAATGCTACAAGGCAGGCTTAAGCAGTATGTGGACCGAGAACTCCCAGAAGTGCAAGCTGGATTTCGAAGGGACAGAGGAAGCAGAGACCAAATTGGAAACATGCGCTGGATTATGGGGAAAGCTAGAAAACATTTACTTCTGCTTCATTGACTATACAAAATCCTTTGACTGTGTCGACCACAACAACCTATGGTGAGTTCTTAAAGAAATGGGAATGCCTGATCACCTCATCTGTCTCCTGAGAAATCTCCATGTTGGACAAGAAGCTACAGTTTGAACTGGATATGGAACAACAAAATTGGGAAAGGAGGACAGTATATTGTCCCCCTGCTTATTTAAAGTAAATGCAGAATTCGTCATGTGAAAGGCTGGACTGAATGAATCATGTAATAATATAATATTATATATATTATATATATAATAAATGTTCATAAATGTACCAAGAAAGCACATAAATAGATATGTCGACCACATGTCTGGAGTAGCTCAGGAAGACCGTCCTGAAACCATTTTGACTCCCAAACTGACCAAATGTTTACTCTGCAAGGAGGGAGCAGGTGAGGGAACCTTCCCATTGTCTCAGGAATTGGGAAATCTCAAAGGAATGGCCAGGCTACCAGGAAAGGGAATCAGATAAGGCATTACCAGATAACCTGGCAGACAGGAAAAATGACAACATTCACATTTCTGTTGTAGACCACCTTTTCTGTGATGTAGGTATGATGTTTGTGGGGGGTGGTCTTGGGTTACACCCCTTCTGTGATGTATGTATGATGTATGGAGGGGTGGTCTTGAGCTCCAGGGCAGGGAATTTAAAATGTCTATATAAAGGCAGGCACACCTTTGTTCTGGGTCCTCCTCCTTTTCTGCGTGTGAGGGGAGCACCCTGTTGCAACAGATCAATAGAGATCAGGCTTACTAGCTACTTTGCTTCTCAGTATTCTCTGGTTAGTGTCTGTTGTTTTCTCTTACCGATGGAGAAGCTACAAGGGACTCTATAAAGGGCTCTTGTGTCCCCCATAAGGGAAGAAGGGCAGCTTTTGTTTACAACAGATGGCACCCCAGATGGGACCTTCGGTTGCCCGATTCTGGGGGCAAGGAAGGACTGGTGATCCAGCGCGCACCAGGCCATTTGCCAGGAGGAGCCACCAGTCCTCTAGTGACCCCAGGGTCTGGAAAGAACTGGAGTTCCAGGGGGGCTAACCAGAGGAAGCAACGCTTGACCAGGCCGGCCACAAATTGATTTATTCTTTGAAATAATCTTTATTGATTTAAACTGCACACATAAAAAAAGAATTTACAATCTCATACTGCAAAAAAGACAATTAAGAAAAAACAATGAAGAAAAAAGGAAAGAAGAAAATACAGAAAAACAAAGAAGAAAAAGCAGTTTTATGTGCATGAAAAAACTTAATCTTCCTAATTAAATAAAAAAGACTTCTGACAAAACGAGTCTTCCAATCATTCTCATTGTGCTGTTTATACTGCCGTTGTTTCTTTCGCACAGTTTTATATTCTTTAATATTGTTCCCGTCTACTCCACAAACAGTATTTGTTGTGTTTACAAGTATCACTCAAGTTCTGCTAATATGGTGCGGTTGGTACAATATGATCTTATATAATCCTTAAATATTCTCCCTTCTCCAAGTATTTTCTGGTTCAATACTCCTCTAACTCTTCCCGTCAGTTTTGCTAGTTGTAACTATTCTAACATGAGTATATGGCTTCTCTTGGTGATGTCCACAAGGGTATTTTTGGCTCAAGTAGTCCTATATATTTATTCCAGATTTTATTTCACATGGCTCAAAAATCCCCTGTGGACCTTCACTTTTCCGTACATTAAAGAAGCGTGCCATCCAGACCGATTCTCGTGGCCTTCCAAGTCTAATAGGTCCGTATCTTTTAGTGTAATCCAGTCTTTTATCCAAACCAATCCTGCCGCCGCATGGTAGAATTCCAAATTTGGCAATGCAAAACCTCCTCTCTCCTTTTGATCTGTTAATGACTGGTGTTTAATTCTCGGTTTCTTTGCACTCCATATAAATATAGATATTCCCCTTTTCCACTCCTTAAAACAATTCATTCCTCCTAAAATGGATATTGTTTGGAAAGAGAAAATCATTTTGGGGAGGATATTCATTTTCACAACGGAGACTCTTCCCCAGAGTGAGAGATGGAGTTTGGTCCAGGTTTCCATATTTTTAAAAATTTCTTTCCATACTTTACTAGAATTATCCTAATATAAATTTAAAGGGTTTTTTTTAAATCCAGATCCTTAGGTATTTAACCTTATTTTTAATTTCCGGGCCTGTTTTTTCTTGAAGTTCTTTTTTCCCTTCCATTGTGAGGCCTTTTGTCAGTAATTTAGTTTTTTGGTAGATTATTTTCAGCCCCAGGCCGGCCATAAATTAATCTAGTAAAAGACCCTGGGGTGGCCAGGAGCAGCGCATGCGGACGTGAGTCTAGGAATGGAGAAGATTGTGGGCGGGATTCTCTGAAACACCCAGCAACCCAGATTCTCATCCTTTGCTGTCTCTTTTGCTGACGGTCTTCACTCCCAGCCTTCCTGGCAAGAGGTAGCTAGGAGGGGGAGGGGAGAATGGGAGACTTGGGGTTCTGCAATTAGAGAGGCAATGAACTGCAAGGGGAGAACGCCAATCAAAGCTCTCATTCCTTGTCGGTGAACCTGAGATCTGAAACTTTTCCTTTTTCCCAAGGAAGATGCCCCAAGGCTGGTCCAAGTGGCCACTTTGGATAGCAAGGGACTTGGGCTCGGTTTCCAATTTCTCTTTTTCTCGTAAATGCAGCTGCACCGGCAGCACCAAGATCCGGAAGGAAGTGACTGGTGCGCGTCAGAGCGCAAGGGCGTTTCCAGTTCCTTTCCGTTCTCTCTGGAGCAGCCGGATTTGGCACTGGGCTGCCAGGCGTCCAATGGAAAGGGACTCTTTTCCCTAGCGTGTAAGAGGCAGAAAAGGTTGCTGGGACCCCATGGTAAGTAAAGGGAGGGAGAAGGGCTTTGTAGAGAAGACGAACGACTCTCAGGTCAGGAAAGACCTGGGAAAAGGCTAGCGGGTTTTTGCTTTGGTTGAAAAATGGGATCCCCACATTCTAAGAGTTCTAACCGCCAGACTCAAAGGCATGTGCTCGTCGCAGCAGGAGGGGGGGGTTTCCCTGGATGCTTCAGCAGCCGGCCTCCTATGGGTCTCCTGGCCCCCTCCTCTCTTCCCTCTGAGTCTGAACTGCTCTCTGCCCCAGCCTCTTCCCGCTCACCAAACCCTGTTTCCTGCTCAGCTTGCAACACCTCCCCTCCCGTTCTGCTCCCTTTTCTCCTTCTTTCTGCTCATCCCACCACAAGTCCCCAGGATCTGAGCCTTCTTCCCTTGTGGGTCCCCCAACTGGTGCCTCCCCCCCCCCCTCACCATCCAGTCCATGACAACAACAGCAGCCACAGCACTGTGGTCCTCTGGTAGGAAAACTCCCGAGTAGCATGATTGAAGCAAAACTTCTGGGACTATGGAAAAATATTATCTTCCCCAAGCCCCAGAATGAGCAGGAGCTCTGGGGTTGCCCCATGGGGTTCATGAGTGAAGATGCCCCCACAAGGAGATTTCCCTGGTACCTACAGCCCCTCCTTCCCCCTCTTGAAATTAGGCTTGGGGGGAAATCTCCCATTCAATTTCAGTATTTCAAGTTTTCTTCAGAACGCGCAGGGCAGGAGGCAGTGATGAAGTTCTGGTGAAGAAGCAGTGCTTGGAGATCATGCGGTGGGGGGGGGGTGAGAGAGTTTGGTGCAAAAACCAAAGGTACTTTCATCTAAAATCATACTCACCATTGTGAGATGCTGCCTTCGTTATTTCATTATTATAATGTTTTATATACAAACACCAGAACTTAACATATACTTCATGCTTTTAGAAATGATTTCCCGCTGAGTTCATTGCTCAGAGTGGACTCTGAGAGGAATACGTCCCACACTCCATACATCTACATGGGTTCTCCCATGTGAGAGTCCTAGATGTTCCTTAAATACTCCATTATAAATAAAGCACTTTTTGCAGTCTTTTCATATAAACTGCTTCTCCTCTTTGAGTTTGTGATGGTTTGAAGGGTGTCAACTGTTAAAGTTCTTCCTGTCCATAAATCTGTTGATTTTGAACTTCCACTAAGAGTGAACCTCTATCTACTTTCCTGATATTTATATGGTTTGTCGTTTGTGTGAGTTTGCTGACATAAATCAAGGGTTCCACTCTGACTGAAGCTCCTTCCACAGTCCATACCTTTAAATGGTTTCTCCCGTCTGAGTCCGTTGATGTGTTCTAAGTTTTCCATTACAACTAAAGCTCTTTCCACACTCCATACATTTAAACTGTTTCTTACCGATGTGAGCATGTTGATGTCTTCTCAGGTTTCCACTATAACTGAAGCTCTTTCCACACTTCATAAATTTAAAAAGGTTTCTCCCCTGTGTGAGTCCGTTGATGTCTTCTAAGGTTTCCACTATCACTAAAGCTCTTTCCACACTTGATACATTTATATGGTTTCTCCCCTGTGTGAGTCCGTTGATGTTGTCTAAGGTGTGTACTCCGACTGAAGTCCTTGCCACACTCCATACATTTAAATGGTTTCTCCCCTGTGTGAGTCCGTTGATGTTCTCTAAGGCTTCCACTATCACTAAAGCTATTTCCACACTCCATGCATTTAAATGGTTTCTCCCCTGTGTGAGTCCGTTGATGATTTCTAAGGTGTCCACTCTGACTGAAGTCTTTTCCACACTCCGTGCATTTAAATGGTTTCTCCCCCGTGTGAGTCCGTTGATGATTTCTAAGGTGTCCACTCTGACTGAAGTCCTTTTCACACTCCATGCATTTAAATGGTTTCTCCCCTGTGTGAGTCAGTTGATGTTGTCTAAGGTTTGAATTGAAACTGAAGCTCTTTCCGCATTCCATACATTTAAATGGTTTCTCACCTGTGTGAGTCCGTTGATGTTGTCTAAGGCTTCCACTATCACTAAAGCTCTTTCCACACACCATGCATTTATATGGTTTCTCCCCTGTGTGAGTCCGTTGATGTCTTCTAAGTTTTCCATTATCACTAAAAGTCTTTTCACACTCCATACATTGAAATGGTTTCTCCCCTGTGTGAGTCTGTTGATGTGATCTAAGGTGTGAACCTTTACTGAAGTCCTTTCCACACTCCATGCATTTAAATGGTTTCTCTCCTGTGTGAATCCGTTGATGTTCTCTAAGGCTTCCACTAACACTAAAGCTCTTTCCACACTCAGTGCATCTATATGGTTTCTCCCCTGTGTGAGTCCGTTCATGTTGTCTAAGGCTTCCACTATGACGAAAGCTCTTTCCACACTCCATGCATTTAAATGGTTTCTCCCCTGTGTGAGTCCATTGATGTATTTTGAGGTTTTCACTCTGACTGAAGACTTTTCCGCACTCCATGCATTCAAATGCTTTCTCCCCTGTGTGTGTCCGTTGATGTATTTTGAGGTGTCCACTCTGACTGAAGACTTTTCCGCACTCCATGCATTCAAATGCTTTCTCTCCTGTGTGAGTCAGTTGATGTCGTCTAAGGTCTCCACTCTGACTGAAGACTTTTCCGCACTCCATACAGTCATATGGTTTCTCCCCTGTGTGATTCCGTTGATGTGATCTAAGGCTTGCACTGAAACTGAAGCACTTCCCACACTGCACACATTTAAATGGTTTCTCCCCTGTGTGAGTCCGTTGATGTTGTCTAAGGTGTCCACTCTGACTGAATCTCTTTCCACACTCCATGCATTTAAATGGTTTCTCCCCTGTGTGAGTCCGTTGATGTGATCTAAAGCTCGCATCGTAACTGAAGCTCTTTCCACACTCCATACATTTAAATGGTTTCTCCCCTGTGTGAGTCCGTTTGTGCAATTTAAGGTTTCCACTCTGACTGAAGTTCTTCCCACACTCCCTACACGTAAAACGTTTTCTCTCTCTGTGAGTCCGCTGGTGTGTTCTAAGTTTTGCATTGAAACAGAAGCTCTTTCCACACTCCATACCTTTAAATGTATTCTTTACTTTTTGTGTTCGTTGATGTGAACTATGTGTGCTCATTCAGTGAAGCATACTCCACATTTCACACATTTTAATGGCTATACCTAATGAAACAAAAGGTGCCCTGTCCCCTGCAATTCTGTATTCTCCATCACCTTTCTCAGAGTGGGCAGAAAGGAAATCCTGTTTGGGTTTCAGGAAAAAGAACACAGGGGGAAAGGACACATCAACTGCCATTAGCACCTTCTCTTATTTCAACATCTCCTACATTCTCCCATGTCCTCCCCATGTTCCCAATTTTTTAGGAAATGAAAACGGTATGATGTCGAATGATAGTAATGCATCAGCAACCTTTCATAACCCTAAATCATCTTTAATAACACAGCATGATCTTGGAATACTGTTGTCCTGTGGGACTGCCTTTCAAATCAAGTGGTTGCCCCCATTTCCACCTCTAGATCTTCATGAATCACCTGCACAGTCCCACTGACCTCAGGAGGTCCATATGGACCATTTTGGGAGACCCAGGCCTTCATCTCTTCCAGGGACTGTGGTCTGGGTCATTCAGAGAACTAGTGTCAAGGCTTGGTGCTTGGGGTCAGCTGAATGGGTGCTCAGGGAAGCTGCTGTTCTTGGAGATGGACCTCTGTCTAAATGCCTCACATTGCATGGAGAGAGCAGGAGAAGCAGAAGAAAAGCAGATGGGAATCCCAGGCAGAAACACCCACCCCAATGGTTCTTTATAATGATGATGTGCTGCCTGATCCTGTGCTTGTCTTCTGACAGAGGACTATCCTAATCTGGCACTGAAAAGCAGGATATTCAAGGCAAGGAGATAACTGTACTTAATGGGAGGTCGATATATTGGTCTGACACAGTTGAAGTAAAAAATGAACAAAAATAGTCCAGTAGCAACTTAGGGTCTTGGGAGAAAAGCAATGACAAACCTAGACATCGTCTTAAAAAGCAGAGACATTACCTTGCCAACAAAGGTCCGTATAGTTAAAGCTATTGTTTTCCCAGTAGTGATGTATGGAAGTGGGAGCTGGACCATAAAGAAGGCTGATCGCCAAAGAATGGATGCTTTTGAATTGTGGTGCTGGAGGAGACTCTTGAGAGTCCCATGGACTGCAAGAAGATCAAACCTCTCTATTCTGAAGGAAATCAGCCCTGAGTGCTCACTGGAAGGACAGATCCTGAAGCTAAGGCTCCAAGACTTTGGCCACCTCATGAGAAGAGAAGACTCCCTGGAAAAGACCCTGATGTTGGGAAAGATGGAGGGCACAAGGAGAAGGGGACGACAGAGGACGAGATGGTGGGACAGTGTTCTCGAAGCTACCAACATGAGGGAGGCAGTGGAAGACAGGAGTGCCTGGCGTGCTCTGGTCCAGGGGGTCACGAAGAGGCGGACACGACTAATCGACTATAAAACAACAACAACAGCAACAGCACTTAGCGACCAAGTGCTTGCACACTTCATGTGCTTGCGCACTTCTTCATATAGTGAAGGGTAGTGGGAGATGGTAGTAGGAGTACCCTTCTGAGAAAAACCCCACCCCACCCTCCCACGATATACAAGGGTCTGGTGACATCTGTGTCAGTGTATCTGAAGAAGTGCATGCACACCAAAGCTTATACCTAGAACAAAATTAGCTGGTCTCTAAGGTGCTACTGGACTATTTTTTAATTTTTTATTTCAACTGTGTCAGACCAACACGGCTACCTACCTGAATCTAGATGTCATGGGGTGTTGGGGAGCAGTAGTTCCTTTGGTGGGGGACATGTCCTGCACCTCCTGGGGTCATTTTTCCACCCTTGTTCCCCACCCTGCACTCAGCTCTCACCTGTGGCTTCCAGAAGCTGTCAGCATGCAACAGGGGTTCAAGCAACGGCTTCAACCGGCCGGCTAAAGCAGGTGAGGATAGCTGATGGGTCTCAAATCCTTGGGGGGCTGGGGGATTCTGCTGCACCTGAAGTCAAGCCCTGGTGGATGGAGAGGAGGAGAACAACCGTGAATCCCACAGTCCAGAAGGCAGATTCTGCCCGTGCGGAAGAGGAACGTGAAGGGCAGAGGGGGCACGTCCACCTGGAGGCTTGTTATCTAGTCCCAGGGTTACTCTGACCTTGAATTATATATAAATTACAGTATTGAAATGCGCCTGCTCCCACTTCCTATTCTGATATTACTCTACTCTGCTTGTCTGTTTCTTACTTGAGTGCTGTTTTGGTTTGCTAAGTCAGGGTTTTACTGTGAGTTACATTTTTGCTATTTTGGGGTCCTGTTATGCTTATCAGTCTTCGGCTGCGCAAAGAGGGAGGACTGCGCAGCGCCTGTCCTGGCTTCTGCCTTAGCCTCTTCTAGGCAGGGGGAGCCTTCATCCTGCTGCCCTAGGCGCTGTTATCCCAGAAGCCAGAACAGCCACACAGTATCCCAGAAGCCAGATTCCTCTTGCTGTTCTGGCTTCTGGGATTCAAAAAATTTTTTTTTCTTGGATTCCTCCCCCCCAAACTAGGTGTGTCTTATAGAGCAAAAAATACGGTAGGTACCGCTCTGGCGGGAAGGGAAACGGCGTTTCCGTGCGCTGCTCTGGTTTGCCAGAAGCGGCTTAGTCCTGCTGGCCACATGACCCGGAAGTTGTACGCCAGCTCCCTTGGCCAATAAAGCGAGATGAGCGCCGCAACCCCAGAGTTGGCCACGGCTGGACCTAATGGTCAGGGGTCCCTTTACCTTTACCTATATGTACTGTAAGCTGCCCTGAGCGGCTGGGGGAAAATACTAATACTATAACGTCTAGAGTGGTACCTCAGGTTACAGGAGCTTCAGGTTACAGACTCTACTAACCCAGAAATAGTACCTTTAGTTAAGAACTTTGCTTCAGGATGAGGACAGAAATCGTGCTCCAGCGGCGTGGTGGCCCCATTAGCTAAAGTGGTGCTTCAGGTGAAGAACAGTTTCAGATTAAGAATGGACCTGCAGAACGAATTCAGTTCTTAACCCGAGGTACCACTGTACTATTATTATTATCTTGTGATTTTTTGTAGTTATTTTGGAATTTTTACTGCAATATTAGCTTACGAAATGTTATGGGCAGAGAAAATCACAGGGTTGCCGTAAATTATAATCCCACCCACAAACTCTCATTCACATACAGTCTGTAAATTTGGGAATGACACACACCTCACCTGTGCTAATACTGGCAGTCTTTGGCCTGCACAGGCAAACCCGGTGTGTAGAGCCTCCAGCCACAGGCACTGTCTATCATGAAAATGGGTCCTTTGACTGGGAAGATTCATGCAGTCGCTGTCATCGGATGATGAAGGATTGTATCTCAGCTTGTCAGTCACTCTGACATTGCCTAGAAAGAATAAGAGGAACAGAAATGTTTTGAGGTGTAACTTCCATTCCATGGACTCTGCACCCCTGTTTCTGAGGACAGGTGTACATTATCCTCGTCCTCAGTGGAAAAGACAATAAAGATGGAAGCCTGAGAGAGAGGAAAAGGTTTCTGGCTCCTTCCTGGGTGGGATTGCGGAAACCAAGAGCCGCTTCTGAGAAGGCCTCCCCCCTCCCCTCTTCCTCTGGGGATTTCCTCTCCTCTCCAGGGGACCAATGGTTGGACTGGGCAGAAGTGCTGTGTCTGGACAGGGCAGGGACTTATGGGGTGGGAAGAGGATGGAGCTTGCAGGAAGGAAGGGTGGGAGGACAGGACCCCCACTTTCCAGGGATCCCTCTCTGGTCGCCTTGAAGGGGGGGGCATTCCTGGGCGGAAGGGAGAAGCCAAGGCGGCCCCTTCGAAGATTGCCCAAGGAAGCCACGATTGAGACGCCCCCCCCCAGGACTGGTCTTCCTATCTCTCCCCCCCCCCCCAGTGCTCCTCTTCCCTTCCCCCTCCCTCTCTCCCGCAGTTTCCCCTGCACTCTAGCGCGACTGACACCTCGCCCTGCGCGCCCCATCTCTCCATCCTAGCCCCCCCCCGAACAGGAGCAAGGGAGGGACTGGGGGGGTCTCTATCCAGGCGTCTCTCGCGCCCCTTAACCCTTTCATGGGACGCGCGGAGCCTGGGAAACGGGGCGAGGGGTCCGCCCTGCGCGGAAAGCTCCCTTCGCAGCACGCGCGCAGGGATCCAGTCCCCACGGAAGGCGCTTGGGGAGTTATAGGGGTCTCTGGGTCCTTTCTCCCCTCTTCCCCCCCCGGGACCCCTTTACCTCTTTGTCCTCGCTCCCGATTCTCCTCTCCTTTCCTGCAACATCCACGGGGGGGGGGGTCCGCTGCCTCCTCCCTCCCCTTTCCGAAAGCGCCCCCCTAGAGCTACGGGGCAGAGCAGCAATCCGGAGTGGAAGCTCCACTTCCGGGAGAAGCAGGCAGGGTGGGAGGGGGCTCACCCCCCCCCATTCCTGTAACAGAAGAGCCGGATTGGAGGAGGAGGAGGAAGAGGAGGAGGAAGGGGTGCAACGTATGGGGGGCGGGAATTGGGGTTGTGGGGGCGGGGTGAGAGGAGGCTGTGCCGGGAGGGGAGGGAAAGAATTGAGGGGGGGAGAGGAAGGTTTCCCCCCTCCCCTTTTCCTTTAGTGGCTCAGGAGAGCGGGGGAGGGGCTGATCCCGGAGATCCAGCTGCAAAGTGGGTCCCGTCCCTCCTACAAGGTTTGCATAGCAACATCCTCCCCTCCCCCACCCCACGAGCTTAGATCCCTCCGTGTTTTAGGTCTTGGTGCTGTTCAAACCAGGAACGGGGGGGGGCAGGTAAACGACTCCCCCCAAATCCCAGCTCCCCACCCCAGCCTGACTCAGGCCAGGACAAGGACCGTGGACACAGGCCCCGTCCCTGCACAACAGCCAAGAGGCTCAGAAAAGCAGCCGATACAATTGGAGCCAGAAGCGGATACCGTGAATCGGACTGTTTCCTCGACTATCCAATATAGAAAGCTGAAGAAACGTCAAATAATCTCCAAAATTCTACGGTTTGACCGGTTTCCTTGCTTCCAAAGTCTAATGACTCCTCTCCAATTAGGGGATCCAGGGCTCCCCCTGACTCCAGAATCCCTTAGCAGGCCGGAGGCGATCAAGGGCAGCACATGCCCCAGGCAGAAATCCATCGGAATGGCGGGTTGAATCCTGATACTTTGAAGGGAGAAGGGCAGGAAAGCCTTTCAGCTGGGGGATGGGTAAATACTATTACGTTCTTTGGGGAAGAGGGCAGTTAAAAGGTTTGGGAAATTGGGGTTATTGACAGGGTGGGTGACAGGCTCATGTTTCTAAATGCCAAAGACTCCTACTTTGTGACATATTTGTGATGCATCTATGATGCTGTCGAAAAATGTATTGTGGGAAATGGGGAGAAAAAATTGTGGGGGGAAACCCCATGTCATGTATTGATGAAGTTGTTGGAAAATTTATTATGGGGAAGGGGGTAAAAGCCATTAAAAGTTCATGCAACCATATGTTCCTACTTTTTGTGTGTTTGAACCTTGTTGCAACAAATAAAGATCAGGTCAACTGACCACTGTTAGCTTCTTTAACTTGGCTGGAGACTCCTTCTTTTGCTGACCGGAGGGACCCCCGGAGAGTGGCACCCTGAGGAGCTGGGCAGCGGAGGAAATCCGCACCCCGGGATATTTTCCTTCTCAACTCTTTCCCACCTGAGCCTCACCCCCTTCCCTAAAAGCCAGACACAGCACAACGTGACAGGATTGTGACTCCTGTCTCAGGAGTGTGGTGGAGTCTCCTTCTTTGGAGGTCTTTAAGCAGAGGCTTGACAACCATATGTCAGGAGTGCTCTGATGGTGTTTCCTGCTTGGCAGGGGGTTGGACTCGATGGCCCTTGTGGTCTCTTCCAACTCTCTGATTCTATTCCTGCCCTCAGGAAGCAAAATAGCTCCCCCCTCCCAAGCAAAGCAACCCCGGGATGCTGTGTCCCCCAATCCTTGACATGAAAAGGGGGGCTCTGGAAACTTTCAGGGAGCAGGCGGGGAGGGGGCTGCCCAGGCTCCAGAAGCTCCTTCTCGCTGGTTCCTCCCCATCGCCCTCCTGCTGCCTGCCTCCCCTCCACTCCTAGAGCTGCTTCGCAAGTGCGGGGAAGCTGTAGCCCCTCTGCCCCCCCCCAAGTTCCCTTAAGAGCCCCACATTGCATGGGGCAGCCTCACCTGCAGCGAAACAAAACCAGCTGCCCTGGCCGAGTGGAGCCAGGCTGGGGGGCACCATGGGGACCCCAGAAATGTGTCCCTAGAAGAAATGCACCTCCCCCTTCTCTGGTGCTCAAGTGCTGCCGGTGGGCTTCCCAGAAGAGGCCCCTGCTTGGCCCCTGGGAGGACAGGAGCCCCTTGGGCCTGATCCTGCAGGGCTCACCTGACGCTCTGATGCAAGTGAACCCCCCTTTGTCCTTCAGGGAGAAGAGGGTTTCCCAAACTTGGGTCTCCAGCTGCTTTTGGACTACGGCTCCCATCACCCTGAGCTAGCAAGACCAGTGGTCAGGGATGATGGCTATTGCCGTCAGGATCTCCAGGTGGCTCTGGCAAGTGAGCCCAGCTGCCTGTGACAAGAGTGGGGGAATTCCTTCCTGCTGTTATGGAAATTACAAGGGTGTGTGTGTGTTTACCATCTGACATTATCTCCTGGGTCCAAAACCCCTCTCCCCTCAGTCGCACAAGAACAACACACACATCGTATAAATACAGGAAAACACGGTCTCTGCATTTTATGAATGGGATTTACGGACTTTGTGTTTTATGAATGGGATTTATTAATAACTGAAGCTCACCAATCAAGAGCGCTATGCTTTGACAGCTAGCCAATGGGGGAATCCATAGACGGCTGAAACTGCCTCCAAACCGGCCATTCAGCTCAGCCTTTGCATGGTAGTCTCAGCGCCCTCCTGCTGCTTAGACTATGGGCAACGTATATTAAATGTATCCATTTTGGTTTCGATTGCCTAAAGTTGCTACACTGTTACAAAGATTGTGTCTGAATGTATCCTTTCAGCTTGACAGCTCAGGGAAAGATACCTAACTTTGCAAACTCATATAATATCCATTCTTTAACCAATTCTTCCCATTCCAACGTCATTTTAAGGTGAATTTAGGCTTCACCCTCCTCCATGACCCTGAAAGCGGATAGTCACGTAGGCAGTGAGTACAGGGCCTATGCCATAATCCCCCGAGCGTGAGAGTGTTGGAAATCAAGCCTTTATCAGGAGAAACTGGCAACTCTCCAGGCACCCGGCTTGATCTCCTGTTGACCTCAGCAGGATACAGGCTAGTGATCCTTCTCAGCGTGAGAAGAACACCCCCCCCTTTCCTGCCCCCTCCCGGGCAGGGGAAAGAGATAGACAGAAACGTATTTACATTCCTTTATTTCTGTCTTTGCAGCGTTACAAAAAACATGACTGCTCTCTTCAAACTCCAGCAGTCGAGAGAGAACAAACACGTGCTGTACTTCCTGTACAGCTCATATTACACTCTGAGCTAATTCCGGTGCCCTCTGCACTGTGAATTGACTGTCCCTCTGTTTCCCACGGAACAGTCCTAACATTCCACCATGTGCTGTTTTCAAGCTAGCAGCTCGCGGCTGCATTGCTTCAATATCTTAACAGAGAGAACGTACACTTCGCCCCACCCAGGGAGTGACCAAGGGGCAACAACAGACTTCCACAGAGGCAGCTGACCAAGCCAGGTGTTCTGGAAGCCCATCTCAGGAGAAGCCCTGAGGGCAAGGATGTATGTTGATAGTTTTATTGTTCTCTGGGTGGTGGGTACTTGAGAGGTGTCCGGAGATGTATCTGATAGAAGGAAGAAATGCTGAACTTGTGTAACCCTTTGATACCCCTCCCCATTTGTGACATACTAGTGAAGATGCTGCTCAAAATGTATTCTGAGTGAAGGGGGTGTTAGAAATGAAATAATGTCCCCCAGAACTTAAGGCACTGAGAGTCTTAAAAAGAAAATAATCTTGGACAATCTTTGTAAAAGGAAGATTTTATTAGTACATTTTTGCAAACGGGTACTGCAGCAGAAAAAAATAGCCAGCAGTACAAGTCAAAAAGATTACACACAAGTTTTAAAGCCTCATAGCCCCTTTCCCCACTCCTTCACAGAGAAGGCATGGAAAACCCCCAGCTGGGAATGTTATTTGGAGCTGCAGCTATTCTCCCATCTGTGAGACGGGAGCCAAGAGCTCACTTCAGTCCAGATCTTTTATAGCCTGTAGTCACTCTCCCTCCTCCCTCACAGAGAAGACATGAAAATCCTCCATTGGTCAAAGACAAGCTGTATATGATGTAGGAATATTTTTGAGCCAAGATTCTGATATAATTTATAGCACAAGATTAATAAATCGTTTGATGTTCTGACATCATTTAGATACAGGATAAGCAGCAGGTCAAGAAGGTCGTTAGGTAAAGGTCAAGGGACCCCTGACCATTAGGTCCAGTTGTGGCCGACTCTGGGGTTGCGGCGCTCATCTTGCTTTATTGGCCGAGGGAGCCGGCGTACAGCTTTCGGGTCATGTGCAATAGAGACTGGCTGAGTGGGGGGGGGGGCAAACTCCTTCTCCCCCCTCCCCCCTCCAGGGTGGTGGGTGTAGAGGGCGCCCTGCAGTTCTTCCCCCCTTTGCCCCCACGCTTCGCCTTACATTGGTGCCAAGTCTTCACCCTGCTTCCCTCCCCCCCCTTACCCCCACGTGTGGGGCAGGGGCAGAGTAGCCGAGGTTTGGGGTGGGGGGTACACAGTTCCCCCCTCCTTCTCCAATCCCCGAGTGCGCAGGCCTTGCTGTGTAGGAATCTGCCTCCCCTTGAGCCAGGCCCACTCAGCTCAGTATTGCCTGCAACTGGCCGACAGCATCACCTTCAGGGTTTCAGGCAGCCCTGCTTGGAGTCCCCAGGATTGGACCCGGGACCTTCTGCAGGCGGATTTGTTTCATCATTGATTAATAACTGTGTAGTATACCCCTTGGTATTTTCTGAAGTGGTTCTGATAACCGTTTGTAATTTTCTCCTTCCATTGAGAGGAAGACAAGGAAAGTGAAAGTAGGCAAACAGTATGTTTGGTGGGAAAGGGATTAAAAGGGAGAAGAAAGACAAAACAAGAGGCAGGAGAGATAAGTTAGAGGGTGCACTACACAGAAGCGTATATAAAGCACCACCTACTGGCAGAGAAGAATATCTCTCTCTCTCTCTCTCTCTCTCTCTCTCTCTCTCTCTCTCTCTCTCTCTCTCGTGAGAGGTTATTGACATAGTAAAGGAGCTAAAAAGAACTAACTAAAAATAAATTATGTTAATAAAATTTGGAAAAAGGAAAGAGGGACAACTAGTGGTGGCAGTTAGAAAAATAAAGTAAAAAGGATTGTTAAGTGGAATTATGGCGTGCAGGGTCAACACCAAGAGACAGAAGGAAATCCAAACAATAACTGGAACCCAGAAATGAGATTTTAGAGATGTCTGCTGAGATAAAAAAAGACATCAAGGACATTAAGGACTATGGAAAAGAATTTGGAAAGTAAGCTTACTGGAATGGAAAAGAAATTTGACCAATCAATTACAGAATTAAAAGGACAAATTAATGAGGTAAAGACTAAAACACAAACATTAGATGACTCAATTAAAAAGTACAGAAAGAAGTCAAAGACACAAGGAAAGAAGGGGACAAAGTTAAAGGAGAAGTGACAGAGTTGACTAAACTACTTGAGGAGACACTGGATGCTCTTGCAATGATTGAAGTGAAGAAGGAGGAATTGAATCTGAGATTCAGAGGGGTGCTGGATCTGGCAGAAGAGGATATTGGGAATAAGTTAATTGTGGAAATTGCAAATTGGCTTCAATTGAAGGATGAGGAAGTGGCAGCCACAACTGATAAAATTTTAAGAATCAAGACAAGATATGCCAAATCTAACAAATTCCCAGGAGATTGCCTAATTTTCTTCAATTCCAGAGGTTTGAAAGATACAATTTTGTGGATGAATCAAGGGGGGATGGACGGACTGCATTGATGAGAAAATGATCATAATTTATAAAGAGGTCCCTAAAAGTTTTTGGGGGGTTTTTTTTTGAAGGAAAGAGAGGCCTACAACTTTAGCAAGTGTCCTAAGGAGAAATAATATCCAATACAGATGAAAGTTTCCTGAGGGAATGTCTTTCTATTATAAGGACAAAAAATTCAAGATGAAAAGCCCTCAGGAAACTGAAATTTCTGGGAAAAGATATGCTAAGGAGCAGGGGGAAAGGAGGAAGGCACACCAGAGCTAGGGGAAGAGGAAGGAGAGGATAAGGAAGAAGAAGAATAATTTTAAAATATATTATTTAAACCTATATAATCAGTACAATAGATTTAATTTTTTTGACATGGAATGTGCACAGATTAAATAATAAAGTGAAAAGAAAGGATGAAACTGTCCTTTTATTTTTTTTGGATATAAATATTTATTAAGTTTTACAAAAACATACATAAAAAAGAGAACAAAAACAACATACAAAAAAGAATTAAGAAAAAATTAAAAACGAATCCAGTTTTTTAAAACTTTAAGCTCGTTTGCTTGTTTCTTTGACCTCCTCTCACCTCCCTTTCTTGTATTCCCATTGACCTAATCAAATCAGCAAATCCTTACCCTCTTTCATTAATCTCAACTCTATATCTTAACATTTTATAACTCTATATATTCATTAATTTCTATTCATTTTTACATATTCTTATTAGTTTTGTTGTTAATGCCACTATTTTCAATCCAACATCATTTTAACATTCATTAATTTTACAATGTTTCTGCAGATAGTCTTTAAATTTCTTCCAATCTTCTTCCACCAACTCTTCTCCCAGGTCTCGGATTCTGCCAGTCATTTTCGCCAGTTCCATATAGTCCATCACCTTCATCTGCCACTCTTCCAGGGTGGGTAAATCTTTGCAACAAGTACTTGCTGCAATACTTTGCAATAAGTATTCTTGCTGCTGTTGTAGCATACATAAAGAAAGTTCTATCCTTCTTTAGCACCAATTGGCCAACTATGCCCAGGAGAAAGGCCTCTGGTTTCTTCAGGAAGGTATATTTAAATACCTTTTTCATTTCATTATAGATCATCTCCCAGAAAGCCTTAATCTTTGGGAACGTCCACCAAAGGTGAAAGAATGTACCTTCATTTTCCTTACATTTCCAACATTTATTATCAGACACATGGTAGATTTTTGCTAGCTTGACTGGTGTCATGTACCACCTATATATCATTTTCATAATATTCTCTCTTAAGGCATTACATGCCGTGAATTTCATACCGGTGGTCCACAACTGTTCCCAGTCAGCAAACATAATATTATGACCAATATCTTGTGCCCATTTAATCATAGCAGATTTCACCGTTTCATCCTGTGTATTCCATTTTAACAGCAAGTTATACATTCTTGAAAGTATCTTAGTTTTGGGATCTAACAGTTCTGTTTCCAATTTTGATTTCTCCACCTGGAAGCCAATTTTTTTATCTAAATTGTAGGCCTCTCTTATTTGGTAATAATGTAGCCAATCTCGCACTTTAGCTTTTAATTTCTCAAAACTCTGCAATTTCAATTTGTCTCCATCCTGTTCCAAGATTTCCCAATATTTCGGCCAGTTGGCCTCCATATTGAGTTTTCTCTGAGCCTTTGCTTCCATTGATGATAACCACCTTGGGGTTTTTATTTCCGAAACTGTCCTTTTGAGGAAGATTGGCAAAAAGTATTATCAAAGTTTATATGGCAAGGAAAAAAACCTAGAATTAGATATAAGTTACTTACAGATAGTAAAGAGAGAGACGGATTCTCATTGCCATACCTTAAGATTTATTATGAAGCGTCCTATCTTTGCCATACATTTGAATTGTTTCTCCCATGTGTGTCCGTTGATGTGTTATAAGGTTTGCATTGAAACTGAAGCTCTTTCCACATTCCATATATTTAAATGGTTTATCCCCTGTGTGAGTCTGTTTATGTTGTCTAAGGTGTCCACTCTGACTGAAGCTCTTTCCACACTCCATACATTCATATGGTTCTCCCCCTGTGTGAGTCCGTTGATGCGATCTAAGGGTTCCTATATGAATCAAGTTCTTTCCACACTCCATACATTCCCCTGGCTTTTCACCCGTATAAGTCTGCTGGTGTAATTTCAGCTTTCCATTCTCACAAAAACTATTTCCGCCCTCCAAACATCTAAATGGCTTCTCCCCTGTGTGAATCCGTTGATGTTGTCTAAAGTGTCCACTCTGACTGAAGCTTTTTCCACACTCAATGCATTTAAATCGTTTCTTACCGATGTGAGTCTCCTGATGTGTTCTAAGGCTTCCACTATTATTAAAGCTCTTTCCACCCTCCATACATTTATATGGTTTTTCACCAGTGTGAGTTCGCTGGTGTAATTAAAGGCTTCCATTCTGACTGAAGCTCTTTCCACACTCCATGCATTTAAATGGTTTCTCCCCTGTGTAAATCTGTTGATGTGTTCTAAGCTTTCCATTCTGACTGAAGCTCATTCCACATTCCATACATTTAAAAAGTTTTTCCCCTGTGTGTCTGTTGATGTTTTTTAAGTGTTCCCATCTGACTGAAGCTCTTTCCGCACTCTGTGCATTGAAAAGGTTTCTCCCCTGTGTGAGTCCGTTGATGTCTATTGAGGAGTCCACTCTCACTGAAGCTCTTTCCACACTCCCTGCATTGAAAAGGTTTTCCCCCTGTGTGAATCCGTTGATATAAACTTAAGTGTCCACTCTGACTGAAGTTCTTTCCGCACTCCCTGCATTCAAATCCTTTCTTGCCCACGTGAATCAGCTGATGTGTTCTACGTTTTCCACTATCAGTGAGACTTCTGCCACTGTCATATGTTCTCCCGTTTGAGTTCGTTGATGTGAGCCATCTATCCAGAACCCTGCCGGCCCCCTCAGCTTGCTCCTGGCCAAGACACGCCCCTCTCTCCTTGTCCCTCTTTCCCTCCTTCCTCCGCAGGCTCATCCTCATATAACTTATGTAAGATGATACTTTTTTTCTGTGTTCATTTTCCCTTAATCTCTTGTGAAAGGAAAGCACCTCTGAACAATAATATGCTTTCCCTTGGATATGTTCCAGCTAGTTCTGCAGCCTGATATTGATTGTGTACTTTAGAATTCTTGTGGGCAAAAGGAACACAAGCAAGATTGACTTGGATCACAGTGGGCAGTGCAACAAAAGCCCTGCTAGTGCTTAGAATGAAAAATCACACTGATCTGTCCTCTTTGTGCCAAAAAATGGCCTGAAGTGTTGCACTGCTATACCAGCTGACAATTCCTTCTGGATCTTTGGCTTTGGTTTAATACAATGATGCTTCCTAATTCTCTTGTCTCTGTGCAGATGTGATGGCCTGGGATTCCGATTCTGAGAGTGAACTGGAGGAATCCCAGCCGGCACAGGAGTCCCCGCCTCCAGGGCCGGCTGAACTGGGGCAGGGCCTTGATTCTGAAGCGCCTGCACCTGTGCCAGATCCTCAGGAGCAGGCACCAGGTGAAACCATTCTGGCCCCAGAGGTGCTTGAGGACTCAGTGTCTACAGGTGAGCCTCCCCGGGGCCCAGTAACCCTTCGGCCTCTCCTGAACTGCAGAGGCTTAGGGTAGAGAGGCGAAGGGAACTGGTTGCTCCCAGGAGGAGTGCTCGCCTTAAGGCCAGGAGAGGCGGGGCTTCTGGGGGCCGGGACTGCCCCTGGCCTTAGAGAAGATAAAGGTCAGTCAGCCCGGTCCCAGGTTGCGGGAGCAACGTTGTTGTGGAGTTCCTGTTCTTACCCGGACCTAGACCTGCACTTCCAGTGTTCCTGTTCCTTGCCCGGCTTCCTGCCTCTGACCTTCCAGCGTTCCTGTACCCGCCCAGCTCCCTGTTTTGGACCTTCCAGTGTTCCTGTTTCCTGCACGGCTTCCCGCTTCTGTTCTTCGAGTGTTCCTGACCCCGCCCGGCTCCCTGTTTCGGACCTTGCGTCTCATCTTGTGAACTTCTACCAGGCTAGTGACTCAGGACTGAACTGAGGAAAACCTACACAAATCCAGAGTGGAGTCTCTAAGACGGTTGGATGGTGTCCTGCACACCTTCTTCATTCAACTCCTGCAGCCAAGCTGGTGCCAAACATACTGCTCTACTTTCCTTGGGACCATATCAGCCAGGCTGAGAAGGGGGTCTTGTTGTATAGACAGCCCAGGACCCCCAAGCACACTGCCCAGGCTGGCAGTGTTGCTAACACAGCGGTTTCAAGCGCAGAAATGAGCTTAAACCTGTTTATCAAAGTCTCTCCGATGTGGAACAAGGAAAACAGAAGTGCTGTTTACATCATACGTCCCTGTAAAAGTATTTGAAAAGACAAAGTATCTGGTGGCCCCTTGAAAGCTAATAAAAGTATTGTGGCTGAAGCTTTTGTAGGCTGCAGGACCAGGAACGCTCCTGCCACCCTGATCCTTCCAATGGGGATTCAGACCTCATCATGGGACTTGAACTGCCCTGGCTGATTATCTCCAATTGAGAGGAAAGCTGTTTCCTGGTTCTGCTGGATCTCTCAGTGGCTTTGGAGACCTTTGGCCATGGTGTCCTTCTGGACCCTCTTGGGGAGCTGGGGGCCCTGTTATGCAGTGGTTCCCCTCCTTCCTCCTGGGAGAGATCATCAGGGGGTTTGGTCTGGGTGTTCACCAGTATGTGGATGATGCCGAGCTCTTCCTCTCTTTCAAATCAGAACCAGTGAAGGCGGTGAAGGTCCTGTGTGAGTGTCTGGAGGCGGTTTGAGGATGGACGGTGGCTAACAGATTGAGCTTGAATCCTGACATGACAGAAGTACTGTTTTTGGGGGGCAGGGGTCTGGCAGGTTGGGGGAGAAACTCCCTGGTCCTGATGGGGTAACTGTGCCACTAAATGATCAGGTGTGAAGTTTGGGGTCATTTTGGACTCACTACTGCCATGTGCTCTGCATGGCACCTTTGAAGGTGACCCGGAAACTGCAATTAATCCAGAATGTGGCAGCTGGACTAGTAACTGGGAGCAGTGGTCCTAAAAGGATCTTCACTGCCTCCCAGTGCATTTCCGACCCCCCCCCCCGCGACCCCTTTACCTCTTTCTCCTCGCTCCCGATTCTCTTTTCCTGCAACATCCACGAGGGGGGGTCCCCTGCTTCCTCCCTCCCCTTTCCAAAAGCGTCCCCCCTAGACTAGAGCTACGGGGCAGAGCAACAATCCGGAGTGGAAGCTCCACTTCTGGGAGAAGCAGGCAGGTTGGGAGGGGGGCTCACCCCCCCCCCATTCCCGGAACAGAGGCCAGATTGGAGGAGGAGGAGGAAGGGGTGGGACGTTTGGGGGTGGGATCTGGGGTTGTGGGGGCGGGTTGAGAGGAGGAGGGGAGGGGAGGGGAGGGATTGAGGAGCGGGTTGGGCCCTGTGACTCCTGTGTTATGGGAAAAATGGGGCTTTGTATTTTGCACACACGCCCCCACCCGACACCCCCCCCCCAAGGAGTGAAGCAGCCCAGGACTAAAGCGCGTTGCAATTTGTACACCATCAAAAAGTCACCGCCCCCGTCACAGAGAGAGCACCCCAAAAACATCCCTGGTTGCACCACAAAGGGTCTCTCCCCCCCCCCAAGAACAGCACATGGGGAGCTGAGAGGGGATCCTTCCATCTGGATCAGGCAGAAGGATTTTAAGAACACAATGTAGACTTCCACCCATTTACACTGAGATTAATGTCCGTCGCTAAATCACACAAGAAGAGAATTCCATTAAGACATTAAAAGGAGAACCAACAATTCAAAGGTGCAGCAGGACGATCCCAATGAAACAAAACACCATGTAATGCACAGAAAGAAACAGCAATGTGTAGCAGACAACCTTCGTGGACCACATGACCCGGAAGCTGTATGCCGGCTCCCTCGGCCAGTAAAGCGAGATGAGCGCCACACGCCCAGAGTCGGCCACGAGTCGACCCCATGGTCAGGCGTCCCTTTACCTTTAAGGTGTACTACTGGCAAGTCCCATCTTATACTTGTGCAGCTGATTCTTCTTGCCTAAGAGCAGAATCTTACCTTTCTTCTTAGTGAAATTTATTGGATGCTGTAGCAGGAACCCCCCCCCCCCATCATTCAGTGAAGCTAATAAAAGTATTGTGGCTGAAGCTAGAGGGCGATAGGGTTAGTTTGGAATGCTGGGATTGAAAAATTGAACAATTTCCATATGAATCACGACAAGATCTGAAATATAAATACAAAACGCCAACAGCAACAACCCCCGAAAAAACTCCATGTCATCTATTGATGAAGTTGTTGGAGAATTTATTATGGGAAAGGGGGTAAAAGTCTTAAAAGTTCATGCAACCATCTTCTCAGGGTTCCTACTCTTTGTGTGAATGAACCTTGTTGCTACAAATAATGATCAGGTCTACTGTTTTGCTCCTTTAATTTGCCTGGATTCTCCTTCTTTGCTGACCCCGGAGGGACCGCGGGGTGTGGCCCCCTGGGGAGCTGGGCAGCGGAGGAAATCAGCACCCCAGGATTTTTTCCTTCTCGGTGCTTTTCCACCTGAGCCGCTTACCTAAAAGCCTGACACCCCGCAATGAGACAGGATTGTGTCCCTGCCCTCAGCAAACAAAATAGCTCCCCCCTCCCAAGATACTGAGGTGCCCTGAGGGCTGTGCGGGACCCCCAGTCATTGAAGGGGAGAGGCTCAGGAAAGTTTCAGGGAGCAGGCAGGGAGGGGGCAGCACAGGCTCCAGAAGCTCCGTCTCGCTCATTCCTCCACGCGACTTCCCTCCCCCAATTATGCCTGCCTCCCCTCCCCCCATGGCACCTTCACAAGTGTGGGGAAGCTGTGACCCCTCTGCCCCCGTCAAAGTTCATTAAGACCCCATGTTGCAGGGAGAAAGTTCACCTGCAGCAAAACAAAATGCAACTGCCCTGGCTGAGTGGAGGCAGGCTGGGGGGCACCTTGAGGACCCTAGAAACGTGCCCCTAGAAAAAATGTGCCTCCCCAGTTGGAGGCAGCCCTCCTTCTGAAACATCAAGAGAGTAAATGGACAGTTCTCTGAATGGAGAGGAGCAGAAAGCGGAGTCCCCTCAAGATCAGTATTGGGACCTGTGGCTTTTCAACTTGTTCATAAATGATCTAGAGTTAGGCGGGAGCAAAGTTTGCTGATGGCAGTAAATTGTCTAGGGTTCTTCAAAGAACCCTTTTTTGTGGCTGATTAGCTGCTCTCCCTGTGCAAAGGTCAGAGGGGGCAGGGTTTCTGTTGAGGCAGGTGATTAGCTGTGGGAGGAGCTTATCAGAGCTTGCAGGGCAGCGGTGCACGAAGTTTGATCCATCTTTTAGATTTAGGGGAGCTAGTCTCAAACGTTTGTTGGGGGAGACCTAGGTTTTTTGTGGGGGGAGTTATTTGTCCTGTCTTCACGCTTTTTATGATGGAGGACTGCTGTAGCCACCCCCAATGACACGTTCTCAAGATGGAGAGGGAGGGAACAGCTGCAGTCGCCTGCGGTTCCTGCGCAATGTTTGCCATCTTGCCAAAGGTTGCAGGCAGCTTTACCTGCAGCAATTGCATGTTGATTGCCCTCTTAAAAGACAAAGTCCAGCAACTGGAGGAGCGTGTAGCTACGCTCCAAAGAATTAGAGAGCTGGAGCTCTTCTTGGAAGCAACAGAGCACACCGTCTCCACCAAAGATGAGACAGAGGACTCCCCTGAGAAGGAGGCTACTTCACCAACAGAAGAGCCAGATATATGGAGAAACGTGACTCAAAGAAGTAGGAGGCCCAGCGCTAATGGCGGTCCTTTTTCCGAGCTCCGGAGAAGGACTGCCCTGCGAGTTCGGGTCTGTCCCGCTACGGCAAGCGGGGGACCCCTAAAATCACTGGCGCGGAAGCCTGTGAACGAGGAGATTCGGTGGGCACCAAAAGCGCCCCCCCTTTACCGCAGAAAGAGCCTTTTTAAAGGCTCTGGAACGACATCGGGGGAGCGCGGTGCTGAGAATCGCTACCCAGCCCGCAGGGTGAAGCCGCGTCGCTATTAGTGGAGAGCGCCGATTCCTTCCTGTAAATTACGGACAGAAAAAACCCGTGAGTAAAACGGAACTTTTATTTGGACCTAAAATTTGGAGATTTGGCTGAAAGCGGGGAGGTTAAAATCAAGGAAGTCTGCCTCCCCCCGACTGCATGAAAGTGAAAGCAACGGAACTTTAAAGCTGCATCCGTCAAAACTTTGTTCTTATTTAATTAAACCTGACATTTGGACTTTAGATCTCCCCTCTTGCTAGCAGGGCAGAGGGGAGGCGAAAGAGACTTTGGTAACTGCATGATTTATTTAAAAGAAAAATCCTCTGCTGCCTCAGTTATTTAAGAGCACGAAACGGTCTGCCTTTTAGGACAATAGGACACTGAACTGACTTTTTCCTGTGAAAGTTACACTGTGATACAAAGTTTCCGTATTGTTTGGCTACAGTACATCAGAGTAAGACGAAACAGTATCTACTGGAAAACTGTGGCAATTTGCAGCTACAAGCCTCCAGCTACATTTGCTTAAATTTCTCTCTTTCTCTTTCTTCTACGTTTTTGGATATTCTCTTTGCCTCTGCATTTGGACATTTTATATTTGGCCATTTTGATTTGCTCCCTCTAGAGGGTAAAGTAAAGGTTGGCACGGATTAAGACAGTGGAATTTTCCAGTGGGGAACAGCTCCCGTGGGAAACGACCTTGACATGAGTGGCTCACAAGAGGAGATAGTCACAAGAGCCAAGACCAAGCAACAACAACAGCAACAGCTGCAGCAACAACAGACAAAGAAAAGAGGCTCAATCTCAGGCGTAACTGCCGGACCTGCAGGAACAACAGGACAAGAAAAAGTGACAGCTGTTTCTATGGAAGCCGTGACAGAAGCTCTGCTCAAGGTAAATCAATCTTTGGAGTCTCTGACAAAACAGACTTCAGAAAATACACAAAAATTAACAGAAATATCAGCAAGACTAGACCAGAATACAGAATCTATAAACAAATTGGTGGAGGAAAATTCTACTACACGTAAAATTGCCGAAGAAGCGAGAGCTATTGCTGGAGAGACACAAGAGAATTTAGAGCCGATTGCCAAGAAGGTCCATGAGCATGACGCAACTTTGGCTCTGTGGGAATTACAGAGAAAAGAGAGAAATTTGAAATTGAGATTGATCCCAGAGAATGAAAGAGACAATCTTGCGGAGTACTTAACACGGGAGTTTGTTGACTGCTGGGATCTGGAGGAAGACGAATTTAAAATTACAACAGCTTTTAGACTGGGCAAAAAGCAGGACAGAAAGACCCCGAGAGACTGCTTGATTACATTCAGATCTAAGGAAGAAAGAGACAAAATATTAGGACTACACTTTGAAAAGGCCTTGCAAATTGGAAACTCAGCTGTACAGATTTTTAAAGACATCCCAAAATATATCTTGGATTTAAGAAACTTCTACAAGGATTTAGCTCTTCTGTTAAAGAAAAACTCCATCCGCTTCAGGTGGGAATTCCCACAAGGACTGTCTTTTGATTACAAGGGAAAGAAGGTGAAAATAAAGACAATTCAAGACAAAGACAAATTTTTGGGAAGAAACCAAGAGGACCTGCAGAAGGGGACTGTGGACCCAATTGCAGAACAGAGGAGAGCATTAGACATCCTGAATTTCTCGCTTGGACAAAAACCACCACCATCAGAAGAAGAGCAACAACTTGGAGCTGTTGGAGGAGTGTCAGAAAAATAACAAGATGGCTCTGCAATTCCTTAGCTGGAATTGTAATGGGCTCAATGGGCCTTTGAAGAGAAGACAAGTATTTCACATTTTGAACAGAGAACAACTGGACTTGATATGTCTACAAGAAACCCACATAACCAGAGCTCACAGGAGATTACTTACAAACAAAAGACTAGGACAAGAATTTATCTCATCAGACAAAGTTAAAAAAAGAGGAGTTGTGATATATGTGAAAGAGAAATGGGCCCCAAAAATGATGTTTAAAGATGAGCAAGGGAGATATTTGGCAGTGGAAATACAAGTACAAGGAGAAAAACTTTTAGTTGTTGGAATCTATGCACCAAATGAAGGTAAATCTGACTTCTTCAAGAGACTTCATGAAACTCTGACGGACTATTTGGATTACAATATGATAATTATGGGAGACATGAATGGTGTGGTCTCCACCAACATGGACAAGGCACAAAGACTAACAGTTACCAAGGAAGGGAGACTTCCTAGGACCTTTTTTGAAATGATGGAAAACATGGACTTGATAGATATATGGAGAACAAGGAACCCTCTGGAGAGAGAGGGAACCTTTTTCTCCCAAGCAATGATGACCTGGACCAGAATTGATCAAATCTGGATTACTAGTGGCATGGCTCCAAAGATTAAGAAGGTAGAAATCTGCCCAAAAACTTGCTCCGACCATAACGCCGTGAAGATGGAAATGAAACTTACAACAACTGGTCAATTTAGATGGAGAATGAATGACACCCTCTTTCGAGACAAGGAGATCCTTATCAAGGCTCAAAAAACTTTAAAAGACTATTTTGAAATAAATTTGAGGGCTGACGTGGAGAAAAGAGTGATCTGGGACGCAAGTAAAGCGGTGATGCGAGGTTTCTTGATTCAACAAAACTCAATAAAGAGGAAAAAACAAAATGAGAAAAAAGAAAAGATTTTGGAAAAGATAAAGGAAGGAGAGAAAAAATTAAGAGTAAAACCAAAGTCCCAGGAGATCTTAAGAGAGATTAAGTTATATCAAACACAATATATGGAATTGATGAACCAAGAGATTGAATGGAGGATAAAGCAAATGAAACAAAAGACATTTGAATCAGCAAATAAATGTGGCAAACTTCTGGCATGGCAATTGAAGAAAAGGCAGAAATTAAATACAGTTACAAGCCTAGAAGTGGATGGAAAGAATATATCTAAACCTAATGAAATTAGAAATTGTTTCTTGAGTTATTTTAAAAAACTTTACACCCAAGGCCCGCAAAATGAAGAAGATATAGACAAATTCCTTGATAAATATGGATTACAAAAAATCTCTCATCAAAGCAAGATGGATCTGAACCAGAGAATAACAGAACAAGAGATAGAGGCTGCCATTGAGAATATGCAATTGGGCAAATCTCCAGGACCAGATGGACTGACTTCCAGATACTACAAATCGTTGAAGGAATGGTTGACCCAACCACTAAAAGAAGTCTGTAATGAGATTCTTGAGGGAAAAAAGGCACCTGAATCGTGGAAAGAAGCATATATTTCACTCATGTGAAAAGTACATGTGAAAAGGATCTAGGAGTCTTGGTTGACCACAAACTTGACATGAGCCAACAGTGTGACGCGGCAGCTAAAAAAGCCAATGCAATTCTGGGCTGCATCAATAGGAGTATAGCATCTAGATCAAGGGAAGTAATAGTGCCACTGTATTCTGCTCTGGTCAGACCACACCTGGAGTACTGTGTCCAGTTCTGGGCACCACAATTCAAGAAGGACACTGACAAACTGGAACGTGTCCAGAGGAGGGCAACCAAAATGGTCAAAGGCCTGGAAACGATGCCTTATGAGGAACGGCTAAGGGAGCTGGGCATGTTTAGCCTGGAGAAGAGGAGGTTAAGGGGTGATATGATAGCCATGTTCAAATATATAAAAGGATGTCACATAGAGGAGGGAGAAAGGTTGTTTTCTGCTGCTCCAGAGAAGCGAACACGGAGCAATGGATCCAAACTACAAGAAAGAAGATTCCACCTAAACATTAGGAAGAACTTCCTGACAGTAAGAGCTGTTCGACAGTGGAATTTGCTGCCAAGGAGTGTGGTGGAGTCTCCTACTTTGGAGGTCTTTAAGCAGAGGCTTGACAACCATATGTCAGGAGTGCTCTGATGGTGTTTCCTGCTTGGCAGGGGGTTGGACTCGATGGCCCTTGTGGTCTCTTCCAACTCTATGATTCTATGATTCTATGATTCTATGATTCATACCAAAGACAGAGACTGAAAAGACTCAACTGAAGAACTACCGCCCAATATCACTACTTAATGTGGATTACAAAATTTTTGCAGACATTCTGGCAAAAAGATTTAAAAAAGTGCTGATGGAGATGATTCATAGGGACCAAGCAGGCTTTCTCCCAAAAAGACACCTAGCAGATAATGTAAGGAACATAATAGACATTTTGGAAAAGCTAGAGGTGAATATAAATACTAAAGCAGTACTGATTTTTGTGGACGCGGAGAAAGCCTTTGACAATATTTCTTGGAGCTTTATGACAAAGAATCTTCATGGGATGGGGGTAGGCCAAGGTTTTGAGAATGGTATGGCTGCAATATATTCTGAACAAAAAGCTAAATTGATTGTAAATAATGCAGTAACTGAGGAGCTTAAGATAGAAAAAGGAACACGACAGGGGTGCCCAATTTCCCCATTACTCTTCATTTCAGTTCTGGAGGTGTTGCTGAATATGATTAGGAATGACCAGCAGGTTAAAGGAGTGCAGGTCGGAGCTAAACATTACAAGTTAAGAGCATTTGCAGATGACCTAGTACTGACTTTGCAAGAGCCAAACACTAGTACGAAAAGGGTTTTAGAAATAATCCAACAGTTTGGCCAGGTAGCTGGTTTTAAGTTGAACAAACAAAAAACCAAAGTTTTAGGGAAAAATTTAACAGATACGGAAAAAGAGAAATTCCAAGAGGAGACAGGGTTGACGGTGGTCAAGAAGGTGAAATACCTAGGGGTTTATTTGACATCTAAAAATGTGAATTTGTATAAGGACAACTATGAAAAATGTTGGTTAGAGATTAAAAAAGATCTAGAAATATGGTCAAATTTGAAATTGTCAATGTTAGGCCGAATTGCAGTGATTAAAATGAATGTATTGCCTAGAATGTTATTTTTGTTTCAGACCTTGCAGATTCTTGATAAAATGGAATGTTTCAAGAGGTGGCAGAAAGATATTTCGAAATTTGTCTGGCAGGGCAAAAAGCCCAGAATTAAATTTAAAATATTGACAGACGCTAAGGAAAGAGGGGGTTTTGCCCTGCCGGACTTAAAATTGTACTATGAGGCAGCAGCTTTTTGCTGGCTGAAAGAATGGATGCTCCTCGAGAATACAGACATTTTGGATCTGGAAGGTTTTAACAATGCTTTTGGTTGGCATGCATATCTATGGTATGACAAAATCAAGCTGCATAGTGCCTTTAAAAACCATATTGTTAGAAAAGCATTGTTTAATGTTTGGATAAGATATAAAGATCTGTTGGAAAACAAAACCCCTAGATGGGTATCACCAGTGGAGGCCAAGGCAGTGAAGAAACTCAATATGGAGGTCGGATGGCCGAAGTATTGGGAAATTTTGGAACAGGATGGAGATAAGTTGAAATTACAAAGTCATGAGAAATTGAAACATAAAGTACAAAATTGGTTTCAGTATCATCAAATAATGGAGTTTTTCAAACAGGACAGGAAAATTGGCTTTCAGATGGAAAAATCAAAACTAGGGACTGAATTGTTAGAACCCAATACTAAGAATTTATCCAGAATGTATAACTTGTTGCTGAAATGGAATACACAGGATGAAACAGTCAAATCGGTTATGATTAAGTGGGCACAGGATGTTGGTCATAACATTATGTCAGCTGACTGGGAATGGTTGTGGAACACCGGTATTAAATTTACGGCATGTAATGCCTTAAAGGAAAACATTATGAAAATGGTCTATAGGTGGTACATGACCCCAGTCAAGCTGGCAAAAATTTATCATTTGCCCGATAACAAATGCTGGAAATGTAAAGAGACTGAAGGTACCTTCTATCACCTTTGGTGGACATGCCCGAAGATTAAGGCTTTCTGGGAAATGATCTATAATGAAATGAAAAAGGTACTTAAATGTACTTTTCCTAAAAAACCAGAGGCCTTTCTCTTGGGCATTGTCGGCCAATTGGTGTCAAAGAGGGATAGAACTTTTTTTATGTACGCTACAACAGCAGCAAGAATACTCATCGCAAAGTATTGGAAGACACAAGATCTACCCACTCTGGAAGAATGGCAGATGAAAGTGATGGACTATATGACATTGGCCGAGATGACAGGCAGAATCCGTGACCAAGGAAAAGAGACGGTGGAAGAAGAATGGAGAAAATTCAAAAGTTATCTTAAGGACTATTATAAACTTAATGAATGTTAAAGTGTTGTGGTTCTCAGAAACAAAGGGATACAGTGATATAAGGTCAGAATATAGAGATGACTAAGATGACAGAGGTTGGAAAGTAACAATTGGGAGTTGCTATAAAATTATGGACATTGGGATGCAGAAAGGGGGGGTATGGGGAAGTCCTAGAAAAGAGGTTTATGAAAATATGCTATGAAATTATACATGTATGTCTGTCTTTTTAAGTGTTTGTTTGTTTTCTAAAATTTTGTAAAACCAATAAAAATTTTATATAAAAACAAACAAACAAAGAAGTAGGAGGCCCAGGGTTCGCTCTGATTGTTTAGAAATACACAATCGCTTTGAGGTCCTCTCCCCTAACATGGAAGACGAAGAGCAGACTCCATTTGAGGATCTCTCCCTCATTACAGTCGATCAGGTATATGAAGACGAGCAGCAAAGTCAGTCCTCAGGGAATGTGCAGGCGACTTGGAACGGACAGCTCACAGAAGACCCCCGACCAAACCTAAGAGGAGGCGTGTAGTGGTGATAGGGGATTCCCTACTGAGGGGAACTGAAGCAGTGATCTGTGGGCCTGACAAGATGTCTCGGGAAGTGTGCTGTCTCCCCGGGGCTAAGATCCAAGATGTAACTGAACGACTGCAAGGAATCATAAAACCCACTGACAAATACCCCTTCCTCTTGGTTCATGTGGGAACCAATGACACTGCAAGCAATAGCCTCCAGAAGATCAAAAGCGACTACGAGGCTCTGGGCAGGAAATTGAAGCAATTAAATGCACAAATTGTCATCTCATATGTCCTCCCAATTGAACGGCATGGCCCAGGGAAAGAGGGAAAAATAGTGGAAGTGAACAGCTGGCTTCGCAAATGGTGTAAACAGGAACGGTTTGGATTCTTAGATCACGGACTGCAGTTTCTTGAAGATGGACTTCTGGCAAGCGATGGGCTGCACCTCACAACGGTTGGGAGGAATGCTTTTGCCAAAAATCTCAGAAACCTCATCAGGAGGGCTTTAAACTGACTAATGTGGGGGAGGGAGACAGTGCTCCTGAAGGTAGGAGTCTATCAATTGATGAAGATGATCATCCAAATGCCATAGACCAAATGGAGCAAACAGCACGCAGACCTAGTGGTGGGAGGAAAAAATCCTTAAATAAGAGACACGGGGGAATGATTAATGGACTTCAATGTCTGTACACTAATGTGCAAAGCATGGGAAATAAACAAGATGAGCTTGAGCTCTTGGTACAGCAAACTAAATATGACATAATAGGCATCACTGAAACCTGGTGGGATAAGTCCCACGATTGGAATGTAATAATTAGGGGATGCAATCTATTTCAGAGAAACAGACCAGACAAGAAAGGAGGAGGAGTGGCGTTATATGTCAGGGATGTGTATACCTGTGAAGAGATCCAAGATTTAGAACCTCAAAGCCAAAGTGAGAGCATTTGGGTCAAAATTAAGGGAGAGAAGAATAACAGTGACCTCATTGTGGGAGTTTACTATAGATCCCCAAGCCAAACGGAGGACATAGATGATGCCTTCCTGGAACAGATGGCCAAGCATGCAAAAGGAAGGGAGATAGTAGTAATGGGGGACTTCAATTACCCGGATATTTGTTGGATGTCAAACTCAGCCAAGAGCATAAGGTCAAACAGATTCCTCACTGGCCTTGCAGACAACTTCATTGTCCAGAAAGTGGGAGAAGCAACAAGAGGAACAGCCATTTTATTTTTTATTTTTTTTAATAATATTTTTATTATATTTTTTCCAGATAAAGATATACAAAAAAAACAGGGGGGAAAAAACAAAAAAGAAAAAAGCAAAAAGAAAATTCCATCATTTCAAAACTTCTTTCCAATCATCTACCGGACTTCCCCACATCCCCCTCACAGTGCATTCTTAACAATAAAAATGTCAGCAAATTATGACCTTGTGTCGTGCATTCTTTTATATTTTCAGATAGTTACATTTAAGTTTAAATTACTTATTATCCATTTGTTGCTAAAACCAATATAGTGTTATATTTAAACGTTGGTCCTTTCATTAATATAACTTAGTTTCATATAGACCCAATCTCGTTGCTGGAGCTAGCCTTTCCAAATCCTGCGAATTCTTATAATTCATATAACTTATAATTTTTTTGCAAATAGTCCTTAAATTTTTTCCAATCCTCCTCCGTTGCTTCTTCTCCCAAATCTCGGATCCTGGCAGTCATCTCGGCGAATTCCATATAGTCCATCAGTTGCGTCTGCCACTCTTCCAGTTTGGGTAAATCTTGAGTCTTCCAATGTTTTGCAATAAGAATTCTTGCTGCTGTAGTTGCATACATAAAAAACGTTCTATCCTTCTTTAACACCTTTTGGCCGACAATGCCCAAGAGAAAGGCCTCCGGTTTCTTAGGAACGGTGTACTTAAACACCTTTTTTAACTCATTGTAAATCATTTCCCAGAAGGCCTTCACTTTTGGACAGGTCCACCACAGGTGAAAGAATGTCCCTTCAGCCTCCTTACATTTCCAGCATTTATTATCAGACAAATGGTATATCTTAGCAACAGCCATTTTAAATCTGGTCCTAACCAATGTTGATGACCTGGTTAGTGGGGTAGAAGTGGAAGGATCATTAGGTGCGAGTGATCATGCTCTTCTGAAGTTTACTATACAGCGGAAAGGAGCAGCCAAGCATACTAGGACTCAATTTCTTGACTTTAAGAAAGCCGACTTCATAAAACTTAGGGAAGTGCTGGGTGAGATCCCATGGACAGTAATACTAAAAGGAAAGGGAGTTCATGATGGCTGGGAGTTTGTTAAGAGGGAGATAGTAAAAGCACAACGTCAGGCAATACCAATGAGACAGAAACATGGAAGGTGCCTAAAGAAGCCAGGGTGGCTATCTAAAGAACTTTTAACTGAATTAAGATTAAAAAAGGATGTGTACAAAAAATGGAAAAGGGGGGAAACCACCAAAGAGGAATTCAAACAAATAGCCAGCACGTGTAGACACAAAGTCAGAAAAGTTAAAGCACAGAATGAACTCAGGCTTGCTAGAGAGGTTAAAAGCAACAAAAAAGGCTTTTATGGGTATGTTCGTAGCAAAAGGAAGAACAAAGAAACAGTGGGGTCACTGTTGTCCCTATTTTCAAAAAGGGGAACTTCCTGACAGTAAGAGCTGTTTGACAGTGGAATTTGCTGCCAAGGAGTGTGGTGGAGTCTCCTGCTTTGGAGGTCTTTAAGCAGAGGCTTGACAACCATATGTCAGGAGTGCTCTGATGGTGTTTCCTGCTTGGCAGGGGGTTGGACTCGATGGCCTTTGTGGTCTCTTCCAACCCTATGATTCTATGATTCTAAGAGAGATTGAAAGGAGCTCCAAAAACAGCTCTCCAAATGGGCAGAAAATATAGTTCATTGTCAATGAGATTAAAATGTTAGGACAAAAAAATACCTCTTAATATCATGTACAGGCTCATGGGGTCTGAACCGGGTTTCTCTGTGTGCTCTAGGAGACCAGAGGAGAGGGGAGCTGGTCGCAGCAGGAGGGGGAGTCTCCCTGGATGCTTCAGCTGATGGCCCCCTCTGATGGTCTCCTGGCCCCCTCCTCTCCTCCCTCTGAGCCTGAACGGCTCTCTGCCCCAGTCTCTTCCTGCTCACCAAACTCCAGGCAAGTAGCAGCAGAGTAGGGGGCCACATGCAGAGCAAGTCCCACACTGAGGTCAAAAACACACAGAGAGGCAGCAGGACTTCTTCAGTAGCAGTTTACTGAGCTTTCAAAGCATACAGTTCTCACTGGGTCCCCCCCCCCTTTGCTTGTGAGAGCCAATCAAGTTTCAGCAGTAAAAAAATACACCACACAAGATATCTAAGTCAGGCACACAAACCGGCAAAAGGGAGCAAGGGAGGAAAGAGGCTGGAAGGACACAGGGCAATGGAAGTGTGTCTTTCGCTTCCTGTCATCTGGGAGGGAAGTCAGCAACTCGGCATCTGCAGGGACTTCACAAAACAAAGCTTTCTGCCGGCTGCTTCCAGGCAAATGGGCATCCCAGAAACACACACTGTGATTCGTGGTGAATTGCCATATCCATTGTTGTCCAAAGGTTATCACAATGTGGTCTAGAAACCGGTATAGGATGAGATCAATATATGCCCAGCCCTAATCCTCACTCACCACCAGAAATACAGATTCACCAACTCCCCCTCACTATCAAAAGGTACCTTACATCTAAAATTACACTCACTAGTGTGAGACGGTACCTTCATTATTTCATTACTATGCAGTTTTACACATAAACAGCAGAACCTCAAATACATGACATGCTTTTAAGATGGATTTTCTGCTGAGTTGAGTTCATTGCTGTGAAGAAGAGTAAACTCTGAAAGGAACACATTCCTCACTCCATACATCTAAATGGGTTCTCCCCTCCGAGAAGAAGAAGAATTTGGATTTGATATCCCGCTTTATCACTACCCGAAGGAGTCTCAAAGCGGCTAACATTCTCCTTTCCCTTCCTCTGTGAGGTGAGTGGTGCTGAGAGAATTCAGAGAAGTGTGACTGGCCCAAGGACACCCAGCAGCTGCAGGTGGAGGAGCGGAGACGCAAACATGGTTCCCCAGATTACGAATCTACCACTCTTAACCATTACACCACACTGGCTCTTAGATGTTCCTTAAACACTCCATTATAACTAAAGCACTTTCTGCAATCTTTCCCTTTAAACAGCTTCTCCTCTTTGAGGGTTGATGGGTTTGTAGGGTGTCAACTGTTAAAAGTTATTCCTGTCCATGAGTCTGTAGATGTAGGACTTCCATTAGGTTTGTCTTTTGTGTGAGTTTGTTGACATAAATCTAGGGTTCCACTCTGACTGAAGCTCCTTTTACAGTCCATACCTTTAAATGGTTTCTACCCTGTGTGTCTGCTGATGTTTTCTAAGATTTCCATTCTGACTGAAGCTCTTTCCACACTCGATACATTTAAATGGTTTCTCCCCTGTGTGAGTCTGTTGATGTACTCTCAGGTTTCCACTATAACTGAAGCTCTTTCCACACTCCATACATTTAAAAGGTTTCCCTCCTGTGTGAGTCCGCTGATGTTGTCTAAGGTGTGCACTCTGACTGAAGCTCTTTCCGCACTCCATACATTTAAATGGTTTCTCACCTGTGTGAGTTCGTTGATGTGTTCTAAGGCTTCCACTATCACTAAAACTCTTTCCACACTCCATGCATTTATATGGTTTCTCCCCTGTGTGAGTCCGTAGATGTTTTCTAAGATTTCCACTATCACTAAAACTCTTTCCACACTCGATACATTGAAATGGTTTCTCCCCTGTGTGAGTCCGTTGATGTTGTCTAAGGCTTCCATTTTCACTAAATCCATTTCCACACTCGATACATTTAAATGGTTTCTCCCCTGTGTGAGTCCGTTCATGTTTCCTAAGGTTTCCTTTATTACTGAAGCTCTTTCCACACTCAGTGCATTTATATGGTTTCTCTCCTGTGTGAGTCCGTTGATGTCTTCTAAGATTTTCATTATCACTAAAGCTCTTTCCACACTTGATACATTGAAATGGTTTCTCCCCTGTGTGGGTCCGTTGATGGGATCTAAGGTGCCCATTCTGACTGAAGTCCTTTTCACACTCCATACATTTAAATGGTTTCTCCCCTGTGTGAGTCCGTTGATGTTTACTAAGAGTTCCACTATCACTAAAGCTCTTTCCACACTCAATACATTTATATGGTTTCTCCCCTGTGTGAGTCCGTTGATGTATTCTTAGTTTCCCACTATCACTAAAGCTCTTTCCACACTCGATACATTTATATGGTTTCTCCCCTGTGTGAGTCCGTTGATGTTTCCTAAGGTTTCCTTTATCACTGAAGCTCTTTCCACACTCAATACATTTATATGGTTTCTCTTCTGTGTGAGTCCGTTGATGTCTTCTAAGGCTTCCACTATTATTAAAGTTCTTTCCACACTCCATACATTCATATGGTTTCTCCCCTGTGTGAGTCCATTTGTGCAATTTAAGGTTTCCACTCTGAGTGAAGTTCTTCCCACACTCCCTGTACTTAAAACGTTTTCTCTCTCTGTGAGTCCGCTGGTGTGTTCTAAGTTTTGCATTGAAAGAGAAGCTCTTTCCGCACTCCATACCTTTAAATGGGTTATTTCCTTTTTGGGTTCGTTGATATGAACTATGTGTGCTCATTCAGTGAAGCATATTCCACATTTCACACATTTTAATGGCGCCCTGTCCCCTGCAATTCTGTCTTCTCCATCACCTTTTTCAGAGTGGGCATAAAGGAAATCCTGTTTGGGTTTCAGGAAAGAGATAACAGAGGGAAAGGGGCACATCAAACGCCATTACCACCTTCACTTATTTCAACATCTCCTACATTCTCCCATGTCCTACCCATGTCCCCAGTTTTTAGGAAATGAAAATGGTAATCGTCGGCCAGAAAGTGTTAAAAAAGGATAGAACCTTTTTTATGTATGCATCTACTGCAGCAAGAATTCTCATTGCAAAACATTGGAAGACACAAGATCTACCCACACTGGAAGAGTGGCAGACGCAATTGATGGACTACATGGAACTGGCTGAAATGACTGGCAGAATCCGAGATTTGGGAGAAAAATAACGGAAGAGGACTGGAAAAAATTTAAGGACTATTTACAAAAATATTATAAATTGTATGAATGTTAAAAACTGCACGATTTGGAAATTTTAGCTTCAGCGATTAGATTTATTGAATCGGAAAACAAGTTATAAGAAAAGGTGGAAATTCAAAATAATACTATGGTTGATTTAAAGTATAAGTAATTGACAAAAGGTATTTTAAATCTAAAAGTATAATATTTGAAAAGTACAAATTAAGATATGAAATAAGGTAATAATTTGCTGATATTTTTATTGCAAAGAACGCATGGTGGGAAGATGCGAGGGAGTCCGGTTGGTTATGGAAAAATGTTTTGAAAAGTGGATTTCTTTTTCTTATTTCTTTTTCTTTTTCTTTGTTTATATAATTTTCTATCTATGACTTTTATATATCTGACTATGTTTTTGAAAATGTAATAAAAATATTTATTAAAAAAAGGAAATGAAAATGGTATTTTGTCAAACGGTAGTAATGCATCAGGTACCTTTCATAATCCTCAATCATTTTTAATAACACAGCATGATCCCTGACATTGAATTATATATAAATTGCAGTATTGAAATGCGCCTGCTCCCACTTCCTATTCTGATATTACTCTACTCTGCTTGTCTGTTTCTTACTTGAGTGCTGTTTTGGTTTGCTAAGTCAGGGTTTTACTGTGAGTTACATTTTTGCAATTTTTTGGATCCTGTTAAGTTTATCTGTATTCAGTAACAAATTTTTCTGAGTGTTTTTTCCTACTCTGCTAACTATACATCAATCATTATGGAGGAGCAAGATCTGCACCCTAAAGCCCTCATCAGCCTCGGCCCTGTGGACCTCAAGGAGCATCTTCTCCCCCACCGTTCAGTCTGGACAGAGAGGTCTGCCTCTGAGGGTCTTCTGCTGGTTCCCTTGCTGTTAGAAGTGAAGTTCCAGGGAACCAGGCAGAGGGCTTCCTGCCCCGTGGAATGCCCTCCCTTCAGAGGGCAAGGAAGTAGGCAACCATCCGACATTTAGAAGACAGCTGTATCAGGAGGTTTTTAATGTTTGATGTTTTACTGTCTTGTATATGTACTGTAGGGACACAGGTGGCGTTGTGGGTTACATCTCAGAGTCTAGATCAGAAGGTTGGTGGTTTGAATCCCCGCAACAGGATGAGCTCCCGTTGCTCGGCCCCTGCTCCTGCCAACCTAGCAGCAGTTCAAAAGCACATCAAAGTGCAAGTAGATAAGTGGTGGGAAGGGAAACGGTCTTTCCATGCGCTGCTCTGGTTCGCCAGAAGCAGCTCAGTCATGCTGACCACATGACCTGGAAGCTGTACGCCGGCTCCCTCGGCCAATAAAGTGAGATGAGCGCTGCAACCCCAGAGTTGGCCACGACTGGACCTAATGGTCAGGGGTCCCTTTACCTTTACCTATATGTACCGTAAGCTGCCCAGAGTGGCTGTAGGAAGATACTAATACTATAACTTTTACAGTGGTACCTCAGGTTACAGACACTTCAGGTTACAGAGTCTGCTAACCCAGAAATAGTACCTTGGGTTAAGAACTTTGCTCCAGGATGAGCAATTGTGCGGCGGCAGCAGGAGACCCCATTAGCTAAAGTGGTACCACAGGTTAAGAACAGTTTCAGGTTAAGAATGGACCTCCAGAACGAATTCAGTTCTTAACCCGAGGTACCACTGCACTATTATTATTATCATGTGATTTTCTGTGGTTATTTTGGAATTCGTACTGCAATATCAGCTCACGAAATGTTATGGGTGGAGAAAATCACAGGGTTGCCGTAAACTATAATCCCACCCACAAACTCTCATTCACATACAGTCTGTAAATTTGGGAATGTCACACACCTCACCTGTGCTAATACTGGCAGTCTTTGGCCTGCACAGGCACACCCGGTGTGTAGAGCCTCCAGCCCCAGGTACTGTCTATCATGAAAACGGCTCCTTTGACTGGGAAGATTCATGCAGTCGCTGTCATCAGATGCTGAAGGATTGTATCTCAGCTTCTCAGTCACTCTGACATTGCCTACAAAGAATAAGAGGAACAGAAATGCTTTTGAGGTGCAACTTCTGTATCAATCCTGAGAGCCATTCCACGGACTCTGCACCCATTTCTGATGACAGGTGTACATTATCCTCATCCTCAATGAAGCAGGTGGTGGAAAAGAGACTTAAAGATGGAAGCCTGAGAGAGAGGAAAGGGTTTCTGGCTGCTTCCTGGGTGGGATTTCAGAAACCAAGAGCCGCTTCTGAGAAGGCCTCCCCCCTCCTCTCTTCCTCTCGGGATTTCCTCTCCTCTCCAGGGGACCAGTGGTTGGACTGGGCAGAATGGCTGTGTCTGGACAGGGCAGGGTCTTATGGGGGCTTGTGGGGCAGTAAGAGGATGGGGTTTGCCAAAAGGAAGGGGGGCAGGACCCCCACTTTCCAGGGCTCCCTCTCTGGTCGCCTTGAAGTGCGGGGGGTCGATTCCTGGGCGGGAGCGAGAAGCCAAGGCGGCCGCTCGGGCTATCTCCCCCCCCCCATGCTGTGCTTCCTTGCCCCAGGGGTGCCCCCCTGCTACCTTCGCCCTTGGCACCCCCTGCACCCAGAGTCCCCCTTGGCTCACCCTTCGCCATGCGCCCCCATCTCTCTTTGGAGGGGCCCCCCAAGACGACATGGGGAGGGACAGGGGGGTCTCTATCCAGGCGCCTCCCGCACCCCTTAACCCTTTCCTGGCCCACTTCTCCGCGCCCCAGGGATGCCTACGCGGGGGAAACGGGGCCAGGGAGTTCTCGTGGGTGGGCGCCCCATCTCCGCCCCTTCGCAGCACGCGTGCCGGGATCCAGGCCCCACGGAAGGCGCTTGGGGGAGCTGGCGGGGGTCTCTGGGCAGGGGCGCCGACTTATAAAAAATATTGGGGGGGCCCATACCGGGGTCCTGCCGCTGGTTCGCTCGGGTAGCCGGGAGAACGCAGTTCGAGGTGGCGGTGTTGGGGAGAGACCCTCGCTCAGGGCGCCACTAGACTTGGCGGCCGGCGGCCTATCTGGGGGGTTTTGGAGCGTATTTCGGCGGAGCGATTGGGGAGGAGGGGGCTTGTTGCCGGATTCTTCAGCTGGGCCGGAGATCCGCTGCTGGGGGGTCCCTGGGCCGAGTTGTGAGCACGGCCTGCTGAAGGGAGATCCAGCCGATTGCGCGATGGGGACGGCCGGGGCTCTCCGGCTAGGGCGCGCGGCTGGCGAGGGAGCAGGTGGGGAGGAGGCGGGGGTCCTCACTCTCTTAGGAAACGCACCCGCGCGCCCGATTGCCACGAAGTCCGAAGGGTGCGTGTGTGGAATTAAAAAGCAAAAACGAGATACGGGCAGGGCAGGCAAAGAGTTTTCTGCAAGAGGATGGAGGGCAGGTTGAAGAGAAAATCACTCAGGATGAGACAGTCAAATCAGCCATGATAAAATGGGCTCAGGATATTGGGTATAACATCATGTTTGAGGACTGGGAAAGGTTATGGACCACCGGAATGAAATTCACGGCATGTAATGCCTTGAAGGAAAATATTATGAAAATGATTTATAGGTGGTACATGACCCCAGTCAAGCTTGCAAAAATATATCACCTGTCTGATAATAAATGTTGGAAATGTAAGGAGGCTGAAGGGACATTCTTTCACCTCTGGTGGACTTGTCCAAAAGTGAAGGCCTTCTGGGAAATGATCTATAATGAGTTAAAAAAGGTATTTAAGTATACCTTTCCCAAGAAACCAGAGGCCTTCCTCTTGGGCATTGTTGGCCAGAAAGTGTTAAAGAAGGATAGAACTTTCTTTATGTATGCAACTACAGCAGCAAGAATACTTATCGCAAAATATTGGAAGACACAAGATTTGCCCACACTGGAAGAGTGGCAGACGCAATTGATGGACTACATGGAACTGGCTGAAATGACTGGCAGAATCCGAGATTTGGGAGAAGAAACAACGGAAGAGGACTGGGAAAAATTTAAGGACTATTTACAAAAACAATATAAGTTGTATGAATGTTAAAAATTTACACGATTCGGAAACTATAGCTTCAGCAATTAGATTTGGGAAACAGGAAATTATATTTTAAGTAAGAAAAGGTCAAAATCTAAGGTAATACTATGTTTAATTTAAGATATAAGTAACTGATGAAAAGTATGTTAAATTTAGAGGTATAGTATTTGAAAAGTACAAAATAAGGTACGAAACAAGGTAATAATTTGCTGATATCTTTATTATAAAGAATGCAGGGTAAGGGAGATGCGAGGAAGTCCAGTTAGTTATATAAAAAATGTGTTGAATGGTTGGTTTTCTTTTCTTCTTTTTCTTTTTTTCTTTTTCTTGTTCTTTTACTTTTTTCTTCAGTGTATGTTTCTAACTTTGTATTTGAAACCTTAATAAAATATTTATAAAAAAAGAAGAAGAGAAAATCCTTTCGCTTTTCTGGGGCGCAGGGAAGTCTCAGAGCCGGAGGTTGGGGAAGGGACCCCCTTTGCTCTGCCCTCTTCTCCCGTCTTAGATTTGCATGGGGGTCCCCGCCCAAGCTTGCCTGGCCACCGGGCCACACAAGGGCCGCGCTCTACGCGGCACACCTTGCTAGCCGCGCAGCTGTCCTCCGCGGCTGCGGAGCGGCCCTGCGCCGGTGCCCAGCCCCTCTGGGCGCCCGCTGCGCTGCCAATGACAAGCGGGCGACGTCGCGGGCGGGGAAGGCGTCGCTTTCTTTCCCGATCCTGCATCCTCCCAGTCTTCCAGCCCTTTTTTGGGTTGGAAGCTCGTCTCGTTCGCCCTTCTCCTTTCTTCACCCTGCGCGCAATTTTCCTCCCTCGTCTCCCTCCCCATTTCTCCTTCCTTCCTGACTGACTGACTGACTGACGGGCTTGGGCTCGGGCTCGGGCTCGGGCTTCGGGTAGGGCTCAGGCTCAGGCTCGGGCTCGGGCAGCCACAGCGTCGGCGGTGTTGGCGATCGGCGGCGCGGGGGGATGGCCCTCCCGGGGGAGCCGGCGCTGCTCAATGGGGTTGCCAAGGAGACAGGCCGGCCGCCCTCCTCCCCCGGCCCGGCGCCCCCCGCCGCGCCGGTGCCCGTTATCGAGCTGGTGCGCGCCGGGCGCCCTATAAAAGCCGCGGACGCGCCCACCGCCGCCCGAGATTATTGGGGGGGCTGAGCCCCCCCAAACGAATTTTTGAGGGGGCTCGGGCCCCCTCAAGCCCCATGGAGTCGGCGCCTATGTCTCTGGGTCAGTGGCGTAGCGTGGGGGGTGCCAGGGGTGCCGACCGCACCGGGCGCAACATCGGGGGGGGGGGGCGCGAGTCCAGAGGGAAGGGACAAGTTCCTTCCTCCGCCGGGCTCCCCGCCGCCACCGCCAGCCTTGCGCCCTAGCGCGCGCGCCCCCCGCCGTCGCTGTGGCTGCGCTCCGCTCACTGCTCGCAGGAGGAGCAGCCGCTGCAGCAGCGCCGACGCCGCCACCGACGCCTGGCCGGGCACGGGCAGCCTCTGCACCCTGCCGCCGCCGCCATCCCCTCGGCCCAGCCACAGGCGGCGGCTGCTTCTGCCTCCATCCTCCTCCGGGCAAGCAGCGTTGTTTGCGCGGCAGCGCCAGGCGGCAACTCGCAGGTTAGGGGTTGGGGGGCGCAAATTACTTGCGTTGCCCCGGGTGCTGACAACTCACGCTACGCCGCTGCTCTGGGTCCTTACCCCCCTCTCCCCCCCCCGGGACCCCTTTACCTCTTTGTCCTCGCTCCCGATTCTCCTTTCCTGCAACATCCACGGGGGGGGGGGTGTCCCCTGCCTCCTCCCTCCCCTTTCCGAAAGCGCCCCCCTAGAGCTACGGATCAGAGCAGCAATCCGGAGTGGACGCTTCACTTGCGGGAGAAGCAGGCAGGGTGGGAGGGGGCTCACCCCCCCCCATTCCTGGGACAGAAGAGCCGGATTGGAGGAGGAGGAGGAAGGGGTGGGATGTTTGGGGGCGGGATCTGGGGTTGTGGGGGCGGGGTGAGAGGAGGATGTGCCGGGAGGGGAGGGAAAGAATTGAGGGGGGGAGAGGAAGAGAAAGGTTTCCCCCTCCCTTTTACCTTTCGTGGATCAGGAGAGCGGGGGAGGGGCTGATCCCGGCGATCCAGCTGCAAAGTGGGTCCCTTCCCCCTACAAGGTTTGCATTGCAAAATGCTCCCCTCCCCCACCCCACGAGCTTAGATCCCTCCGTGTTTTAGGTCTTGGTGCTGCAGCCCCTCTGCCCCCCCCCAAGTTCCCTTAAGAGCCCCACGTTGCACAGGGCAGGCTCACCTGCAGCGAAACAAAACCAGCTGCCCTGGCCGAGTGGAGCCAGGCTGGGGGGCACCATGGGGACCCCAGAAATGTGTCCCTAGAAGAAATGCACCTCCCCCCTTCTCTGGTGCTCAAGTGCTGCCGGTGGGCTTCCCAGAAGAGGCCCCTGCTTGGCCCCTGGGAGGACAGGGGCCCCTTGGGCCTGATCCTGCAGGGCTCACCTGACGCTCTGATGCAAGTGAACCCCCCCTTTGTCCTTCAGGGAGAAGAGGGTTTCCCAAACTTGGGTCTCCAGCTGCTTTTGGACTACGGCTCCCATCACCCTGAGCTAGCAAGACCAGTGGTCAGGGATGATGGCTATTGCCGTCAGGATCTCCAGGTGGCTCTGGCAAGTGAGCCCAGCTGCATGTGACAAGAGTGGGGGAATTCCTTCCTGCTGTTATGGAAATTACAAGGGTGTGTGTGTGTTTACCATCTGACATTATCTCCTGGGTCCAAAACCCCTCTCCCCTCAGTCGCACAAGAACAACACACACATCGTATAAATACAGGAAAACACAGTCTCTGCATTTTATGAATGGGATTTACGGACTTTGTGTTTTATGAATGGGATTTATGAATAACTGAAGCTCACCAATCAAGAGCGCTATGCTTTGACAGCTAGCCAATGGGGGAATCCGTAGACAGCTGAAACTGCCTCCAAACCGGCCATTCAGCTCAGCCTTTGCATGGTAGTCTCAGCGCCCTCCTGCTGCTCAGACTATGGGCAACGTATATTAAATGTATCCATTTTGGTTTCGATTGCCTAAAGTTGCTACACTGTTACAAAGATTGTGTCTGAATGTATCCTTTCAGCTTGACAGCTCAGGGAAAGATACCTAACTTTGCAAATTCATATAATAGCAATTCTTCCCATTCCAATGCCATTTTAAGGTGAATTTAGGCCTCACCCTCCTCCATGACCCTTGAAGCGGATAGCCACGTAGGCAGTGAGAACAGGGCCTCCTGCCATAATCCCCTGAGCGTGAGAGCAGGTACACTTCGCCCCACCCAGGGAGTGACCAAGGGGCGACAATAGACTTCCACAGAGGCAGCTGACCAAGCCAGGTGTTCTGGAAGCCCATCTCAGGAGAAGCCCTGAGTGCAAGGATGTATGTCGATAGTTTTATTGTTCTCTGGGTGGTGGGTACTTGAGAGGTGTCCGGAGATGTATCTGATAGAAGGAGGAACTGCTGAACTTGTGTAACCCTTTGATACCCCTCCCCACTTGTGACATACTAGTGAGGATGCTGCTCATAATGTATTTTGGGTGAAGGGGGGGAGTTAAAAAGGTTGATGTCACCCCAGGCTCAGGGTTCTTGCTCTGTGTGGGAATCTCTTGCGCAACAATAAATATTGTGGTCTACTGATCTCTGGTTTGCTTCAGATTACAGTGGTACCTCTAGTTATGAACTTAAGTCGTTCCGGAGGTCTGTAACTCTTCAAGGTTAGCGGAGTTTATAATGTGAAGCGTTTGTAACATGAGCAGTTTGTAATTCGAGGTACCACTGTACTGGGCTGGAACTTCCTTCTTTCACTGACCTCACAGACTCATGGGGGACTTGCACCCCAACGAGCTGGGACCTCTCAACCCGGGATTTTCCTTATCACTGGCCATCAGCTTTGAGTATAGGGCTAAGTGCCCCTATTCCTCCAGCAGGAGCGATTGTGGGGATTCCATTCAGCTGTGCCGTTCCCAAATGGCAATTCTTCTTCAGCCATTGTGGGAGCAGACGGGCTGGAAGCTGAAGAGGTTTCTCTTGGAGTAGGCTTTGCTTCGTTTTCTGCTGACCTCAGTCTCTTGGATTGTGGCCAGCTTTCCTCTTCCATTTCCCTGAATGCTGAGCAGTGCTGGTTGTGTGGGGAAGCAAAATTCACCCCAGATCTTTTCTCCAGGGTTCCCTTCACTGCGCAGAAGGCAGGCGGGAGGGTGGAAAACGTACTAATAAAGGGACGGTACTCTGAATGGAGAGGAGCAGAAGCGGAGTCCCCTCAAGATCAGTATTGGGACCTGTGGCTTTTCAACTTGTTCATAAATGATCAAGACTTAGGAGGCAGCAGGGAGGGGGCAAAGTTTGCTGGTGGCAGTAAAATGTCCAGGGGTTCATGAGTGAAGATGGCCCCCCCCAGGAGACTTCCCTGGTACCTGCAGCCCCTCCTTCGCTCTCTTGAAATTAGGCTCGGGGGGGAAATCACCCATTAACTTACAGTATTACAGTGCTACCTCGCAAGATGAATGCCTCGCAAGACAAAAAACTCGCAAGACGAAAGAGTTTTTTGAGTTGCTTGGCAAGACGAATTTCCCTATGGGCTTGCTTCGCAAGACGAAAACGTCTTGCAAGTTTGTTTCCTTTTTCTTAAAACCGTTAATACCCAGGGTGCATTGCTTGAAGAGGTGCTTTGCAAGATGAAAAATTCGCAATGTGAAAAAACTCGCAGAACGAATTAATTTCGTCTTGCGAGGCACCACTGTATAAGTTTTCTTCAGAATGCTTAGGAGGCAGGGATGAAGTTCTGGTGAAGAAGCAGTGCTTGGAGATCATGCGGTGGGGGGTTGACAGAGTTTGGTGCAAAAACCGTCTTGCATGCTTGAGTAGAGCAACTCCAGGGCATGGGCCAAGTAGCAGCAGGGTAGGGGCCATATGTAGAGAAAGTCCCACACTGAGGTCAAAAACACACACAGAGGCAGCAGGACTTCTTCAGTAATAGTTTACTGAGCTTTCAGAGCATACAGTTCTCACTGGGTCCCCAGTGAGGCACAAAACGTAGCTCCTGAGAGCCAATCCAGTTTCACAGTAAAAAAATACACCACACAAGATATGTAAGTCAGGCACACAAACCGGCAGAAGGGAGCAAGGGAGGAAAGAGGCTGGAAGGACACAGGGCAATGGATGTGTGTCTTTTGCTTCCTGTCATCTGGGAGGGAAGTCAGCAACTCGGCATCTGCAGGGGCTTCATGAAGAAAAACTTTCTGCCTCCTGCTTCCAGGCAAATGGGCATCCCAGAAAAACACACTGTGATCTGTGGTGTGTTGCCATATCCATTGTTTTTGAAAGGTTATCACGATATGGTCTAGAAACTGGTATAGGATGAGATCAATATATGCCCAGCCCTAATCCTCACTCACCACCAGAAATCCAGATTCACCAACTCCCCCTCACTATCAAAAGGTACCTTACATCTAAAATTATACTCACTAGTGTGAGACATTACCTTCATTATTTCATTACTATACAATTTTACATATAAACACCAGAACTTCAAATACATGACATGCTTTTAAAATGGATTTTCTGCTGAGTTGAGTTCATTGCTGTGAAGAAGGGTAAACTCTGAAAGGAACATGTCCCACACTCCATACATCTAAATGGGTTCTCCCCTCTGAGTCCTTAGATGTTCCTTAAACACTCCATTATAACTAAAGCACTTTCTGCAATCTTTCCCTTTAAACAGCTTCTCCTCTTTGAGGGTTGATGGGTTTGTAGGGTGTCAACTGGTAAAGTTCTTCCTGTCCATGAGTCTGTTGATGTAGGACTTCCACTAGGACTGAACCTCTGTCTACTTGACATTTATATGGTTTCTCTCATGTGGGAGTTTGTTGATGTAAATCAAGGGTTCCACTCGAACTGAAGTTCCTTCCAAACTCCATACATTTAAATGGTTTCTTCCCTGTGTGTCTGCTGAGGTTTTCTAAGAGTTCCCCTTTGACTGAAGCTTTTTCCGCACTTCATGCATTTAAATGGTTTCTCCCCTGAGTGAGTCCGCTGATGACTTCTAAGCATTGCAATGAAACTGAATCTCTTTCCGCATTCCATGCATTCTTATGGTTTCTCCCCTTTGTGTGTCCGTTGATGTGATCTAAGGCCTGAATCGTAACTGAAGCTCTTTCCACATTCCATACATTTATATGGCTTCTCCCCTGTGTGAGTCCGTTGATGTGTTCTAAGGTATCCATCTGAACTGAAGCTCTTTCCACACTCAATGCATTTAAATGGTTTCTCCCCTGTGTGAGTCCGTTGATGTATTCTAAGGGTTCCAAGCCGACTGAAGCTCTTTCCACACTCCATACATCCATATGGTTTCTCCCCTGTGTGAGTCCGTTGATGTATTCTAAGGCCTGAATCGTGACTGAAGCTCTTTCCACATTCCATACATTTATATGGTTTCTCCCCTGTGTGAATCCGTTGATGTATTCTAAGGCTTCCACTATCACTAAAGCTCTTTTCACACTCCATACATTTAAATGGTTTTTCCCCTGTGTGAGTCCGTTGATGTTTTCTAAGGTTTCCACTATCACTAAAGCTCTTTCCGCACTCCATACATTTAAATGGTGTCTCCCCTGTGTGAGTCCGTTGATGCATATTGCGGTGACCACTCTGACTGAAGCTCTTTCCACACTCCATACATTTATATGGTTTTTCACCAGTGTGAGTTCGCTGGTGTAATTTAAGGTCTGCATTCTGACTGAAGCTCTTCCCACACTCCCTGCATTCATATGGTTTCTCCCCTGTGTGAGTCTGGTGATGTTTACTGAGGTGTCCACTCTTACTGAAGCTCTTTCCACACTCCATACATTTATATGGTTTTTCACCCGTGTGAGTCCGTCGATGTGAACTTAAATGTCCACTCCGACTGAAGCTTTTTCCACATTCCATGCATTTAAAAGGCTTTTCACCCGTGTGAGTCCGTAGATGTGCACTTAAGTGTCCACTCTGACGGAAGCTTTTTCCGCACTCCATGCATTTAAATGGTTTTTCCCCTGTGTGAGTCCGCTGGTGTATATTGAGGAGTCCTCTCTGACTGAAGTTCTTCCCACACTCCCTGCATTGGAATCCTTTCTTGCCCTTGTGAGTCCGCTGATGTGTTCTAAGTTTTCTACTATCAGTGAAACTTTTCCCACTCTCCATACCTTTAAATGTTTTCTCCCCTCTTGGAGTCATTGATGTGAGCTATGTGTGCTCATTCAATGAAGCATATCCCACATTTCACACATTTTAATTTCTATTCCTCATGAAACGAAAGGTGCCCCATTCCTTGGAATTCTGAATGTCTTCTCCATCACCTTCTTCAGAGTGGGAGGAAAGGAAATCCTGTTTGGGTTTCAAGGAAGAGAACAAAGGGAAAGAGAGCACATCAAGCGCCATTAGCCCCTTCTCTTATATCAACATCTCCTACATTCTCCCATGTCCTACCCATGTTCCCAAATTTTTGGAAATGAAAAAGCAATGTCATCAAATGATAGTAATGCATCACCACCTTTCATAATCCTCAATCATTGTTAATAAAGCAGCATGATCTTGGAATACAGCCTTTTCAAATCAATTGTTTCCTCACAGGAAAGGCAGCTGCTCTCTGTCCATGCAGGCCCTCTCTTTCTCTGTTCCATCGTTCGTTTGGACATTCCCCATCCTCTGCATCATAATCCTGCATCCACCTCTAGATCTTTATGAATCACCTGCACAGTCTCATTGGCCACAAGAGGTCCATGTGGACCATTTTGGGAGGCCCAGGTCTACATCTTCTCCAGGACTGTGGTCTGGGTCAGTCAGAGAACTAGTGACAAGGCTTGGTGCTTGGGGTCAGCTGAATGGGTGCTCAGGGAAGCTCCTGTTCTTGGAGATGGACCTCCATCTACATGCCTTGCATTGCATGGAGAGAGCAGAAGAAGTGGAAGGAAAGCACATGGGAATCCCAGGCAGAAACACCCACCCCCATTGCTCCTTATCATAATGATGTGCGGCCTGATCTCGTGCCTGTCTTCTGACTATCCTAAAGTGACACTGAAAAAGCTGCATATTAAAGGCAAATGGATAACTGTACTAGTGAAAACTTCAATCTTGAATATGTAGTGTTCATTTATTGATGGCCTGAAGTTGTGTTATTTCTAGAGACATGAATTTATTCCTGTTCTGTCTCAAATATCGCTATTATCTGATGTCATGGGGTGTTATGGGAGCGGTAGTACCTTTGGTGGTCCCCACCCTGCACTCAATTCTCACCTGTGCCTTCCAGAAGCTGTCAGGATGAATCAGGGGCCACAATCCCAGGAATGGCTTCAACCGGCCTGCAAAACCAGGTGAGGATAGCTGATAGGTCTCAAATCCTTGGGGGGCTGGACCATTCTGCTGCACCTGAAGTCAAGCCCTGGTGGATGGAGAGGATGAGAAGAACAGTCTAGAAGGCAGATTCTTCCTGTGCGGAAGAGGAAAGTGAAGGGCAGATGGGATCGTCAACCGGGGAAGGAAGCCCATTGAGAAGGAAAGCTCTGCTCCTAAACCTTCACTGCTTCGTGAGTTGTCTTCAGAAGAAGAAAAGGCTATGGAGGGAAACCCACACAAATCCAGAGTGGAGTCTCTAAGACAGTTGGATGGTGTCCTGCACACCTTCTTCATTCAACTCCTGCAGCCAAGCTGGTGCCAAACATACTGCTCTGCTTTCCTTGGGACCATATCAGCCGGGCTGAGAAGGGGGTCTGGTTGTCTAGGCCAGTGTTTCCCAACCGGTGTTCCGCGGCACACTACTGTGCCGTGAGACACCGGCTGGTGTGCCGTGGGAGGGAGGCGGGCGAGAGGCGGCGGCGAGAGGCGGCGGCGGCGGCGAGGATCCGCGTCGAGCCGGGGCGGCTCCGCGGTGGTGGTGCCGAGCGGCGGGGCAGCGCGCGCAAAAGGGAGGCGCGCGAGACAGCGGAGGAGGAGGAGGCCGGCATGTCCGGGCAGCAGCAGCAACAGCAGCAGCAGCAACTCCCGGCGACGGCTCCTCCTCCGCCCGCTATCGCAGCCGCCGCCGCCTCAGCTGCCGCCGCCGCCTCAGCTGCCCTCGCTCTGCTGCCTCCTCCCACCCCGGCAAGGGGGAGGGAAAAAACTTTCATTTCTGTGCGTCCCTCCCGGCGTGACGCTGCGCGCTGACGTCACGGGGGCGGGGCTTTAATGGTGGTGTGCCGCGAGATTTTTTTCCGGCTAACAGGTGTGCCGTTGCCCAAAAACATTTGGGAAACACTGGTCTAGGCAGCCCAGGACCCCCAAACCCACTGCCCAGGCTGGCAGTGCTACAAACACAGCAGTTTCAAGTGGGGAGATGGGCTCAGAGCTGTGTATCAAAGTCTCTCCGATGTGGAACAAGGGAAACAGAAACAAAATTTACATCATAAAGGTAAAGGTAAAGAGACCACTGACTATTAGGTCCAGTCGTGGCCGACTCTGGGGTTGCGATGCTCATCTCGCTTTATTGGCCGAGGGAGCCAGCGGCATACAGCTTCCGGGTCTTGTGGCCAGCATGACTGAGCCGCTTCTGGCGAAGCAGAGCAGCGCACGGAAACACCGTTTACCTTCCCGCCAGAGCGGTACTTATTTATCTACTTATACTTTGAGGTACTTTCGAACTGCTAGGTTGGCAGGAGCATGACTGAGCAATGGGAGCTCACTCCGCCGCGGAGATTTGAACCGCCAACCTTCTGATTGGCATGTCCTAGGCTCTGTGGTTTAACCCATAATGCCACCCGCGTCCCATATTTACATCATACAGCACTGTAAAAGTACCGTATTTTTCGCCCTATAGGACGCACTTTTCCCCCTCCAAAAATGAAGGGGAAATGTGTGTGCGTCCTATGGGGCGAATGCAGGCTTTCGCTGAAGCCTGGAGAGCGAGAGGGGTCAGTGTGCACCGACCCCTCTCGCTCTCGAGGCTTCAGGAGAGCCGCAGCGCCAGCCCCACAAGGTCGGGGGACAGCGGGGAGGCGGAACCCTGCCATCCCACTGTCTCCCGATGTGGTTTGGAGGCTTACGGCGGGGAGACGCGTGCTTCTCCCCGCCGCCAGCCCCGCAAGCTCCGGGGACAGCGGGGAGGCACAGCGCATCTTCCCGCTGTCCCCGGACCTGGTCTGCAGGCGGGCGGCAGGGAGAAGAGCGCTTCTCCCCGCTGCCTGCCCCGCAAGCGCTGGGGGGGGGGAATAATTCCCCCCCCTTTATTTCCCCCACCAAAAAAACTTGGTGCGTCCTATGGGCCAGTGCGTCCTATGGGGCGAAAAGTACAGTATTCAAAATATTTGTTTTGCGAAGAAAGGACCACAGTGTATCAGGTGGCCTCTTCAAAGCTAATGAAAGTCTTGTGGCTGGAGCTTTTGGGGGTGCAGGACCAGGAAAGCTCCTGCCGCCCTGATCCTTCCAACTGGGATTCAGGCCTCATCATGGGACTGAAATTGCCCTGGTTGTGCTGGTTGATGATCTCCAACGGGCCAGAGGCTGAGGGGGAAGCTGTTTCCTGGTTCTCTCAGCTGCTTTGGAGACCTTTGGCCATGGTGTCCTTCTGGACCCTCTAGGGGAGCTGGGGACCCTGTTATGCAGCGGTTCCCCTCCTTCCTCCTGGGCCATGTCCAGAGAGTGGTGTTCAGACCCCTGGATGCTTACTTGTGGGGTGCCTCAGGACTCCATTCTCTCCCCCATGCTTTTTACTATCTATATGCAGCCACTGGGAGAGATCATCAGGGGGTTTGGGCTGGGTGTTCACCATTATGTGGATGATGCCCAGCTCTTCCTTTCTTTTAAATTGGAACTAGTGAAGATGGTGAATGCCCTGTGTGTCTGTTTGGAGGTGGTTGGAGGATGGATGGCGGGTAACACATTGAGGTTGAATCCTGACAAGACCGAAATACTGTCCCTGGGGGAGGGTGGGGGCCTTCCTGGTCCTGATGGGGCAACTGTGCCCCTGAAGGACCAGGTGTGCAGCCTTAACCCGAGGTACCACTGTACTATTATTATTATTATCATGTGATTTTTTGTAATTAATTTGGAATTTGTACTTCAATATCAGCTCATAAAATGTTATGGGTGGAGAAAATCACAGGGTTGCCATAAACTATAATCCCACCCAGGAAATCTCATTCATATACATTCTGTAAATTTGGGGAGGTCACACACCTCACCTGTGCTAATACTGGCAGTCTCTGGCCTCCACAGGCACACCCTGTGTGTAGAGCCTCCAGCCACAGGCACTTTCTATCATGAAAATGGGTCCTTTGACTGGGATGATTCATGCAGTCACTGTCATCGGATGATGAAGGATTGTATCTCAGCTTGTCAGTCACTCTGACACTGCCTACAAAGAATAAGAGGAACAGAAATGCTTTTGAGGTGCAACTTCTGTATCAATCCTGAGAGCCATTCCATGGACTCTGCACCCCTGTTTCTGATGACAGGTGTACATTATCCTCATCCTCATTGGAAAAGACAATAAAGATGGAAGCCTGAGAGACAGGAAAAGGTTTCTGGCTGCTTCCTGGGTGGGATTGCGGAAACCAAGAGCTGCTTCTGAGAAGGCCTCTCCCCTCCCCTCTTCCTCTTGGGATTTCGTCTCCTCTCCAGGGGACCAATGGTTGGACTGGGCAGAATCGCTGTGTCTGGACAGGGCAGGGTCTTATGGGGTTGGGAAGAGGATGGAGCTTGCAGGAAGGAAGGGTGGGGGGACAGGACCCCCCACTTTCCAGGGATCCCTCTGGTTGCCCTGAAGGGGTGGCCCATTCCTGGGCAGGAGGGAGAAGCCAAGGCTGTCCTACCAGAGATCCCCCGCGGCTGCCACGATGGAGACGCCCCCCCCATAGACTGTCCTTCCTATCTCCCCCCCCCCCGCCGCCAATGCTGCCCTTCCCTGCCCCAGGGATGCTCCCCTTCCTCTCCCCCACTTCCTCGACCCCCTCCCTCTCTCCTGAGTCTCCCCTGCATCCAGAGGCTCCCTTGGCTCCGCTAATCTCACACCCTGCGCCCCCATCTCTCCAGCCGGAGGCGCCCCCCCCCCAAGAGAAGCAGGGGAGGGGCAGGGGCGTCTCTATTCCTCCAGCCCGTTAACCCGTTCGTGGCCCACCTTTCTCTGCACGGAGCCCCCAGCGCTTCGGGGATGCCTGCGCGGGAGACACGGGGCGATGGGGTCCTCATGGGTACCCCCTGAGCGAGGGCCTCATGCCCGCCCCTGCCAAGGCGCCTAAGGGGCCGAGAAAAGCCCCCTTCGCATCACTGCCGACGGGGCCCACGGAAGGCGCTTTGGGGAGCTGTCAGGGGTCTCTGGGTACTTTTCTCTCCTCTCCCCCCCCCCCCGCGACCCCTTTACCTCTTTGTCCTCCATCGGGGTTTTCATTTACTTTCCTGCAACATCCACGGGGCGGGGGAGGCTTTTCGGGCGTCTAGGGAGGTCGTATGATGGTTTATCTCCTTGACATCTGGTGGGAGGGCGTTCCACAGGGCAGTCACGACAACCGAGAAGTAACCTCACTTCTACTGGGCTGAGACCATTTAGGGCTTTCAAGGTCAGCGGACCTGCAGCCAGTGAAGATTTCTTGGGACCCGTGTTCAGGGGCCAGCTGTTAGGGGGCCAAAACTGAATGTATCCCTTGCCGGAAGTAAGGGCATAAGCCTCTCCTCCTCCGCCTTCTCGGGATGCAATTGGTGCGCGATGCTCCGGCTCTCGAGAGAGGGAAAGGCGTGAGTTGGGTGCGCTCGGCTTGCCAAGGGTTAAATGGAAACGAGCTAGATTCCTAGAGAGGAAAGTAAGACGGGGGGGGGCAGGTCCTCCAAAGCGAAAACCCAACCCCTCCCTTTCCTGCAAGAAGTTTGGTCCCTTTCTGTGGATATCAAAACGAATCCATGGGTTCTGGTCATCTTTTTTTGGGGGGGAGGGGGGAGACACTTGGGGCCAAGAGTACCAAGGAAGGGAGATGTATTTTTTAACCCAACTACATTATGAAATCACCTCCTGGCAAATAGAAGGAGAAGAAATGGAGGCAGTGAGAGATTTTACTTTCTTGGGCTCCATGATCACTGCAGATGGTGACAGCAGTCACGAAATTAAAAGATGCCTGCTTCTTGGGAGAAAGGCGATGGCAAACCTAGACAGCATCTTAAAAAGCAGAGACGTCACCTTGCCAACAAAGGTCTGTATAGTTAAAGCTATGGTTTTCCCAGTCGTGATGTATGGAAGTGAGAGCTAGACCATAAAGAAGGCTGATCGCCGAAGAATTGATGCTTTTGAATTCTGGTGCTGGAGGAGACTCTTGAGAGTCCCATGGACTGCAAGAAGATCAAACCTCTCCATTCTGAAGGAAATCAGTCCTGAGTGCTCACTGGAGGGACAGATCCTGAAGCTGAGGCTCCAAGACTTTGGCCACCTCATGAGAAGAGAAGACTCCCTGGAAAAGACCCTGCGAGATGTTCTCAAAGCTACAAACATGAGTCTGACCAAACTGCAGGAGGCAGTGGAAGACAGGAGTGCCTGGCGTGCTCTGGTCCATGGGGTCATGAAGAGTCGGACACGACTAAATGACTAAACAACAAAGCAACAACATTATGAAATGGGTCCAAATGTCCAGATGCACTCAGAAGGTGAGACTTTTTGGAGAGCAGCTGCACTCCTGGCTTCCCACTTACCTCTGTCTCTTACAGGTGACCAGATGATGCCAGCAAGACCTCCTCTTCCATCTATTCCTGGTGGTGGTAGAGAAGCAACTGTTGTGGAAGCAGCTCAGGTAGAGGGAGGGAGCCCTGTGGGGAAGGGGGCTGAGGGGTGGGGCAGCCAGGGTGCCTCTGGCCCCCAAGGAATGTCTCTCCTCCTCTTGGCTTCTGTCCAAGCTGCTCTGAAGGCATCTTTGTCAAGGGCAGCCTAGACAGAAGCCAGGAGGCTGGGAATGCCATTCAAGAAGCTTAATGTGCTGAGAAGAAGGAACAGTATATACCCAAAGTAGCAAATGTGGTGACAGCAATAATAATACAACAAAACACCACCACAAACTGGCTTATAAGTATAAAACCAAATTTACTAGAATAATAGCTAGAATAGAGATAGATTTGTAACCATTCAAACAACAAACATACTATGGTGCCACGTGCAAAACAAAGCCTGGAAATACTGTAAACATGGAGTGGATAAATGCACAACTGTATCTTAATGAGATACATGTGCAATAAACGTTATACAGACTGGATGGATGAACCGTTCAACAAGTAGCATAAGTCCAGTCGCAGAACGGCAACCCCCTGCCACCACGACGGCAAAGGTAGCACACTGGAGAATCTGAAGAAGTTTTTCAAAGCTGTTTTTCAAAGATTGAACTGGATGAGATTTTCTTCAATGGGTCTTGAGTTGGAAACATTAAGCTGTAATGCTTTGAGATAAGGATTTGCTGTATAAACAACTCAAACTGGGAATACAAGAAGGGGAGGTATGAGGAGGTTGGGGAAACAAGTTATGAGAAAATAAGTTATGAAATTTATGTGTTTTTAATATTTTTATGTTTGTTTTTTCTTTTTGTTTGTAAAAATTGGGAACTTTAATAAATATCTTTTTTTTTTAAAAAAAAGGAAACACAAAGCCGTGTGCAAGGATCAATCATGGGAAGGCAAATCAAAGCCACCACCCTGGTGAGAATAACGCAGTCCGAAAAGCCAGTCGTACAAAACGGTTTGCTCAGGATACAGAAGGTATTCTCAGGCACTTAACGAAACAGCAACTAAAAAATAAGCTAAACCTCACAATTATGGCAAGTCGTGCGATTAACAAATCAAGAATCTGTAAAACAATGTTAGAAACATTAACAAAATAGCAATTGAAATAGAAGCTAAGCAGTAAGCTCATTCACACAGTCTCTGCACTGCCAGGACTCAGAGCCTTTCCCTCTGTTCAGTTCATTAAAGCTCCGACTGAGTTGCCCCCACTTCCCCTCAGGCCTGGCTGGGAAGCTGCATGCAGAGGCGCAGCAACATCAGGTGGTACCCGGTGCAGGAAATTTCTTGTCACTCCCCCCCCCCCAATTGAATTTTTATTTATTTATTTATTTGCCTGCAAAAATGGTTTTACGTTATTTCATATTTTCTTACAAAGGAATGTGGATTCTGGGCCTCTGATAACAAGTAGGCGACCGTGGACAAACACTTAAATCTACAGGATCGGTTGTGTTTTGGCTTGTGTTATTTCATTTATATTTATTGTTTGTTTGTTTGTTTAATAAGATTTATTTTTAAAAAACTTGCAAAGTGGTTTACCAAAACAAAAACACACCACAGCAGTAAAATCAAGAAAAATTAACACTCCTACTTTAAAACATACAAAAGCTAAAGTATTAAGATTAAAATTACTTCAGCTTCCTAAGCATCTAGGTATGCTTGCCGAAAGAAGAATGCTTTTAGCAGGTGCCCGAAAAGAGTCTAGCAAAGGCACGTGCTTTGTTGCAATAGGCGGGGAGTTCCAAAGGGCAGGTGCTGTCCCAGTAAACAATGCAGTACAGATATTATGTGGAACCTGGAGCAGTGCTTGAAACTACTAAAGGGGATGTTTCACCATGCTCTGTATTATCTACTCAGCCTAGTCTCATTTTCTTCACAAAAGCCGACTTTCCAGGACCCGGGAAGCCCAGTGGAGGGTAGGGCAGTAGGGCAGTTCATAATTATTATTTTTTCTTAAATAAATAAATAAATGCCTACTCCAAAGGTCTTATCTTACTAAACTAGGGATTATATAGCTATATCTGAAATTTCATGCATATCAGTTAATATCTTGACCCTGCTCCACTGAATTGAAATTCCAGCCTTCACGACAGAAAAACGGCCAAGTAAACAGCTATTTTTGTGGAGGAGGGTCAAGATATTAACTGATATGCATGAAATTTCAGAGATCCCGAGTGTAGTAAGATAAGACCTTTGGAGCAGGCTTCTTTTTTTTTATTAAAAAAAAAGGTTTTTTATGAACCGCCCTAGTAGGGCAGTAATTGGTCCTGAATGGGGTAACTGTGTCCCTGAAGAACCAGGTGCGCAACCTGGGAGTCATTTTGGACTTACAGCTGTCCATGGAGATGCAGGTCCATTCTGTGTCCAGGGCGGCTGTCTACGAGCTCCGTCTGGTATGCAGGATGAGACCCTCACTGCTCACAAACTGTCTCTCCAAAGTGGTGCATGCTCTAGTTATCTCCCACTTGGACTACTGCCATGCGCTCTACATGGGGCTACCTTTGAAGGTGACCCGGAAACTACAACTAATCCAGAATGCGGCAACTAGACTGGTGACTGGGAGCGGCCGCAGAGACCACATAACACCGGTCTTGAAAGACCTACATTGGCTCCCAGTACGTTTCCGAGCACAATTCAAAGTGTTGGTGCTGACCTTGAAAGCCCTAAATGGCCTCAAAGACCCAGTAGACCTGAAGGAGCGTCTCCACCCCCATCGTTCTGCCTGGACACAGAGGTCCAGCTCCAAGGGCCTTCTGGCAGTTCCCTCCCTGCAAGAAGTGAGGTTACAGGGAACCAGGCAGAAGGCCTTCTCAGTGGTGGTGCCCACCCTGTGGAACGCCCTCCCATCAGATGTCAAAGAGATAAACAACTACCAGACTTTTAGAAGACATCTGAAGGCAGCCCTTTAATGTTTGACGGATTATTGTATTTTAATGTTTGTTGGAAGAAGCCCAGAGTGGCTGGGGAAACCCAGCCAGATGGGCAGGGTACAAATAAATTATTATTATTATATTCCTTGATAATTTGTCACCCCCCTCCATGATGGTATCTGGGTCCCCCCCCCCCGCTCCCCCTTTCCTACGCCCCTGGCTGCATGACTCGGGTTACCAGTTACTGGGAATCACACTTGTGCAGAGTGGCTTTGCACTTGCCCATGTCGTGCTTGCAGAACATGGAGGGTGCACTCTTCCCACCTTGGATCAAATCTATGCTTCCAGGTGCCATAAGAAAGCTGCAGAGATGGCGCAGGACAGTGCACACCCCAGAAATGATCTCTTTCTGCTTCTGCCTTCTGGAAGAAGGTACAGGGTTATAAAGACCAGGACTAGACGCCTGAGAAACAGTTTCTATCCAAATGCAATTCTTGTTCTAAACGCAGCATAAGGAGTCTCTATAGTACCGTATTTTCCGCCCCATAGGATGCACCAGCCCATAGGACGCACCAAGTTTTTTTGGGGGGGAAATAAAGAAAAAAAATTATTCCCCCCCCCCGGCGCTTGTGGGGCCAGCAGCGGGGAGAAGCGCTCTTCTCCCCGCAGCCCGCCTTCAGATCAGGTACGGGGACAGCGGGAAGACGCGCTGCACCTCCCAGCTGTCCCCGGAGCTTGCAGGGCTGGCGGCAGGGTCTCCCCGCGGTCAGCCTCCAAACCACTTCGGGAGACAGTGGGATGGCGGCGTTCCGCCTCTCCGCTGTCCCCCTACCTTGTGGGGCTGGCACTGGGGCTCTCCTGAAGCCTGGAGAGCGAGAGGGGTCAGTGCGCACCGACCCCTCTCGCTCTCCAGGCTTCAGCGAAAGCCTGCATTCGCCCCATAGGACGCACACACATTTCCCCTTCATTTTTGGAGGGGAAAAAGTGCGTCCTATAGGGCGAAAAATACAGTATATTGTATTTTAAAATGGGGTTTCAGAGTTTTTAGGGGTTTTTGAATGTTTTATGTAGATCTTCCATTTCATTGTTCTGTATGGGACAATGACAATAAAGATATCGTATATCGAGGGTTGTTGCTTGTTCTGCTTTGTGCCGTGACTTGGCGACGAGGAGGAGCGTTGGGGGCTGAGCGGCTGCAGCGCCACCCAAAGCCACACGAGGGCAGCTGCTCACCAAAGTTCTGAACTGGTCTGGAACTGGGGAGACTGCGAAAGGAACTGCTAGGTGAGAAGTTCTGAAACCATCTGTAAAAATTCAGCTAAAGATCACACAGCATGCAGCGAATCACGTTACGGGCAGAAGAACAGGTTGGCTGCTGCAGCTGCTGTGATAGTTGAGTCAGTAGAGCAGGAGACTCTCAATCTCACGTCCTTGCTGCTCCAGCCTGCTCACACAGGGCCAGATTTCCGTTTGATGAGGCCCTCAGATCCTGAAGGTAATGGGGCCCATTATATGTGCAGCTGTCCTTTGTCAACAACAAATGGTCGCTGTTTTTTGTGTTGAATGTACCTACAGGACCGCCTCTCCTGGTATGCCCCACGGAGGACCTTAATGTCCACGAATGACAACATTTTGGAGGTCCCAAGTCGCAAGGTGGTTAGGTTGGTCTCAAGTAGGGCCAGGGCCTTTTCAGTACTGGCCCCGACTTGGTGGAATGCTCTGTCCCAGGAGACCAGGGCCCTGCGGGACTTGACATCTTTCCGCAGGGCCTGCAAGACAGAGCTGTTCCGCCTGGCCTTTGGTCGGGGCTCAGTCTGACCCTTATATTTCCTTCCCCTTATGGTTTTGATCCATGGGCTGTTATTAAAATGAGGCTGCTTTTTAAATTGTATTTTAACCTGTATTTTAAATTGCCCCCCCATTATGTTTTTATTGTAATTTTACTGGTGTTAGACACCCTGATCCTGACTGTGACCAGGAAGAGCGGGGTATAAATAAAAAGTATTATTATTATTATTATTATTATTATTATTATTATTATTATTATTATTTAATTGTTGGACCTAATAGGTATCTCAAGCCATTTGCTCATCACAAAATATGTATTTTATCAAAGTAATTGTTGAACTGAAATACAATTAATACAGTTTCCTGCCCCCCCCCCACCAAGAGAGTGGGGCCCTAGGCTATAGCCTTTTTAGCTTATATGTAAATCTGGCACTGCGCACACACAAAACAGATCAATATCCTGCCTTTGGACCCCACCCAGGTTCTCCTGGGAGGAAGGCAAAACAGCGCAATCCACCAAAACAAACAGCTGGACATAGAGCCAAGCCAAGCCCAGAGCCAAGTCTACCAAGGGTTAAATAAATAGGCTGAAAACATGAACGAAATGCTGATCAAGAGCTGCCAAATGTTTGCAAAAAGACACGTGCTTTTAACTGGTGCCTAGACATTAACTGTGTAGTAGTCAGCACATGGCAAATTATTATTATTATTATTATTATTATTATTATTATTATTATTACTCCAAGGTGGTCCAGGGTCTGGCAGGTGCTCCAGCGGAACAAGATTTCTCTGCAGCTACAAGACACCCCTCCCCTCCGTCACAACTGCAGGGGCACCAGTTGACCTGGGATCTCTGCGGACAGAGTCGTCGAGAACTGGCACTCCTCCCGATATTACTGAATGCCACCCCCCCGCCACCGCCAGTGTTCTTGGCCTGCAAGTGGCAGCAGGGGCTGAGCCCAGATTGCGGCTGCTAAGAGGCTTGGCCTGCCAGCCCTCTGCTGGCTCAGCGCTGGCGCTTCTCTCTAATCCCAGATCGGAGGACGCAGCAGAACAGCGGCAGCAGCAGCAGCACTCCTCTGGGCTGAGGCCGTTACTAGGTGCTGGGGCTCAGGGGGAAGGCAGGCGAGGAAGGCAGCGACAAGGAATGGAAGAATGGCAGCAGAGACTGCTGGGTCAAACCAAAGGGATCCATTTAGTCCAGCACCCGCTTCTTCACACTGGCCATTCTGGGAAACCAGAAATCAGGATTTGAGTGCAAGAGAAGTTCTCTCTTCCTGCGGTTTCCAGCAGAGACAGGCCATAGGCATCCTGACTAGTAGCCACCGAAAGCCCTCTCCTCCGTGATTTTTTGGTGGCCATCGCTGCTTCAAGTGGAAGGGAGTTCCAGAGTTTAACTGTGCTGCGTGAAAAAGTGCTTAATTTTTATCTGTCCCGAATCTTCAGTGGATGTGCTTGAGTTCTGGAACACTTATTTCATTGCCTATCAAATGCTTCCACCGCCAAGTCCTCTCTGCCTCCTCACCCACCTCGCAGGGTTGTCGTGAACGTGAGGACATGCCGGCCAGGGAACCCAGGGGCCTGACCCCGAGCTCCTTGGAGGCCAGGTGGAATAAAAATGTCAGGAATAAAATAAGGAGGTAATTGAAGGGATTACAATTTAATCCTCTCAAGAACGGAAGCTGTGTCCCGTTCAGTTTGAGAGACTGCTTTGCACTGGAAGGAAAGAAACGCCCTCACCTCTTGGCGTTTCATAGCAGTGCCTCATCTGCCTGCACACATGTCAAATGCTCCTCTTCTTCATGGGATGAAATTCAGAACCATAAAACTCTAGAGCTGGAAGGGAACCAAGGCAGGAATCGCAGCTGATTTCTTTTTAAATGACAATATATAAGCAGCTTAAAATTTGCAAGTGTGGAACAAAAGTGTTCAGAAGCCCATAGACCATGGGTAGGCAACCTAAGGCCCAGGGGACGGATCCAGCCCAATCGCCTTCTAAATCCGGCCTGTGGACGGTCTGGGAATCAGCGTGTTTTTACATGAGTAGAATGTGTCCTTTTATTTAAAATGCATCTCTGGGTTATTTGTGGGGCATAGGAACTCGTTCATCCCCCCCCCCAAAAAAATATAGCCTGGCCCCCCACAAGGTCTGAGGGACAGTGGACCGGCCCCCTGCTGAAAAGGTTTGCTGACCCCTGCCATAGAACTTGTTGCAGAACAATACTGAGAGCAGCAATGCAACTTAAAAACCCTTCGTTATATGCAGTGTGGGCTCCATGCAATACTGAGAACCACCCAGTTTGCAAAAGCCAGGGTGAAAAGAGAGGTCCGAAACACAAAGCAGGTGATCGCTGTCCATGGAACTGACCGCCACATTGCCAGGGGCAACCGCACAATGGCCAATGACCACAGGGAGCCAATGACGATTCAGGATTAATATATATGCAATGACAGCTACCAGAATGCTTGTGGCCCAGAGATGGAAAGACGAAAAAGTCCGAATGGCAAGTTAAACTGATGGACTGTGTTGAGATGGCGAAAATGAGTGGAAAAATAAGAAACCAGGAAGACCAGGTTTTAATAAAGACTGGGAGAAATTTATATCGTACTTGGAAGACCACTGTAAACAGTTGAGCTCTTTAACCGGACTTCAGTAACACTTGTGAGCTAACAGAGACTTAAGGTATACAGTGGTACCTCAGGTTAAGTACTTAATTCGTTCCGGAGGTCTGTTCTTAACCTGAAACTGTTCTTAACCTGAAGCACCACTTTAGCTAATGGGGCCTCCTGCTGCTGCCGCACCGCCGGAGCCTAATTTCTGTTCTCATCCTGAAGCAAAGTTCTTAACCCGAGGTAATATTTCTGGGTGAGCGGAGTCTGTAACCTGAAGCGTATGTAACCTGAAGCGTATGTAACCCGAGGTACCACTGTAAATGTTAAATGGAATAAACGGAGGGCATAAAATATGCAGCAGGAAATGTTAAATATGGAAGCCATGGACGGGTAGAGGGCGGTCCAAGGATGCAAGGGAGTCTGGTCTCTGGGTTTTGTTGTTGTTAATTATATTGGATTGAGAATGTTGGAAAATCAATAAAATTTTGTTTAAAAAAGGAAAGAAACAGAAAGCAGGTGATGGCTGTCCATGGAACTGAGGACCACATTGCACAATGGGTAATGTCCACTGGGAGCCAATTACAATTCAGGCTTAATACACAAACTACTAATGGTAAAGGAGACCTGCTTGCGTTTCACAGAATCACAGAAGCACAGAGCTGTAGGGACCCCAGGGGGACATCTAGCTCAACCCCCCGCAACGCAGGAATCACAGCTAAAGCATCCTTGACAGATGGCCACCCAACCTCTGCTTAAAAGCCCCCAAGGAAGGGCAGTCCACCCCGATCCCTTGTGGGCATGACTTGTGCCTCCCTCAGCACCCACCATGCAACATAGCTAGGCTGCAATTAAGCCTAAATCCAATTGGCCACAGTTGCTGACACTCATGGTTGCTTGAGTTGAGATTCCTGCTTGGCAGGGGTTGGACTAGATGACCCTCGGGGTCCCTTCCGATTCTACGATTCATCCTGGGGTTCCCCCCCCCCTCGCCCTGGCCTGCTGCCTCCAGGGTCTCCCCTCTCTCTGCTATTTCCCCATCTCTCGAAACGTCAGTTTGTAACCTGCCTCTCTCGCTCGGTCTCTGTTTCTCTGTGCCACAATGAATACGAACAGCAACAGTAATAATTCGCAGAGAGGACCTGGATGGGTTTTCCGTGAGGCTGGCAGGATCCTGCGCCCCATCTGGGGCTGGTCTTCTGCTGTTGCTTTTTCACCTCTCTTGGGAGACAGTTGGCTCCAGGATCCCAAACAACACGGCTCTCCCTGAAGCTGCTCAGTTCATTATTATTTTTCCAAAAAAAAATATTCATTTTATAACACAAATAAAGAACACAAACAGAAAAACAAACAATACAAACAGATTATTCTCTTATCCTTATTTTTCTAAACATTGTTAGGTGGGCTTCCTCAAGCCCCACCTATCTGATTTTCATTTTACTTCTTCTTTAGCAGTTTACATATATCATCGTTTCTAACCATCTTTTTTAAAATCACACTTAAATTAACATCACATTTTATCGCTTACAAATAATACTATTTTAAAATACACTATCTTCTACTTCTAACCCTACAGCCTATATCCACTTCCAAAGCTATTCTGAGATTTAAACATTAACATATTTTTTCAAATATTCCTTAAACTTCTTCCAGTCTTCTTCCACCGTCTCTTCTCTCTGGTCTCGGAGTCTCCCGGTCAGTTCGACAAGTTCCATATAATCCATCATCTTCACCTACCCTTCTTAGATAGTTGGTAAATCTTGTTTCTTCCCATTCTTTGCTAGCAATATTAGCGCAGCTGTTGTGGCAGACAGAAAATGAAGCTGCTCAGTTCAGGCATCAGCTGTCAGTTCAGGCATCCCACCAAAGAGGATTTGGGGAGGAGGAGGAGAGGGCTATGGCTGGCTCTGAGCCAGGATGAAGGCAGCCCTGCTTCTGAATACCGCAGGAAAGGAGAGTTGCTCTTGCTCTCAAATTCTGCTTTTGGGGTTTCCATTGGGGCAGCTGGTTGGCCCAATGGACAGAACTGGAAAGGCCATGGGCCGGATCTTGCGGGGCTTGTCTTACGGTCCCTTTGGCCTGCAATGCTGGCTGCAACTGGCAAAAGGAAGCCCTGGCGCATCTGGGACTGGGAATAACTGGGTGCCCTCTTCCCACCTTAGATCAAATCTATGCTGCCAGGTGACATAAGCAAGCGGCAGAGATAGCTGTGCAGGACAGTGCGCACCCCGGAAATGATCTCTTTCAGCTTCTGCCTTCTGGAAGAAAGTATAGGGTCTGAGAAACAGTTTCTACGCAAATGCAATTCTGGTTCTAAACGCAGCATAAGGGGTCTCTATAGTATAGTGTATTTTAAAATGGGGTTTCAGAGTTTTTAGGAGTTTTTGAATGTTTTATGTAGTTTTATGTAGTTTTATGTAGTTTTATGTAGTTTTTGTGTAGTTTTATGTAGTTTTTGTGTAGTTTTATGTAGTTTTGTAGTAGTTTTATGTAGTTTTCCAATTTCATTGTTCTGTATGGGACAATGACAATAAATATATCGTATATCGTAAAAGCGCACAGCACTTTAAAACCCATGAATTTTTATTTTGCTCAGCTCTGCTGCAACTAACTACTGAGCGCCCTGTCACAAGCACCCCAGACTGGGATGAATTCTGGATGCATTTTGCAATCCCAGGAGATTTGTTTGTACTTGGTCACTTTATTCCTAGAGTCATAAAACTGTATAGTTAGAAGGGACCCCGGGGGGGGGGTGTCATTTGGTCCAAGCCCCTGCAATGCAGGATTCACACCCAGACCCACAAATACAGTATATAAAATTTATTTATCACCAGCCCTTCGGCCTAAGGTCCCAGGGTGAGCCATGACATTAAAACACAATATTAAAAATAGTTTGCACCTTCCCGTCCCCAGAGATTCTGAATAACTGAAGATAAAATAAGTATCGGAGTCTGGATTTAAAGCCCAACGGTCAAATCTCACCTCAAAGCTGACAGTAATGTCACTGAAAAACCTGTTGCAAAAGAAGAAAAAATGGAGATGTGGTGATGAAAGATCAGCACATCTCCATTTTTCTTCTTCTGGGGGTTGGGAAATATTGGTCCTCTTGAATGCCTGCTACCATGCAGCTGTTAAATGCACAGGAAACCTCTCAGGGAAATGAGGCTGCAAACTTATTTTTACAATGCTTTGTGGGGCGCACCGAAATATTTCCAAAACACCTGCTTGTGTGGCTCCAAGGATGGCATAATCACCTTGGAGGGCCTCTTTTGAAACTGTGTCTCTTCATCCTTCAGAGGCAAACTGGGTTCCTCTCTGCTTTATATGCCTGAGGGTCTCTTCACTTCATTGTGGATCTGATTATTGGGTTGTTTTTATTTTTATTAAAATGGAAAGCGAGCGTAATGCTGGTGGTCAGCAAAAGAGGTTTAAAGACTCTCTCAAGGCAAATTTTTAAAAATGTAGTATAAACACCAACAATTGGGAAACACCGGCCTGCAAGCCCTCCGATTGGAGAACAGCCTTGACCGAAGGTGTCATGGGCTTTGAAGACACTCGAACTCAGGACGCAAGGGAGAAACGTGCTAAGAGGAAGGCACGCTTGGCAAATCCACACCATGATGAACTCCCGCCCGGAAACCAATGTCCCCACTGTGGAAGGACGTGTGGATCCAGAATTGGCCCCCACAGTCACTTACAGACTCATTGTTAAAACCGTGTTTATGGAAGACAATCTTCCTCGGCTACAAGGGATCGCCAAAGAAAAAGAAGAAGAATTTGATGTTTTATCTTGTGATTTTATCTTGTGAACTACCCTGAGACCTGCAGGCATAGGGCAGTATACAAATTTAATGATTTAATAAGTAAGCACTGGGAACAATGCTACCACCACTACCACTATTAATAATAATAATAATAATAATAATAATAATAATAATAATAATAATAATATACCACCCTTCACCACAGGATCTCAGGGTGAGCCTTTCTGCCCACCAACCACCAGCCGCTCTCCCAAGCCAGATCTGGCGCTGGCTCATCCTGGTGCTTCTCAAGTCGGCCAAAGCCATCGCCTGGACAGAGGGATTGCCTTGGCAAGCTTGCTGTCTCTTCGCCGGCACATGACAGGTCACAGCTGGGGAGCCCAGCCGCCTGCAGGCCAAGCAGGGAAAGCAAATATTAGCACTCCGTGACTCCTGGGATGGTCCACGTGGAAGGAGGAAGGTCAGGAGAGGTCACTCGGATGCTCTTTGGACTTGGCTGTGGTTGAGCCTCCCTCCCTGGACGCTTTCATGGGCACCAGAAGGCGCTGCCAGCCTGGGCCTGCACCACATGCTGAGGGTCCAGGAGTCTGGAGAGGCAGCTGGCAGAGCCATGGATCTAGAATGCAGGGGATCTAGAATCATCAACTTGTAGAGGGTCATCTAGAGGGCTATCCCACGGGGGATGGAGCAAGCTTGTTTTCCTCCTGCTCCGGAGGGTTAGGACTCAAACCCGTGGCTTCAAGTTACAAGGAAGGAGATTCCAATTAAACATCAGGAAGAACTTTCTGACAGCAAGAGCTGTTTGCCAGTGGAACAGACTCCCACAAGAGGTGGCGGACTCTCCTTCCTCGGAGGTATATAAGCAGAGGCTGGGTGGCCATCTGTCTGGGATGCTTGAGCTGAGATTGCAGAGGGTTGGACTGGATGACCCTTGGGGTTCCCTTCTTGCAACTGGGGATTGGTGATGCTCGTTGTTGGACGCGAGGGCCCTTTTCCATGCAGCGTGCAATGGCGGGACTTCTTGGCGTGGGTCACTGTGAGCCCGGTGTCCTGAAAGGCCCCTTCGTTGTGGCTCATCATGACCTGGCCGAGAATGTTAGAGGGGTGGGGCGGGCAGAGGCACTGGCACAGAGACGCCCTCCCTTCCTCCCTCTTTGCCAGCCGGGGACTGGGCTCCATCGGTGGCCTTTGGATCTCTGGCGCAAGCCAAAGGAAACCCAGTGCTGCAGCGTGGGATCAGGACCGGGAAGCCCCTTCCCCCTTAACCCAGGGGCAGGGTGAGTTGCGAGGTGAGTGAAAACCACTCAGGGTATGCTCAGAGGTTGCCTCTCCGTAGTTAACTTTGCAGTGTCCTGTTTAGGTATGTGTTTAGGTGCGACCATCTCGGGACATTTGTGCACAAATCTGCACAAAATCTGCATGTGGCAATTGGTACAACAACAACAACAATTTATACCCCACCCATCTGGCAGGGTTTCCCCAGCCACTCTGGGCGGCTTCCAGCAAAATATTAAAATACAATAATTCATCAAATATCAATACCAGACACCCTAGAAGCAGTGTGTGTGTGTGTGTGTGTGTGTGTGTGTGTGTGTGTGTGTTTGAAGGAAGATGGGTGATGGCAGCATCACAGCAAAACCCAAAAACCGTGCTGGTACATTGCCCACCCAAGCGCCTTCCCTGCGCCCCCCAATTCCAGGCTGGGCTCCCCAGCCAAGGAAAGCAGCTGCTCTGCCTGTCCAGACCACCACCCAATTTCTAAAGAGAAAAATGGGCAGGTACATGCATAGAATTATAGAATGGTAGAGTTGGAAGGGCACCCCAGGGGTCATCTAGTCCAGCTCCCCTGCAATGCAGGAATCTCAGCTAAAGATCTACTGCAGATGGTCACCCAACCTCTGCTTAAAAACCTTCCCTGCCCCCTGGCTGACCTACTCGCCGGGAGAGAAATCGCCCTCTGCCCATGTGCAGAGGCACCTCCGCTTTGCCAGCGCGTTCAGAGGAACAGGAGAGGGTGCGGGGTTTGGAGGGATCTGGCGAGGCGGGGTCTCCAGGGTGCCCTGCCTCGGAAGGGCTCCCCAGGGGCGTCCCTCGAGGCCCCCCGGAGAACGCCTGTGTCCACGGGAGGGCGTCCTCCGCTCCTCGGCGCGCGCGTCTCTGGGCACGGCTGTTGGCACGGAGCCTCGGCCGCTTCTGCCCGGCGGGGGTGGAGGCAGCGCGGCCAGGGCAGCGGCGGCGGCAGAGGACGGGCGCGCAGGAGCCGGGAGCGCCTTGCCGGGGAGAGCCGCCCGCAAGCGCGCCGTCGAGGGCCATCCGCTCCGGGGACGCGGCTCGGACAGTGTCCGGAGCGCCGCAGCGCGCCGTGCGCCCCGTCGAGGCTGCTCGCCATGGACGGGGAGGCGGCGCTGTGCGGCGTCGAGGCGGGCGAAGAGGCGTCGGGGGCGCCCCACTACGACTACAGCCGCATCGTGGGGCCGCTGCGCGAGCCCGCGGCACCCGGCCAGAGGACGCGGCGCCCCGGCGGGCCGGCCAACGGCTGCGCCCCCATCTACGCGGGACACGAGACGGCGGCGCAGAGGTACAACGCTCGTCTCCTGCAGGCCGGTTACGAGCCGGAGAGGTGAGCGGCGCCGGATTCGGGGAAGCCCGGGGGGGGGGTCGGGGTGAGAGCTAGTTTCTCCTTCCCCACTAACTCGGGTTGACTAACTCCGGAACCAATCGCGGTGCTTCTGAACTTCGGTTGTTGGCAAAAGGATCGTTTTGTTTGGCAGGCGGAACTCAGACGTGCTGCGCACTTGCTTATTCTGCACCTGTGCGCCAGGTGCGCGTCCACATGCGCGCTCAGCCCGGTTTTACCCCACGAGGTGGGCTGGGTGCTGAGTGGGGGCGACTGGCCCCGGGTCGCCCTTGGAGAACACCAGCCACCCCCACCCCCTGTCGCTGCGCTTGCAGTGCCAGGAGAGACGTTCCCAGCCCGGGGCTTCTCTGCTCCTCGGAGGTTCCTGGCTGGCGGGGATCGACTGGTGGACCTCTGGGTGACCCAAAGTAGATCAGCAAGGGTTTCTGACTTCCAGTGACTGTGCCACAGGGGGGTATATTTTTAGGGGCTGCACATTGGTTTTAATTGACGTTAATACTGTAATTTTTGAGTTTAGCCATCCTGGGGAAGGAAGGATAAGGAACTGAATTAATAACATCAACAATAACAACAGTAGCAACAAGTTGTCTCTTCTGCCTCCCTACGTCAACCAGCTGAAATGAATAAAGTTTGGCGGTGTGTGTTGAAAGGGACCCCCTTAGGTCATCTAGTCCAACCTGCTGCAAGGCAGGCATCTCAGCTCTAGAATCCATGACATAGGGCCATCCAGCCTCTGCTTGAAAACCTCCAAGGAAGAAGAGCCCACAGCCTCCCGAGGGAGACCGTTCCACTGCCAAACAACTCTTAGCATTGGAAAGTCTGTTCCATATGTTGAGTCGGAATCGCATTTCCTGTCCTTTGAATTCAAGTTCAGATCCTTCCCTCTGGAGCAGAAGAAAACAAGCTTGCTCCATCCTGCGGTCTCACCTCTACACCTTCCCTTCTCCACTTGGCCCAACCCCAAGTGGGAGCTCCCTTCGGTCCTGACCCTCAAAACAAATCCCTGGGCTTAGAGAGCTTTCAGTGTCTTTGGTTCAAAAAGAAACAGAGTAGATGCTGCTGCTGACCTGGAATCTTCCACTGGCTCCCAAAATGTTCCTGGAATCCTCCTGGAGGTCCCAAGACCTCCAAGACCCAGGAGGTCCGAAGACCCAGGAGGCCTTGAAGACATTTGCAACACGCCCCCTCCACCACCCAGCCAAGTCAAGAGGTGACCTGGGGGCACCCAGAACCCTGGGCAGGATCCTGAGACACCCCCCTGCCTTGCACAGAGGCAGAGCTCAGCCCACCTAGCTCAGTATTTTCAGCATCAGCCTCTCGTGGTCCCTAGATGTTGCAGGACTACAACTCCCATCAGTCCAGCATGGCTTGTGGTCAGGGATGCCAGAACACCTGGGGACCCAACGTTGAGAAAGGCTCTTCTGCACTCGCTGTCAACAGCAGCTGTCTAGAATTTCAGGCAGGGGGCCGTAACCAGCCCTGCCTGGAGACAGCAGCACTATTAGGGCTTGAACCCGGGTCCGTCTCAGTGCAAAGGAAAGGGACCCCTGACCTCCAGGGCCCCTGCCCAGTATCCTTGTGACAGCCCCTGGTCCCTGCTTCTCGCTTGCACAGCCAGCCCTGTAGGCTCCAGACATGGCAGTTTTTGAAGGCTGCCCCATTTCTTGTCCTGTGATTCACCTGGGATACAACCGCAGGGGGAAGTCTTCATTGTGCAAAAGTCCCGTTGAAATGACCTGGCAAGCAGCTGACCTGTGGCCTGACCCAGCAGAGCCCTTCTTGTGGACTGGCACAAGCACACAGAACTAGCCCTGTGAGGTAAAGGTAAAGGGACCCCTGACCATTAGGTCCAGTTGCGGCCAACTCTGGGGTTGCAGTGCTCATCTCGCTTTATTGGCCGAGGGAGCCAGCGTACAGCTTCCGGGTCATGTGGCCAGAATGACTAAGCTGCTTCTGGTGAACTAGAGCAGCACACGGAAATGCCGTTTACCTTCCTGCCGGAGTGGTACCTATTTATCTACTTGCACTTTGATGTGCTTTCGAACTGCTAGGTTGTCAGGAGCAGGGACCGAGCAACGGGAGCTCACCCCGTCGCGGGGATTTGAACTGCTGACCTTCCGATCAGCAAGTCCAAGAGGCTCAGTTGTTTAGACCACAGCGCCACCCGCATCCCAGCGCTGCAAGGTAGCCCACTGTTATTTCCAACAGAAGGTGAGCTACCTGCAGCAGCTACACAGGGGTGTGTGTGTGTGTGTGTGTGTGTGTGTGTGTGTGTCCGGCTGAAAAGGGAATCATCATGGAAGGGAAAGCTCTGCATGTGGCGTGGAGTGTGTGCTGGTCCCTGTGAGCACATCTGGGCAATAGCAATAAAAATAATGTTTATCGATATCCTGTGTTTTCCCCAGACCAGGAACAAAGGCGGCTTGCACAAATGCAGCCTAGGACCCTCGTCCCTACGGGACTGCCTCTCCTGGTATGGCCCACAGAGGACCTTAAGGTCCACAAATGACAACGCTTTGGAGTTCCCGAGCCTCAAGGAGGTTAGATTGGTCTCAACTAGGGCCTTTTCAGTACTGGCCCCTATCTGGTGGAACGTTCTGTCTCAAGAGACTAGGGCTCTGCGGGACTTGACATCTTTCCGCAGGGCCTGCAAGACAGAGCTGTTCCACCTGGCCTTTAGTTTGGACTCAGTCTGAACCATATTTTTCCCTCCCCTTAGGGTTTTGATCTATGGGCTACTTTTAAAATGAGGCTGCATTTTAAATTGCATTTTAACTTGTATTTTAACTTGGTTTTTCTTTCTCTCCTATTATGTTTTTACTGTGATTTTATTGGTGTTAGCCACCCTGAGCCCATCTCTGGCCGGGGAGGGCAGGGTATAAATAAAATTTATTGTTATTATTATTATAAATCAAAACAACACAGATCAAATGGGGAAGACTAAAATCATAATTTGAAATACAGTGGTATCTCGGTTTACAAACTCAATCCGTTCTGGAAGTCCGTTCTTAAACCAAAACCGTTGTTAAACTGAGGCGCGCTTTGCCTAATAGACCTCTCGCTGTTGGTACCCTTCCACCATTCGAATTCCGTTTGTAGACCGAGGTAAAGTTCTCAGACTGGGAGACTACATCCAGTTTTGTGGAGTTCATAAACCAAATCGTTCGTAAACAGGACTGTTCTTAATCTGAGGTACCACTATAGATGCAATTAAACTATAATAGGATTCAAACAATAAAAAAAGGTTGCTGACAGGAGAGAGGCCTCGTCCCGAAGAGGTCGAGAGGGCGCTTGAGGGGTAAGGTGACCTCACAGGTAAACTGGTCCCCAGTTGTGATGATGCCAAGGAGCAAATCACTGATCCAACCCATTTACTGAAAGGTCACCTGGTTCACCAGGAGGCTAATAATAATAATAATAATAATAATAATAATAATAATAATAATAATTTTTATTTATACCCTGCCCTCCCCAGCCAAGGCCGGGCTCAGCGTGGCTTACAAGCAATAATAAAAACAAGTTGAATGAATACAACTTAAAAACAAGATTAAAATACGACATTAAAACATTAAAATGCAGCCTCATCACAGGAGGAGAAAGGGAAAAGAAAGAGGGGGAGGGAATCAAATTGATTCCAAGTCAAAGGCCAGGTGGAACAACTCTGTCTTACAGGCCCTGCGGAAAGAAATCAGGGGCCCTGGTCTCAGGAGACAGAGCGTTCCACCAGGCCGGGGCCAGTGTTGAAAAGGCCCTGGCTCTGGTTGAAGCCAATCTGACTTCCTTAGGGTCCGGGACCACTAGGGTGTTGCTATTTATGGACCTTGAGGTCCTCCGTGGAGCAGACCGGGAGAGGCGGTCCCTTAGGTACGGGGGTCCTAGGCCATGGCTTAATAGAGCGCTGGCATAGATAGTGTGGTGGCACCAAAGGGAGAAGGCATAGGGGCCTGGGCTGCAGGAAGAACCTGAGCCCCACAGAAGGCTGGGGGCCCAAGCTCCTCAGCCAGGAACTGGGAATGACCCCAACGGGGCTGGGGGCTGAGGCTCTGGAGCTGAGGCTCCATGGCGAATCTGAAGGCTGCCTAAGCTGGGTGGGTGACGATTATGATTTAATTTTTCTGCAAGTCTCCATCTGCTCAGCAGAGACCCTGGGTGACCCGGGGTGGGAGCTCTTTTCGGACGGCTGCTCGGGGGCTAGTTATCTGCCTTTGGCCTAAAGTGTCTGAGCTCTTACGTAATGACTTTTAAAGGCTTAATATGAATTTGGCAGGTGCTCATCTGATCTGTGTAGCATCTGCCGGCAGTGGGGAGGGGGCAGGCGTTGGCCCACGGCCATTTCACCCGGGTCTGGATGGGTTTCGCTAGCGGCACTTGTGTGCCGAATCAGAGGGGCTGAAAACCTACGCCGTAAACTCGTGGAAGGCAGGGAGCCCCCTTGGGTCAGGTCCAGCTGAGCTGCCTGAATGATGGGCGCCCAGGGGCTTTCCAGAGCTCAGGAGGACCCGAAAGGGATGCATGAGACCCAGCCTGTCCCCGTACCGCCACTGCTGCAGAGAGTAGGGCCATGAGAAGAGTCCGGCTGCTGGATCCAGCCGGTGGCTCAACACAGTTCTCGCAGTAGCCAGCCAGATGTCTCTACTGGGAAACCTGAAATCGGAACCTGAGCAGAAAAGCACTATGCTGCCATTTCCTGTTATTCGGGATCATTGCTGCCTCTTCACTGCGGAGGCAGAGTGTGGGCGTCATGGGGAGGAGCCAGCCAGAGACCCTCTCCCCCCTTGAAAGAGGGGGCCTCTCTTCCAGCTGCCCGGCCTGCTCAAACCTGCTTTGCAGGGTTCCTGAGCCCCACAAAGCACAGAGAATAGCGGGGTGGGAGCAGGAGAATCGACTCCGGCCGTCTACAGCGCTCTGAGGTCCTCAGCTATTGTCTGTCGAAAGGTAGCTGAGGAGGAAAGCGGCTCAGCTGGGCTGGCCTTGGGCTTGACCCATCGAGGGCAGACAAGTGGATTGGGCCCCAATGTAGGAACACCGCTAGCGCTTCAGGGCTTCAGGGTCTGCTCCTAGCCCTGCCATGGAGAACTGAACCTGGGACCTTCTGCATTATTATTATTATTATTATTGTTATTATTATTATTATTATATTTATCTAAAGATCAGAGGGTGGTTCAGTCCTGAGATAGCCTTCAGTATACACAGCGATCCTCAGATAGCAGCAAACAGCTCTTCCTCAAGTTCTTTGCAGGACTGAACTGGGGGGTTTTTGGGAAGGAAAGGAAGGGGGCGCTCTCCAGCAGACCCTCCTGCCTTTGACAATGGAAAACTAGGAGGGCGACCAGGGGATGGAGTCCACCAGCGCCTGCAGGATTATGTTATCTATTCTCCATGAGGTCTGGTGACATGCCCAGCCCCAGAACCATTCTAAGCAAGAATTTCCTTGTCCCTTTTTTGGCACTTAAGGTGTCGAATGCACAGCGCACTTCAGTAACTTTGTAAAAAGCCCAGAATTTATTTGGAGCCGCGCAAATCGGTCAGGTCCAGTTCCTTGATGTCAGACGCTGGAATGCTAACAAGGCCTGTTTCTGAGTAGATCAACAGGAGCTTATAGCTGCGTTAAGTGGGGAGGCAGACAGAGAATACCTACTGCCCAGCGGAAGACTGTGAGGTGCACATGGACTTGCCAACGCACACAAACTCATGCTTCTTCTAGCTCTGCTTTCTACACACATTAAGAGAAGCAGGACAGCGCATTTGCATCTGCGGACCCCTCCGGAAACGATGCCTACCTTTTTCTGGTGCACCCTTGCCCCGCAAAGCTGCTCCTGGCTATTTCTGCCGCAGGATAGAGGAGTGACGTTGGAGACCTTAATCTCCGAGGCAGCAAATGCTGCTAATTGTGGCCTGGCTGCCATGGGCTGAGCAGAGACAGCAGGGAAGAGGCATATCCGGGGCGGCCCCAGCTGCTGCTCCCCCTGGGCAAAGGTGGGGCGCCTCCCTCTTCCCATGCCCCCAGACCTCTGGGCTGCTTGGAGGGCTTCCGTTTCCTGCCCATAGACTGCCTGTCTTGGGCTGATTTGGGAAAGTGATCACCAATCCCGGTTATTCCAGGACACGCGAGTCAAGGCTTTTAGTCTTGCTTCAGAAGGACATGGCAAGTCCGATTCACTCCCTTGATCTTGTGAACAATGTCTCTTTTTTAAAGATATTGTATTGTATAACTGGGACGCGGGTGGCGCTGTGGTCTAAACCACTGAGCTTCTTGGGCTTGCCAATCAGAAGGTTGGCGGTTCAAATCACCGCGACGGGGTGAGCTCCCGTTGCTCAACCTAGCTCTTGCCAACCTAGCAGTTCGAAAACACGTCAAAGTGCAAGCAGATAAATAGGTACCGCTCTGGCGGGAAGGTAAAGGGCATTTCCGTGTGCTGCTCTGGTTCGTCAGAAGCGGCTTAGTCATGCTGGCCACATGACCCGGAAGCTGTACGCCGGCTCCCTCGGCCAGTAAAGCGAGATGAGCGCCGCAACCCCAGAGTCGGCCACGACTGGACCTAATAGTCAGGGGTCCCTTTACCTTTACCTTATTGTATAACTACATTAGTATATAAATCTTAGATTTCTAAATAATTTCACTATATATAAGATAAGATCTAAATCAGTCCAAGAACATTTATTGTAAGATTTCTTTTTCTTTTTCCATTTTCCTTTTTCTATTTGTTTGTTTGTTTATGGTTTTTGCTAATAGTAATAAAAATAGGGTGGTCCTTGGAGATCAGGGAGTGTCTTGCCTCCCTTCTTCCAATTTGGACCAGACAGCTTCCAATCCCTTCAGATCCCAAGCAGTTTACCCCACAAAGTGGTGTCCGGTCAGGACTTGGGGCCCCACAGAGATCAGGTCAAAGGAGGGAACTAGTGGGATGACCAGCCAGGTTGCCTCCATAGTAATAGGTCACCAAGAGCTTAGCTGCTGCCCCTGCATTGCAGGGGGTTGGACTAGATGACCCCTGAAGGTCCATCCCAACTCAACAGCTCTGCAATTCTGTGAGCTGTGCTGCAAAAGTTTCCAGGTAGAACAGAAGCACCTTGAAGATTTGCCCACATTTCACATTTCTCAATTTTGCATCTGATACCCGTCTCAGAATTTGAACGGTTTGGACTAGATTTGATCCGGCTTTCGGGGAAGGTGGGTGAGCTCAGAAACTGTCAAATGCCATCAAATGCCGCTCACTGCCTGTCAGCTGTCAGTCAAAAGCAATAATCCCAAACGCCACCTAGTGTTAAATAACAGTGTGTCCATTGCACACGTATTTGGCAAATACCGTATTTTTCACTCCATAAGACACACCTGACCATAAGACGCACCTAGTTTTTAGAGGAGGAAAACAAGAAAAAAATATTCTAAAAGAAACAGTGGATGTATGATTTTTGTGGCTCATGCTGTGGCTAAAGACATGTGATCTGATGGTGAATTTGGGGTGACACAGTGAAAAATCCTGAGGATCCATTTGGATCCATGCTTTGTAACCACGTTTTTGTGCCATTGCAGCCCCATGCAACAGCGGGTGCGTGATTTTTTTGGTGCAGGCTGAAGCCATGGACATGCTATGTGATCTGATGGTGAATTCAGGGTGACCCAGTGCAAAAATTCTGAGGATCCATAGGCTTTTACCTCCCCCCTCCCAGGCAGCCACCGCTAGCGTCCCTTATCTCTCTCCCGATCCCACCGATCAGCTGTTTCCTTTCAACACTCCCTTCCCTCTTGTTTGCCTTAGTGTCTTTTCCTTAGCTGGAGCAGTTTTTTGCTCCTCCTTTTCTTCTAATTTCTCTCCTTATTGCTTTAGTCTTCCTGTTTCCCCCCTTTGCAAGTTTGCTGTCTTTACCTCCCCCCTCCCAGGCAGCCTCCTTTATCTCTAGCGTCCCTTATCTCTCTCCCTGATGGGCAAACGATCAGCGGCTTTGTTTCAACACCCACTTCCCTCTTTAAAAAAGAAAAGGAAAGCACAATCTGCTTTTTGCCCCTGGGCAATTCGGCTCCAGGGACCGCGCATTCACTCCATAAGACGCACAGACAGTCCCCCTTACTTTTTAGGAAGAAAAAAGTGCATCTTATGGAGCGAAAAATACAGTGTTTAGCAAACGAAATCAGTGAAGCATCTGAGAGAGGAGGCCTTGTGGTAACGGGCACGTAGATTGGCTCTCCCAGGAGGCAGCAATGATCCCCAATTGGGATGGCTATAAAACAGGATTAGGCCCATTCACAGAGGGGAGGGATGTCAGTGGCTCCTGGTCAGAATGGCTCTGCTCTGACCTCTGAGGTCAGAGGTCAGAGGCAGTGGTGCTTCTGAATGCCAGTTGTGGGAAACCGCCAGAGGGGAGAGTGTGGCTCTTGTGCACGGATCCTGCTTGCGGGTTTTCCGTCATGGGCATCTCGTTGGCCCCCTAGGTGACCCAGCAGCCTCTTCTCAAGCGCATGTCTGGGAACGAGGGCCGGCTAGCTGGCTGGCAGGCTCACCCGCCTCTGCTGCCGTCAGAGAGGCTTCCTTCCCCGGCACGAAAACAAGGCGAGCTGCCATGGGGCTGTTTTCCTGCCTGCCTCTCCTGGGGCATAATTAACTGTGCCAGGCTGCTCTGGGCACTGGGGAGCTGCCTGCCTGCAGCTGTACACAAGCCTCAGCCGCGGGCGCAGGCTGGCAGGGGAGCCGGAACAGGGAAACTCTCTTTCTGCTCCTGCAGTGTGAAAGGAGGGCTGGAGAAGCGGATCAGAAGAGCCTGTTGGATCAGACCACAAGTCATCCCTAGCCTTCCCCTGCACTTACTCAGTGTGACTGATGGCTGACCCACTCCGGACACATTGCTTCCTCCAGCCATGGAGGCAGAGTGTATCTGTTGTGGCTCATGGCCATTCCTAGTGAGTTTGTCCCGTCTTCTCCTCTTTGAAAGCCGTCTAGGTTGGTGGCCTCCTTGGCTGGAGAGAGTTCTGCAGTTTAACCTGCTGCGGGAAGAAGTCCTTCCTTTGATCTCTTCTGGATTTCCCAACATTCAGCTCCATTAGACAATACAGTAATAATTATAATAAAAAAATTATTTATATCCCACCCTCCCCAGCCGAAGCTGGGCTCACAGCGGCTAACAACAGTAAAAGTAACACAGTTTACATAAATTCACAATCAATTAATTGAAATACATTCTAAAATCAGTTCATTCTAAAATCAATTCAGAACCAAATTAATGGCAACCATTGGGCTAGAGTCCTATGAGGATTACAGAAGGAGAGAGGGGGTCAGACTGTGCCTTGGCCAAAGGCCTGGTGGAACAGCTCCATCTTGCAGGCCCTGTGGAAAGATGTCAAGTCCCGCAGGGCCCTAGTCTCTTGGGACACAGCATTCCACCAGATTGGGGCCACGGCCGAAAAAGCCCTGGCTCTGATTGAGGTCAGCCTAACCTCCCTGTGGCCCGGGATCTCCAAGATGTTTTTGCTTGAAGACCATAAGGTCCTCCGTGGGACATACCAGGAGAGGGGGTCCCGTAGGTACGAGGGTCCTTGGCCGTATAGGGCTTTAAAGGTTAAAACCAGCACCTTAAACCTGATCCTCTACTCCACCGGGAGCAAGACTCTCCCCTCCTGCCATCTCTGGCATTCAGAAGCATTGCTCAGTCCGACTGCGGAAGCAGAGCTGAGCCAACATGTCTAGGAGCCATCAGTAGCCTCTCTCCTCCTCCCTGAATTTGTACAACCCTCCTTTGAAGCCACCCAAGTTGGTGGCAGTCCCTGCCTCCGGTGGGAGGGAGTTCCACAGGTTAACTGTGCACGTGGTTTGTGCCATGCACAGGTCGGCCCTGAACGACACCTCAGTGGTACTTTGGGAGGAAAGATCCTGGCCATCGCGGCTGGGCTGGGCTTCCCCAGCAGGAGGAAGCAATGTTTCTGAATGCCAGTTGCTGGAAACGACAGGGATGTGTGAGTTGCTCAAATCCTGCTTCTGGGCTTCCCATAATGGGCACCTGGCTTGCCACTGTGGGAACAGAAGGCTGGACTAGATGGGCCTGATCCGGCAGGGTTTTCCTTGTGTTCTTATGGAACCTCCAGGGCCAGGGGCAGTCTATCTTGATCCCTGGAGGTATTTGGCCACTGTGATGACTGGATGGGCTGTTCAAGCAGCAAACTCTTCTCCTATGTCCCAGCCAGAGGGTGTGACCTGGCCAGGTGGGCTCACCCTCTTTCCTCCTTCCTAAAAATTGCAGCCAGGGATTTGCACCTAATGGGAAGTGGCGCCTAATGGGAAGTGGCCCACAACCAGATTCTGCTGCCTGTGAGCCTGCACCCAGGGCCTGAGAGGCTGCCTGCCTTTCCTCCTGGATCTCCTGGGCCTTTCAAGACCCGCCTGGCAAGAGGATGGGGATCCGGTTCCCATAATTCTTGAAGATTGACGAGGTGAAGTGGACACATGCGGGGTGAGGCGATCTCGTAAGCAAACTGGTCCCAGGGGCTTTGTATACTAACCTTGGCCCAGTAGCAAGTCAGCAGACAGATCTCTGAGCGCAGGTGTTACAGACTGACGAGGCCTCGCTGCTGTCAGCAATTGGGCTGCAGCAGCCTGCACTGGCTGCAATGAGGTGCGAGGACAGCCCTACACAGAGCACAAAGGAAAGAACCTCAGGCAGAGGCCTCATTCAGAAGACGCCGTGCGTGTCTTCTGGTGAAGCTGGATCCTGACTCCCAGGATACATTTGACGAAGGGGAGAGATGAGAGTCCAGGAAAGTTGATGCCGCAATAAATTGCGCTGTCCCAGGAGTGACAGCTTTGTTGTTCTTCCTGCCAAAGACTCAAAGACAACGTTGCTGCAAACGGAAAGGATGCGTTTCTGCAGGCAAAGTGCTGCCCCCTGGAGCAGGGATCTCTGCCCAGCAAGCATCTTGCCAGAGGAGAACGGATTCAGCAAAAGGCTCCTGCGATCCCAGGGTCCTCAGAGGAGGCTGCCTGCTCTGTCTCTGCGTGATTCACCATTCTGGGCTGGCCTCCCCGGCCTGTCCCACCCAGGCTGTGCTTGACGCAGATGATTCTGCTGTTTCCCTGGAGAGGGTGAAACTGGCTCATTTGGCCGATCACTCCCCATGCAGAGGCACAGCCCAGTTATCTGAAGAAGCCACGTCCAGGTTGGGGATGCACACAGAGACACAACGGGGTGATGGTGAACTCCTCTGAGAGAAATTCTCAATGTAGTCTTTTTGTTGGGGTGCAAGACGGGGGGGGGGGTGGACACACAGCTTCACTTTAAATTCGGAATCAAAAGAAGCAAAAATTCAACCCTGGCTTGAGTCATTCATTCATTCATTCATTCATTCATTCCAGGATCTACCCAATCCCGTCTTTTACAAGTGTTTCAAGGCAGCTAAGAATAAGGAATTAAAACCCCCTCACAGCACGATAATAAACATAAGGGAAGTAGCAGCAAGGCAGCGCCCTGGGAGGAGGGAACTGGCAGCCATGAATACAATTCTCTAGTTTAAAAGTCGGGATGAACCTCATTAAAAGGAAACATTAGAAAAGATTTACCATGGGGGGGGCAGCCCCCCGCCACTCTGCACGCTTAAAGTGTGGGTCACAATGGAGTCACCAGCAAGAGCTTCAATAAAGGGAGGCGCCCAGAGCAAAGCTGGAGGATATAAATGAGGAAACCATTAAAAATGGCCAGCGAAGCTTTGCTAACTCTTCCCCCATCCCACTTCCCCCCTTTAAAGGAACTTTTTAGCCCAGAAAAAAGGAGAGAAAGGCAGTGGAAGGAGCAAGGCTGATGGGGGTGGGTGGTCTGCGAGGGACTTGTGGGGGCTTCTGGGATGTTTCTGCTCTGTCCCTGGCCCCAATCCTGCTCTTGTAGCAGCAGCAGCAGCAGCTTGCTCTGTGGAAATCAAACCAAGAGCATTTCTCCACCTTTCCATGCCCTGCTTATTTCAGGCTGCCGGCCAAGTCAGGCCGGTAAAGAACCATAAAACTGTAGAGTTGGATGGGACCCCTGAGGGTCATCTAGTCCAACCCCCGGCAATGCCGAGATCACAACCGAAGCATTCCTGGCAGATGGCTACCCAACCTCTGCTTAAAAGCCTCCAGCATCCCCTTCTGAAACAGCAGCTCTGCAGAGACGACTCTTAATCTCAGGGACATGGGTTCGAACCCCACTTTGGGCAAAAGATCCCTGCATTGCAGTGCGTTGGACTAATAATAATAATAATAATAATAATAATAATAATAATAATAATAATAATTTATACCCCACCCTCCCTGGCCAAGGCCAGATGATCCTTGGGTCCCTTCCCACTGTATACCTGGAGGAGTGTCTCCACCTCCATTATAATAATAATAATAATAATAATAATAATAATAATAATAATAATAATAATAATAATAATAATAATAATAATAATAATTTATTTATACCCCGCCCATCTGGCTGGGTTTCCCCAGCCACTCTGGGCGGCTTCCAAAAGAATATTAAAATACTGTGATACATCAAACGTTAAAAGCTTCCCTAAACAGGGCTGCCTTCAGATGTCTTCTAAAAGTGTGGTAGTTGTTGTTCTCTTTGACATCTGGTGGGAGGGCGTTCCACAGGGAGGGCGCCACTACCGAGAAGGCCCTCTGCCTGGTTCCCTGTAACTTGGCTTCTCGCAGTGAGGGAACCGCCAGAAGGCCCTCGGTGCTGGACCTCAGTGTCCAGGCAGAACGATGGAGGTGGAGACGCTCCTTCAGGTATACTGGACCGAGGCCGTTTAGGGCTTTAAAGGTCAGCACCAACACTTTGAATTGTGCTCGGAAACGTACTGGGAGCCAATGTAGGTCTTTCAAGACCGGTGTTATATGGTCTCGGCGGCCGTTCCCAGTCACCAGTCTGGCTGCTGCATTCTGGATTAGTTGTAGTTTCCGGGTCACCTTCAAAGGTAGCCCCACGTAGAGCGCATTGCAGTAGTCCAAGCGGGAGATAACCAGAGCATGCACCACTCTGGCGAGGCAGTCCGCGGGCAGATAGGGTCTCATCCTGCGTACCAGATGGAGCTGGTACACAGCTGCCCTGGACACGGATTTAACCTGTGCCTCCATGGACAGCTGTGAGTCCAAAATGACTCCCAGGCTGCGCATTGTTCTGCCCAGACACTGAGGTCCAGCGCTGAGGGCCTTCTGGTGGTTCCCTCATTGCGAGAAGTGAAGTTACAGGGAACCAGGCAGAGGGCCTTCTCAGTAGTGGCACCCACCCTGTGGAACCCCCTCCTATCAGATGTCAAAGAAATTAACAAATATCTGACATTTAGAAGGCATCTGAAGGCAGCCCTGTTTAGGGAAGCTTTTAATGTTTAACAGACTACTGTATTTTAATACTTTGTTGGAAGCCACCCAGAGTGGCTAGGGAAACCCAGCCAAATGGCCAGGGTACAAATAATAAATTATTATTATTATTATTCCCCTCTCCAGTGACTGGGCAATTGCAATTGCACTGGGGAAACCGGCTGGTGGGACTCAGTGCAAGTGGGCCCGGGGTTCCCCTTCTGGCCACTGGAGGGCAGCAGAGGCATCCTCTTTCGTTTGTCCTGCTACGGACTTTGGGGTGGGGTCCCTGGCATGGTTGGCATTCCTGGGGCACAGCAGCCAAGGGCAGCTTCTTGCTTCTTCAAGTCTTCAGGTGCCAGCTTCCTACTGCAGAGGCTGTGGAGCTGCTACCAGGCCAGCTTCAAGGCGTTACTTACTCCTGGTATAGGAAGTCCTTAACAACTTGGGACCAGTTTAGCCCACCAGCGCCCGCTGGACCATCTGTAGAACTGGCCTTGTTACAGGGGCCACACAAAACCCCGCTCCACATTTGTAAGAGTGCAAACCTTTCGTGTCTACCCTTTGGAACTCCCTGCCTGTGGATTCCAGGCAGGCACTGTCAGAAGGTTCATGTATGCTGGCTACAAACTTGCTATGTTTTTAGTTTTTTGCTAAGGACAAAAATGAGAGAAAACCCCGCGATGAAAGCCCTCTCTTTGGAGCAGGAACTGTCCTGAAAATGAGGTACAATTCAGAGGTCGCCCATTGATATGGCTGCAGCAATAAGGAGGGGAGACATTGCAAGGAGGAAGGTGTTAATCAACATTGCAGGAGACCCTGAGCAAACAGGCCGGGAGGGGCATGCGCTGCTGTTTTTAACCCAGTGTCTGCATAGGGACGGCCATCCTAATCGTCCTGCCAGATGCAATTCTTCCAGGAAAGACAAGGTACCCTCCATTCTGCCCTGGTCAGACTTCACAAAGACTCCTGCATCCAGGTCTGGGCACTATGGGTGAAGGCAGGGGAATGTAGGAGGTCAGTTGCCCCCCCCCCATCAAGTAAGTAAGTAAGTAAGTAAGTAAGTAAGTAAGTAAAGTACTTAACGAATTTACCAACTGCATCACAGATAACTCGGTTCTGCCCCTACAGCAGTGTTTCCCAACCTTGGGCCTCCAGCTGTTTTTGAACTACAATCCCATCATCCCTGACCACTGGCCTTGCTAGCTAGGGATGATGGGAGTTGTAGTCCCAAAACAGCTGGAGGCCCAAGGTTGGGAAACACTGCCCTACAGTAAAGCCTGCCCCCTAAAATAAACCCCACTATAGGTAAAAAAGGGGACGCGGGTGGCGCTGTGGGTTAAACCACAGAGCTTAGGACTCGCCAATCAGGAGGTTGACGGTTTTGAATGTTTGAAGTTTTATTTTGTTTTTAATGTTCTGTTGGAAGCCGCCCAGAGTGGCTGGGGAAACCCAGCCAGATGAGTATAATAATAATAATAATAATAATAATAATAATAATAATAATAATAACAACAACAACAACAACAACCCCCAAGCAGAGCCAAGCGTTCAAGACAGAAGTCAAGGCAAGGCCCTGGATCAGAAGGAGCCCAAATTGCTCTCCCTCAGTTCCGCTGCCTCCCTTTGGCCAGTGACCCATGAACCTCGAAATGTAGTTGGATGTGGTTTTGCTGAACTGGCAAGTGGACTCCTGGTGCCTTTGCTCTTGGGGGGACGGCAGAGCCCATTACCCGTAGGCACATTCCCTAAGGGAATTCATTCTCATTCCCGGCCAACAAACCCCTCAGGAAAGAGGAGTGTCTCTAGGGCTTCCCTTTGAGCATCAGTTCTACTCCAAAAGCGGCTTTCAGCGCCAGGGCTCACCCCAAGAAGGAAAGAAAAGGAACGGCCTCTGAGGATGCGCAGAGTGCATTGGTGTCAGTGCTGAGTACACGCAGCCAGGGTGTACACACTGAAAGTTGTGGCTGCATTAAGAAGCAGCACCTCCCCATGCAGGATCAAGCCCCTTTGACAAGGGGTGCTGAGCCCAGGAGCGGCTGGCCTGAGGACCAAGCACGCAATCTGCCTGCCTCGACTTCTCCCTCAAACTCGGGACTCTCCTTGGGGGACATAAATGAAACTCCTGTTTGCAAGCCAAGAAAAACGTTGTGCTTTGGACCTGACCAGCTTTTCCTGCCTGGAAAAAAAGGAGGAAGTGTGTGGTGGCAGTTTGGTAGGGGAAGGCCAGGGCAGCCCAGGAAGCCTCTCCCAAAAAGGTTTGCAAGAGTTTGAAACGGAAATTAAATGCAAACCACACGGGCAGAATTTGCTCGCCGGATTGATTTCACTTCCTCTGATATTTTCATACGGATAGAAAGGAGTCAGGGGAAGAGCTGGCTTGAGTCACGGGTCCTTGCTTTGCAGTCAGACTCAGGGTGGTTTCCTTGACCATCATGTTTGGCTGCAGTGAGTGCAGGATGCTGCAGCAAAAGTGCTGACAGGGTGAGGCCTTGCCAGCACAGAACACCTGGGCTGCTCAGATGGGCTGCCAATTTGCTGCCCCAGATGTGCCCACGCGGCTGCTAGAATCGGTGGAACTAGCATTGCTACAGGTGCCCATAATCCCCCGTCCGCATTTGTAAGAGCTCAGTTGCCTCCCCTTTGGAACTCCTTGCCTATTGAGATCAAGAATCGTTCGCCTTTTGGCACCTGCTGAAAGCACTCTTGTTTAGCCAAGCCCGCCCAGATGTTTAGAAACTTGATGTGTGGTTTAATCTAAAGGTAAAGGGACCCCTGACCATTAGGTCCAGTTGTGGCCGACTCTGGGGTTGCGGTGCTCATCTCGCTTTATTGGCCGAGGGAGCCAGCGGCGTACAGCTTCTGGGTCATGTGGCCAGCATGACTAAGCCGCTTCTGGCGAATCAGAGCAGCGCACGGAAACGCCGTTTACCTTCCCGCCGGACCGGTACCTATTTATCTACTTGCACTTTGAGGTGCTTTTGAACTGCTAGGTGGGCAGGAGCAGGGACCGAGCAACGGGAGCTCACTCCATCGCAGGGATTCAAACCGCCGACCTTCTGATCGGCAAGCCCTAGGCTCTGTGGTTTAACCCACAGTGCCACCCACGTCCGTGGTTTAATCTACTTTTAGCCTATTATTAGTTCCACTTTTGGGAAGTTTTAAAATAACTGCTGTGAACTTTTCTTACGGATACTTTTATTATTGTTTTCGGAAGCCGCTCAAGTCCCTGCCCCGCCCCCCCTGGCTCCACCTTAAAGTGGAGAGGTGTATAATTTTATGGAACGAGTAATAAATTGATCCATCCAGCTCAGTAGAGCCTACTCTGACTGGCAGTGAATTTTCCAAGCAGGGAATTTCCCCCAGCCCTGCCTGGAGATCCCCTGCCACTGGGGATCCCCTGCCACTTCTGCATGCGGGGCAGGTGTCCTCTCCCTGAGCCATGGCCCTTTCAGAGGGCGGCCCGGATCCTGCTTGTGGGTCTCCCAGGATGGGCATCTGCTTGGCAACTATGAGAACAGGATGTTGCACAAGAGAGGCCACTGGCAGGATCCAGCCCCGGGGCTCTTCACATCCGTAAATGAAATTAAAGGGATTCTTGAATGGCGGCAAGTTCTGAAATCATGTGAGGAAGGAATTTAGCTGCAGAGGAAGCCAGTCTGGAATAATTCTGCACCTCGTGGTCAATTAGGCCAATTAACTGCACGGAGATCCTGGCCTCTCCACAAGCGCATGACTTGAGCGCAGGAAAGCAAAATAATAATAATCACAAGAACCCTCATGGAACCATGAAATTGTAGAGTCAAAGGGACCCCCAAGGGTCATCCAGCCCAATCCTGGATTTAGTGGGAATCTCCTTTCTTGCAACTTGAAGTCCTACCCTCCACAGCAGGAGAGAACAAGTTTGCTCCAGCCTCCACGCGATATTAGGTGATGGATACCATGTCGCTTGGGACGCGGGTGGCGCTGTGGGTTAAACCACAGAGCCTAGGGCTTGCTGATCAGAAGGTTAGCAGTTCGAATCCCTGCGTCTGGGTGAGCTCCGGTTGCTCGGTCCCTGCTCCTGCCCACCTAACAGTTCGAAATCACATCAAAGTGCAAGTAGATAAATAGGTACCACTCCAGCAGGAAGGTAAATGGCATTTCCGTGCACTGCTCTGGTTCGCCAGAAGCGGCTTAGTCATGCTGGCCACATGACCCGGAAGCTGTACGCCGACTCCCTCAGCCAGTAAAGCGAGATGAACACCACAACCCCAGAGTCGGCCACGACTGGACCTAATGGTCAGGGGTCCCTTTACCTTTACTTTTACCATGTCGCTTCTCAATAATATTAAAGAGACTCTCCCGGCAGTTGTCATGGCTTCTGGGGAATGAAGGTCAACTGTATTATCAGATTGGCGGGGGCGGGGGGGGGGGCGGCGCAGTCATGCAAATCCATTGCAGCAAAACAACAAAGAGTATTTCCAGCACCCGAAACCCTTTTATCACGGCTGAAGATACAGCTCACTTCATCAAGCTGTCCACAAAGCGGGGAGGAGTGATCAATTGCCCCAAAATGCAAATTGTAGCACTGCCTAACAACAGTATGTGTGTTTTTTTAAATTTAAAAAGCATTTCTAAACTTGATTATTGATTTATTTGAGCCTTAAGATTTACATCCCACTTGTTTTTAAAAAGGCCCAACAACCTCAAAGCGCTTTTCCAAATGAATAAAGCAAAAAAAACCAGCAGAAGGGTTTTTTTAAAAAAAATATAAAAACCCAACTATTTAAAACATTCCAAAGATTAAAATACGCAAGGCTGAGTCCTAGGATATGGTTACCAGATTTTTTTCAAGGAATCCGGGGACACTTTCTTTTTCTCTTTCCTTTTTTTCCTGAATTCCATGTTTTATTGTTTTAGAAAAGGGTTGCCCAAAGTTCTTGACCTGTTTTTTTTGGGGGGGGGGAATCCCCAAAGTTGTGGAGCGCACACCTCAACACAAGGCAGGCAGAGAAGCCCATCTACAAACACACAAATGCAAATAAAAAAAAAAGATGGTGGGTTGTGTGTGGAGAGAGATTGAATAGAGGTGCTTGCTGGTCTTTGGAAAATACTGTATTTTTCGCACCATAGGACGCACCGGACAATAGGACGCACCTTGTTTTAGAGGGGGGAGAACAAGAAAAAAAAATTCTCCCCCTCTCTGCCCAGCGCCCCTTCAGCGAAGCGGCAGGAGGCGCTGCGCAGAGAGAGGGAGAATTTCCCCCCTCTTGTTTCCCCCCTCTAAAACAAGGTGCCGTTTAAGGTGCGTTCAGGCGGCTACCTTGGAAGCCAGGAGAGCGAGAGGGGTCGGTGCACACTATGGCTCCTGCCACAGCCGCGCGTCACCTCTCCAGCCGGGAGAGGGTCGCGGGGCTATGGCGTCTTCGCTCCATAGGACGCACACACATTTCCCCTTCATTTTTGAAGGGGAAAAAGTGCATCCTATAGAGCGAAAAATACGGTACGCATTAAAACACACACACACACAAGGCATGTTAAGTTGTGGGTGAACATATCAGACGACACAGCGATTCTTCAAACAGCTCTTGTTTATTCACAGGCCAGAACAGAACTGGACTGAAGGGCTCAGCCAGCCTGCTTATATAGAGCTCCACTACAACACAACTGTAACCATTTTCTGTAACTATCCAATCACTGAACGTCACTTTCGATCCCTTATTTGCATATGTGGACCTGAACTATCTACAGTATCCCCCTGCTGGCCCAGGGTGAGAACTTCAGTACATAACAAGGCAGCCGAGTGGCTCAGAGCCCGTTGGAGCGCCACAGGCTCTTCTGCGCGAGTTCGGGGTGAGCGTTGATCAAGGAAGTGAGCCAGAACGAAGCTCTCTGGCTTGCGCCTCGGTTTAAATAGCCCCAACACCAGCCAGCGGATTGGCTGGCTGGAACTTTGATGTGGCCGGGACCTCCAGTGCTACTCACTGCCATGGCGCCCACCATGTTGCCCACCGGAAGTCCCCAGGCATAAATCCGGGGACATTCCGGGGACAGATTTTGTCCGGGGACAGATTGGTGAATCTGGGAACTGTCCCCAGAAACCGGGGACGTCTGGTAACCCTATCCTAGGATTCTGTAAGATGGCTGCTGGGTTTGAGTCCCACGTTGGACAAAAGACTCCTGCCTTGGACTAGATATGGGGTAGGCAACCTAAGGCCCGGGGCCGGATCCAGCCCAATCGCCTTCTCAATCCGGCCCGCGGATGGTCCAGGAATCAGTGTGTTTTTACATGAGTAGAATGTGTCCTTATATTTAAAATGCATCTCTGGGTTATTTGTGGGGTATAGGAATTCGTTCTCTCTTTCCCCCCCAAAAATATAGTCCGGCCCCCCACAAGGTCTGAGGGACAGTGGACCGGCCCCCTGCTGAAAAAGTCTGCCGATCCCTGGACTAGATGATCCTCACGGTCCCTTCCAGCTCCCCAATCCCAGGATTCACTGGGGAGCTGCCTGCCCATTGACCCCAGTTAAAACCAGCGTCGCTCCGACGTTCCGACCTGGGTTCTCAGACCCTTAAGTCCTTTGCTGGTTGGAGGCCAAAGAGCTTTCCTTTGCTTGTCAGCCTGTCTGCTTTTGCCCAAAGAGCGGCGCCTGCCTGACCCAAAACCTGCGCTTCCTCTTTGGGGGAGGGGGAGCACAATTGATGGATGGGGGTTCCTTCTGAGGCCTCCTTGGGCCCCAGGAAGAGGGAACCCCCTGCCTTCTTCCTTTTCCTTTCTCCTTCCTTCCTTCCTTCCTTTTCCTTCCATCCTTCTCCTTTTCCTTTCTCCCCTTCCTTTTCCTTCCTTCCTTTCCATCTTCATTCCTTCTCCCCCCTCCCTCCCTTCTCCTTCTTTACTTTTCCTCCCTCCCCATCCTCCTTACTTCTTCCTTCTCCTCCCTTCTTTTTCCTCCCCCCTTTTCTTTCCTTCCCATCCTCCTTCCATCTCCTCCTTCCTTCCTTCCTTCCTTCCTTCCTTCCTTCTTTCCTCCCTCCCTCCCTCCCTCCCTCCTTTTCCCTTTCCTTTCCCTCCCTCCCTTCCTCCCTCCCTCCCTCCCTTCCTTCCTCCCTCCCTCCCTCCCTCCCTCCCTCCCTTCCTTTCCCATCCATCCTTCCTTTTCCTCTTTCTCTCCTTCCTTTTCCTCCCTCCCTCCCTCCCTCCCTTCTCATCCTCCTTCCTTCCTTCCTTCCTCCCTCCCTCCCTCCCTTCCTTCCTTTCCCATCCATCCTTCCTTTCCCTCTTTCTCTCCTTCCTTTTCCTCCCTCCCTCCCTCCCTCCCTTCTCATCCTCCTTCCTTCCTCCCTTCCTCCCCATCCTCCTTCTCCTTCCCTCCCTCCTTCGCCGGAGGGAGGAGCCGCCCTCCCGGGCTGTCCTCGCCCCGCGCTCCGCCCTCCTCCTCCTCTTGGGCGCCGCTTGGTGGCTCCGCTGCGCGGCGGCGGCGGCGCAGAGAGCGCGGGGCGGGCGCCGAGCGCAGCCAACGGCGGACCGAGGAAGCCGCCCGCCCGCCCGCCCGCCTGCCTGCCTGCTCGCTCGCCCGCCCGCCCGCCGGACGACGACGACGAGGAAGCGGCGGCGGAGGCGAGCCCGGCCCGGCGGCGGCGGCGGCGCCATGGGCGAAGGCGAGCCGCTCAGGTAGGCGCGCCAGGGGGAGCGCCCGGCCGGAGAGGAGGCGAGGCAGGAAGCGGGCCGGGCCGGGCCGGGGCGGCGGCTGCTGCTGCTGCTGGTGGCATCGGCGGCCCCTGGGCGCCCCGGGTGCCCGAGCACCCACCCAACTCCCCGGGCAGGCGCCGTGCGCCCTCGTCCGTGCGCCCTCGTCCGTGCGCCAGGCAGGGCCAGCCCCGCCGCCTGGCCCCCGCGGCTCCTTGGCTGGACAAGCGGCCCCCGAGCATGTGCAGAGCGCTGACGGCCTCTCTTCTCTCTCCCTTGCCTCCGCAGCATGGCCGACTACCTGATCAGCGGCGGCACCGGCTACGTCCCCGAGGACGGCCTGACGGCGCAGCAGCTCTTCGCCATCGCCGACGGACTCACCTACAAGTAAGGGGGGGCAAAGGGGGGCGGGGCCTCCCCCCACGTGGCTCCCAGCTGGGTCCCTCCGCATGCACCCTGCCTGGGGGCCCCCCGGAAGATGACACCCCAAGGAAAAGGGTCCCCGGCTAGGAAGGGCGTCTCCGCACCACCTGTCCAAGCGCCAGGGGCGGATGAAGACGGCTGGCATCGCCCCATGGCAAGGAGCCCCTTCCCACAGAATGCCTGGCTGGCCCCCTGCATGGATGGCAGGGGTCCTCCTCCTGTCCCCAAGGAGGCCCTGCCCTACACCGTCCGCTGTGTCCCTCTCACCCCCCAAGCAGTCAACCCCAACCTAGTGCCCAACCTAAATCTCGGGATCAGAATCTCTGGCCAGGCCCTGCAAAGAGCAGATGGCGCATGGCAGAAATGTTATTGGGGAACCCCTTGGTTGGCTCTGCTGAACAGTTCGGCCAGTGGATCTCTGCAATTGCCAACAGGGCCTGCCTTGCTTTTCCTGCACGGAAATCTGTGAAATGGGCTGCTGGTCACTCTCTGCGCTTGCAGGAGACCCCGCTGTTTGTTCCAATTTGGGTGCAGGGACGTTAGGCAGCGTTGGCCATTCAATGCATTTTCATTCCAGTCCGTTTGTGGGGAGGTTACTTGGAGTTGCGTCAACGGAAGCGTCATCCCTCCCTGCCTTTCCAAAGTGTTTTTTTCCTTATCGCTTTCCTTTTTTTGCAAAAAGAGTGAATCTTCGGGGGAAGCAGGTTTGTTGCGCAAAACCTCCTAGTCAACTCTTAATTGAGGAACCTGGTGATAGCCTTGGGAGGAGGAATTTGCTGAGCTTTTGGGGTTGGCGGGTAGGTGCGTAGAGGGCAAGAATATTCCGAATGGGCTGCCTCTACCACCTCCTCTTCCTGGGTCTGGCTGGGAGCATCTTCCCCCTCCATCACGGTCCGGGTCTTGGAGTGAATTTGAGTGGAAAGGGTTTCTCCTATCCAAATTTCGGGTTACAACCTCCAGAGCCCGATACTGACAGGCCTGGGCTGTCTGAACCACCATATTCTCCCAGGCGAACCTGCCAGGCTCTGAGATCTTCAGGGGGGGGCCCTTCTCTCAGTCCCAGCACCCTCACAATCCTGCTGGGTGGGGATGCAGGAGAGGGCCTTCTCGGTGGTGGCTTCTCCCAGGAAACTTTGGAACTCCCTGCTAAGGGAAGCCAGACTGCCTCCCTCCTTTCTGTCCTTCCACTGGTTGGTGAAGATTTTCCAGCAGGTCTTTGGGAACTGACTGAGTTTTGTTTTGTTTGGAAAGAAAAGTGTTTCTGATAGTCCTGCGCTGTTTTCGCCATCTGCGTTTTAAACAGATCTGTGGTTTTAATTCTACATTTCATTGCATTTTAAATCGTTCACCTTCGACGTGCCTTTAGCTTTTTGGGTTGTAAGCTGTGCTGCTTAAAGTTGCAGTAGCTGCTTTGAGTCCTGGCCTGGGTGGGGAAAGGTGATCTATTAATAAGAATTTCAGCTTTCAGGTTTGAGTCTGCCTTTTGGCTTCAATGGCAGGGAAAGAAAGATTCTGGTGCCCTTAATACTGTGTGCAGCCTGGCTTTCAGGAGCCTCAGTTTTGCTGCAGTCCAGCCGCCTCCCAGGCCCCGAACGCTGCTCTGTTGCTGCCTGGCGTTTTCCGTCACTCAGATAGCGGAGGCTGCGTTTCTGCCAGCGATGGGCTCGCAACCAAGAATGGACTTTCCCTTTCCCCTAGGATACTCATTTCGTTTTATTTTAAGAAAAGCAAGTTGTGCCAGTGTTCATGACCACATCCTGCGGCTGTGAGTTCCAAGCAGGCTGCTTCTGGTCCGGAGAAGTAATCCTCAAGAAGGAGGGGGCTCTTGGGGGCTCCCAGCCAGGATGGCGCTGCATCCCAGTTGGTGGAAATCTCAGCCGCGGAGAGATGCTCTGCCGCTGGGATCCTGCTTGCATCCGGTCGGCCACTGCGAGAACAGGATGATGGACTCAGTGGGACTCTGGCCTGATCCAGCAGCCTCTCCCTAAGTTCTTGTCCTTCTTATCTGAAGAGTAGTAGCTTCAGCAGGTATCTCCCAAGCGTTGCGTTTATGGGGAGAAAATAAATAATGCATACTCTGTAGATTACCGTATTTTTCGCCCTATAGGACGCACTTTTTCCCCTCCAAAAATGAAGGGGAAATCTGGGTGCGTCCTATGGGGCAAATGCAGGCTTTCACTGAAGCCTGGAGAGCGAGAGGGGTCGGTGCGCACCGACCCCTCTCGCTCTCCAGGCTTCAGGAAGATCTGCGCAACCCTCGGGAGACCGGCTCCGAGGGTTGCGCAGAGCTGCCTGCAGTCCCCGGCTCAGCGCAGCTCTGCGTGGCCACCGGGAGCCGGCCGCGAAGTCCCGCCCCCCTCCCGATGGCCGCGCAGAGCTGCCTGCAGTCCCGGGATCAGCGCAGCTCTGCGCGGCCACCGGGAGCGGGGCGCGAAGTCCCGCCCCGCTCGGGATGGCGGCACAGAGCTGCCTGCAGTCCCGGGATCAGCGCACTTCTCCCCATTGCCAGCCCCACAAGCTCGGGGGACAGCGGGGAGGCAGAGCGTGCCTTCCCACTGTTCCCCGACCTGGTTCTTCCAGCCCCGCACCTGGGGGGGAAATAAATTTTTTCCCCTTTATTTCCCCCCCAAAAAACTAGGTGCGTCCTATGGGCCGGAGCGTCCTATGGGGCGCAAAATACGGTAATAGAATTGAAGAGCTGGGAGGATCATTGAGTCCAGTGTTTCCTAAACTTCGGTCTTTTCCAGAGGTTGTTGGACTATCGCTCTCAGCATCCCCAGCGAACAGAACCAGGGAATTGTAGTCTAAAAGCACCTGGCGACCCAAGTTCAGGAAACCTGATCTAGTCTTTGTTGTTGTTGAGTCGTTTAGCGGTGTCCGCCTCTTCGTGACCCCCTGGACCAGAGCACGCCAGGCCCTCCTGTCTTCCACTGCCTCCCGCAGTTTGGTCAAACTCATGCTGGTAGCTTCAAGAACACTGTCCCACCATCTGGTCCTCTGTCGTCCCCTTCTCCTTGTGCCCTCCATCTTTCCCAACATCAGGGTCTTTTCCAGGGAGTCTTCTCTTCTCATCAGGTGGCCAAAGTCTTGGAGCCTCAGCTTCAGGATCTGTCCTTCCAGTGAGCACTCAGGGCTGATTTCCTTCAGAATGGAGAGGTTGGATCTTCTTGCAGTCCATGGGACTCTCAAGAGTCTCCTCCAGCACCACAATTCAAAAGCATCCATTCTTCGGCGATCAGCCTTCTTTATGGTCCAGCTCTCACTTCCATACATCACTACTGGGAAAACCACAGCTTTAACTATATGGACCTTTGTTGGCAAGGTGATGTCTCTAGGCAGTTGTCTGTTACCTGCAGTCTTGCCATTATCAGCGCCACACTCTAACCTACAGAACTATCCTAGAACCCTGTTGGTTCTCCTTTTCCTTGAGAACATAAGAAGTGCCCCATAGCTGTATGAGGCCAATAAGGGCCTACGTAGTCTAGCATCTAATAATAATAATAATAATAATAATAATAATAATAATAATAATAGTATCCTGCCCATCTGATTGGGTTGCCCCAGCCACTCTGGGCAATCATCAATATATATAAAAACACAATAAAATATCAGCCATTTAAAACATCCCAATACAGGGCTGTCTTCAGATGTTTAAGTTGTGTAGTTGTTCATTTCCATGACATCTCATGGGAGGGTGTTCCACAGGGCAGGTGCCACTACTGAGAAGGCCCTCTGCCTGGTTCCCTGTAACCTCACTTCTCACAGGGAGGGAACCGCCAGAAGGCCCTCGGAGCTGGACCTCAGTGTCTGGGCAGAGCGATGGGGGTGGAGACGCTCCTTCAGGTCTACAGGGCAGAAGCAGCAGCCAACCCGAATCCCCCCCCCCCCGAAAACCCACAAGCAGGCTGTGATGGATAGTGTGACTTCTTAGTGAGCCGTTGCATAAAATCCTGCTGCCTCCATGATTTGCTGTGCATCTTCTCGATCCTTAGGGACCAGCGAGGGAGGGGAGAGCTCAGCCGTCATGACCAGAAGCTTTTGGAATTGTCTGATCCAAGCTGGGACCGAATCTCGTGGTTTAGCTCTGCTCTGTGCACTCCTATAAATTGCATTCTTGCTCTGGCACAGTTGAGAGTTCCTCTGCTTACCCCGCCCACCAGTACATAAAAGCCCAACAGTTTAAGCTTCTCCTCATATGATGGAAGATGATCCATTAATCAGATTACCACGGTCATCCTCCTCCACCCCGTGTTGCCTCCACATTTTTTTAAAAAACGGTGTCTTTTGTTGAGGCTCGAAAGTATTCTGTTCGGTTTGTGGTTCCCCCCTCCCTTCCCTTCTTCTGAATTCGCAGTGAAAAGGCCACACACAGAGAATGCATGTAAGCAAAACTTGCAGCAAATATTCTTGCGGTGGTTGTTAGTCTTCTCCAGCTGCTGGGACCAGAGGATCGGAGCAGGGGCGTCCAGCAACCGTCTCCCACTATTGCTACCCTGCCCCTGGTATTCGGAGGTAGACTGCAGCTGACTGTGGAGGCTCCGTTTCGCTTTCATGGCCGGCTGCCTTGAATAGACCTCTTCTCCATCCCTTTGAATTTCATCCTCACCCCCCTTTTAAAAACAATCCATGCCCCACGGCAATCGCTGCGCTTTGCGGCAAGAAATGCCTTGAGATTGCCTGTGCTCCTTCCGCCAGACGAGGTTCATGGGCCGGAGGTCAAGGAGGAAGCTTCCTGAGTCAAAAGGGAAGGCAAGACTGTCGGTTCGTGTTCTGCACCCTGTTTCCGTTCTCCCCTTGTACAGAATCACGGTCGTACTTCTGAGAAATCCTGTCAAATCATAACCGCCCGAAAAATATTCCTAATGTTCTGTTGGAATCTCCTTTCTTGTAACTCAAATCCATTGGTTTGAGTCCTCCCCTCCAGAGCAGGAGAAAACAAGCTGGCTCCATCTTCCATGTGACAGCCCTTAAGATATTTGAAGACTGCTCTCATATCTCCTCTTCGTCTCCTCTTTTGCTGGCTAAGCATCCCCAAGCTCCTTCGACCGCTCCTCATCAGGCCCTTCATCACCTTGCAGACACTGGTCTCTGTTTGATGTGTTGATGTATTTATCAGCTCCATCTGGTACGCAAGATGAGACCCTCCCTGCCTGCGGACTGTCTCATCAGAGTGGTGCATGCTCTGGTTATATCCCACTTGGACTACTGCAATGCGCTCTATGTGGGGCTACCTTTGAAGGTGACCCGGAAACTGCAATTAATCCAGAATGCAACTGGGAGTGGCTGCCGAGTCCATATAACACCGGTCTTGAAAGACCTACATTGGCTCCCAGTACGTTTCCGAGCACAATTCAAAGTGCTGATACTGACCTTTAAAGCCCTAAATGGCCTCGGTCCAGTATATCTGAAGGAGCGTCTCCACCCCCATCGTTCTACCCAGACACTGAGGTCCAGATCCGAGGGCCTTCTGGCGGTTCCCTTGCTACGAGAAGTCAAGTTACAGGGAACCAGGCAGAGGGCCTTCTTGGTGGTGGCACCTGCCCTGTGGAACGCCCTCCCATCAGATGTCAAAGAGAACAACAACTACCAGGCTTTTAGAAGACATCTGAAGGCAGCCCTCTTTAGGGAAGCTTTTAATGTTTAATAGGTTATTGTATTTTAGTGTTCTGTTGGAAGCTGCCCAGAGTGGCTGGGGAAACCCAGCCAGGTGGGCGGGGTATAAATAAATAAATTGTTGTTGTTGTTGTTGTTGTTGTTGTTGTTGTTGTTGTTGTTATCTCCTCTCAGTCTCCTCTTTTCCTGTCTATGCATCCCCCACTTCCTTCAACCACTCCTCATCAGGCCCTTCATCATCTTGCAGACACTGATCTTTGTTTGACGTATTGTTGCTTGTTCAGCCAGTTTGAAGTGATCCTTCTGGAACTCCTGAATTACCTGGTGCAAGCTTACCCACCTCACTGTTCACCCAAGATCGCTGAAGCCAGAGGTTCACCTGTATGGAGGCCCCATCCTCATCCCCTGGGATAATTTAGAGCTTTTCGGAAAACAGGAGGCTCTAATCCCCTGGATGCTTCTGGAGGAGTAACTACTGCCTAACTGGACGCAGCTTGCTTCTGAGTAAACACGCTTGGGATTGTGCTGCAAGGTCACGATCCTGTGCACACTTAGCTGGAAGCACAGCGGGACTTAATGTCCAAGAAATCAGGCTCTGGAGGACCGGCTACTTGCATACAATTTTCATACCAGATTATCTCCATCTCTCCATGGTTGCTGATGCTCAGGACATGGCGAAGGAAGGTTTCCTGCTGCAAAAGCCCTGCTGGTTTTTTTGCCCAGGCTTGTTCTTCCGTATGTTCCGTTATTCGGATTTTAACAATGCTGCCTACAAAGTTGCCAGAGAGAGGTGGTGGGCTCGTGGGTCTGCAATTCCCTCCTAATTCCTCCATTTAAAAACGGGCCGCCTTCCAGCCCCTCAAGAGGGAAATAGATTTTTAGCGACAAGCCGCCCCTTTTTATTAGAAGATCAGCGTTTTCACATTTCTGTTAGAACTGGACGTCTTCCATCTGGACCCGACGACTTGTCCTTCGCTTGTCACTTGGCCCTAGACCTTCGTCTCTTGTCATTCCTGCTTGACTTAATTCTTCAGATGCCCCTCTTTAAAAAATAAAAATAAAAAATAACCACCACGACACACCTCAAAACTGGTTTGGGCACAGATGCCTGTCCAGAATCTTCTGCAGTGAAGACCAATGCAAATAATTCCTTCCCCTTTTCTGCCGTTTCCCTCTGGCACCCCTTTTCACACTTCTGTTTTCTGATGTATTTAAAAATAATGTATTAATGTTGGTCTTCATTCTTCTGGTAACTCCTTGCCCCAATCCTCCCTCTTAATTTGAATTTGTTTTGCCAAAGTTTGTGTTCCTTCCTTCTCATTTCAGGCAGGACTTCCATTGTTTCAGTCATTGGTGCCCATTCCCCATCCGGGTTCTATAAACTCATTTGCAGTCACTTAGAGCAGTGTTTCCCAAACTTTTTTTGGGCAACGGCACACCTGTTTACTGAAAAAAAATCTCGCGGCACACCACCATTAAAGCCCCGCCCCGTGACGTCAGCGCGCAGCGTCACGCCGGGAGGGACGCACGAAAGTGAAAGTTTTTTCCCTCCCCCTTGCCGGGGAACCTCCAAGCTTTGGGGGTGGGAGGAGGCAGCAGAGCGAGGGACTGAGGGACGGCGGCAACTGAGGCGGCGGCGGCTGTTGTGGTGGTGGCGGCGATAGCGGGCGGAGGAGGGGGCGGCGGCGGGGCTTGAGGAGCCGTCGCCGGGAGTTGCTGCTGCTGTTGTTGCTGCTGCTGCCCGGACATGCCGGCCTCCTCCTCCTCCGCTGTCTCGCGCTCCTCCCTTTTGCACGCGCTGCCCCGCCGCTCGGCACCACCACCGCGGAGCCGCCCCCAGCTCGACGCGGATCCTCGCCGCCGCCGCCTCTCACCGCCCGACTCGCCCGCCTCCCTCCCACGGCACACCAGCCAATGTCTCACGGCACAGTAGTGTGCCGCGGAACACCAGTTGGGAAACACTGACTTAGAGAAGGCTCTGAAATATTGGCCCTGAGGCTTGAATTTGTTTTGTATGGGGTAGTTTTATTTGACGTTTTAATGTGTTCATAAGCAGCTCTGAGGTTTTTTCTTTGAAAGATGAAGTGTTCTAGAAATGGAAATAATAATAATAATAGTGGTAAGTAGTAGTAGTAAAAATAGTAAATCTCACAATGGGGAAAAATGGTGCATAGACGTTCCATTGTGGTGACTGTAACCTCGGTTTAAGTTGCCATTTTGCAATTAGTTTATATATCCGAGTTTCTTTTTGCCCCTTTCCTTTTTTTGAGTTTTATTTATTTATTAACATTCTAATGTTACATCGGTAAACATTATCATATTGCATCACAAGGCTTATTATAAAATAGTTTTCAGCATATATACAAAGTTTATATACCTAAAGAAAAGAAACAAGGAGAAAAAACTATTCCAAAATCATATAGGTACCAACACTTTGGACTTCCTGTCTATCCTGTTGTATATTCCTTTTTTACAAATGAATGTACTCTTCTTATTGTATATTTCTTTACATTTTATCTAATACATTCCTATATCAATATGTACCCTTGGTCTTATTTCTCAACTCAGTCTCTCTCCAGCGTCAATCGAACGCTAGCATATATCTGAGTTTTTCGCACTGGCAGAGAGGCGCTTTGGAGATTCCTCTCCATGGAGAGGTTTCCCAGCTTTCCGGCCCTTTATTTCTGAACAGCACCCTTTTTCCATTTTGCAGGCACACTGTGGCTTGGGGAAAGTGTGCCTTGTCTGAATTTGACGGGGTGTCAGATTGTTCCGGGTCCTTGTAGTGGAGAACTTTCTTCCTGCCCTCAAGCTGTGGGACTGGGTGCAGGGGAAGCCAAACCACAGAAATTTAAGGAGACCAGGTGCTCTCAAGGGGAGAGGAAGGGAAGGAGGAATGGAGAGATCCTTCTGGTTGTCTTTGCAGAGAATAGCGCCACCTTTTCCTTGAAGCCAAGGATAGGAGGAGGGATGGAGCCTGTGGCTTTGGGGAGAGCATCTCCCATCTCTCTTGTTTCCCCCCAAACTGTGCAAATCTGGTGGGCGTGGAACGAGGAGCAGTGAATGAGTAAGCGCGTGGTTTAAGAAAACGTTGTCATCCTTTGACGCTAATAATTGAAAAAACGGCTTTTCATCTTGGCAGATCCCCACCGCTGCCAAAAAAGGGATCTCTCTTGGATTTCTGCCACCGCCGTTGACGTCCACCTCGAATTCGTGGGGTGGTCTCCCGCCTCCGGTTCTACACCCAATTCAAATGCCACCCCTTGTTCCTTCCTCCATCCTCTGAGAAGATTCAGGACAAAGACAGAAAGTCCATCATCATCATCATCCTCATCCTTATCATAAAATAATAATAATTTCTTATTTATACCTGACCCATCTGACTAGGTTTCCCCAGCCACTTTGGGCAGCTTCCAACGAAATATTAAAAACACAAGAAAACATTAGACATTTAAACCTTCACTAAAGAGGGCCGCCTTCAGATGTCTTCTAAAAGTCAGATAGTTGTTTATTTCCTTGACATCTGATGAGGGGGTGTTCCACAGGTGGGCGCCACCACCGAGAAGGCCCTCTGTCTGGTTCCCTGTAGCTTTGCTTCTCGCAGGGAGGGAACCGCCAGAAGGCCCTCGGAGCTGGACCTCAGTGTCTGGGCAGAACGATAGGGGTGGAGACGCTCCTTCAGGTATACTGGGCCGAGGCCGTTTAGGGCTTTAAAGGTCAGCACAACACTTTGAATTGTGCTTGGAAACGTGCTGGGAGCCAGTGTAGGTCTTTCAAGACCGGTGTTATGTGGTCTCGGCAGCCGCCCCCAGTCACCAGTCTAGCTCCCCCATTCTGGATTAGTTGTAGTTTCCGGGTCACCTTCAAAGGTAGCCCCAAGTAGAGCGCATTGCAGTAGTCCAAGCGGGAGATAACCAGAGCATACACCACTCTGGCCAGACAGTCTGTGGGCAGGTAGGGTCTCATCCTGCGTAACAGATGGAGCTGGCAGACAGCCGCCCTGGACACAGAATTGACCTGCGCCTCCATGGACAGCTCTGAGTCCAGAATGATCCCCAGGCTGCGCACCTGGTCCTTCAGGGGCACAGTTACCCCATTCAGGACCAGGGAGTCCCACACACCTGCCCGCCCCCTGTCCCCCCCAAACCATCATTCCTTTAATGCTTGATGGTTCTCCACCCACCTTCCCTCTGTATTTTTGTCTGAAGCTGCCCAGAGTGGCTGGGGCATCGCAGTCAGATGAGTGGGCTAATAATACATTATTATTAATAATACAGTGGATGCTCGGGTTGCGAATGTGATCCGTGTGGGAGGCACGTTTGCAACCCACAGTGCCGCATCTGCTAACGCGCGGGTTGCGATTTGGTGCTTCTGCGCATGCGCAAAGCGCGATTTAAAAGAGGAATGGACAAATTCACAGCAGAGGAGAGGCCTCTCGACGGCTCGCTCTTCCTCCACGGTCAGAGGAAGCCGTGCTTCTGAATCTTCTCTCCGCCCTCCACAAACGATTGTGCATGAAGCAGATGTCAATTGATCTGTATTGATCAGAGGAAGGACATACACAGAATCCTGTCCCCTTGGGGCCTGGGTCCTGTTCAGGGCCACTGCAGCTGTCGGTGCCAAAGAGTCGTGAATGCTGGAGGTGCTGAGTTGTGGCCCTGGCTGCAGGGTCCCCAAGACCACCCAGCGCATGGTGGAGGCTTCATTCTGCTGCATTCGGAGACGGTCTTGTCCGGGTTTGGCCCAGAGTGTCCCGATTGGCAGCTGTTCGATGTTAGCTCCGGGGTCAAATCACGGGACTGTGCCATTGTATGCCTTCCTTAGAGTGGGGTCACTGCAAGAGGCCTACTGTTTATGGTACATAAAATATGCAGGACACCCCAATTTTAACGGGGAGCTGGGCAGGGCAAGTGGCAAAGAGCAACAGACGCTTTGTGGACCTTTCAGGGTAAGTGTTTCCTGGGTTAGGCCCCTTTCTGTTTCCTGGTAAGAGAGCGTGTCTCATGCGAAGGTCTGACTACAAGCAAGTCTTTTAGCAGCCCCCCCCCCACTTTTTAATTTTTCTTTTTATTCCTGTGAAGCATTTTGCTCGGTTTTTGGAGAAGCCTCATCTCTTCCCCCCTTTAATTTTTACGCAAAGGCGTGTGCCAGTTTGGATGCATTCCAAATGCAATTAATTTCCCTTTTTTGCTCCTGCCTGGGAGTGGCTCAGCTCCCTCTGGATGGCTGACCGAGGTTTTTTTTGATGGGTCTTGCGGTTGCAAATATCAATTATGCATGTGGGCTGACATTTCCGGATGGGAATCGCAAAGGGAGCCGTCTGGGCTTCTCTGCGCAGAGGCCGAGAGCGGAGCTGCTGCGTAAGGGATCTCTGATCCCTCCATTGCCACCGGATCCCCTTCCCAGTCCAGGGGGGTGTTTGGCATTTGCTCTGCTTCCCCTCAAGCCAGCGGGCAGCATGGTGTGCTCTTCGTGCTTCAAAAGGGGCTTGTTTTTGATATCATTCATAGAAGTGAAGGGCTGGAAGGGACCTCCAGGGGCCTTGTAGTCTAACCCCCTGCAACGCAGGAATCGCAGCTAAAGATTATGACAAATCTCCAAGGAAGGAGAGTCCTCCACCTCCCAAGGAAGTTCCTTCAAACGGCTCTTACCGTCAGAAAGTTCTTTTGTTAGCACAAAATTGGAAAACGGATGCCATACCTAATATAAGTGATTGGCAGATCATATTAGCAAATTATGCCGAGCTCGCTAGAATAACTGGGAGAATAAGAGATCAAGATGAACAGAAACTTCATGACAACTGGGTTAAATATTGGATATATATCAGGACCAAACTTTAAATGACACTAGCGGGACTGGAAATAACTCTAACAGTAAAAGGCTATTATGTAAAAGAGATAAAATACGTGAATATAAAGTTTATTTGATACTTACCAAAGGAGTGGAAGGAAGTCCAAAGCTCGGCAGAGCCTAAAATAAATGTATTTATGAATGAATATATTTTGTGCAATTTAAGTATTGGATTTTGTATAAGTTTATATGTATATATGTATAATATCAATAAAAATGTATCAGTAAAAAAACAACAACAGAAAGTTCTTCCTGATGTTTAGTTGGAATCTCCTCTCCTGTAACTTGAAGCCATGGGTTCGAGTCCTGCCCTCCAGAGCAGAAGAAAGCTCTTCCATGTGACAACCCTTGAGATATTTGAAGAGGGCTCTCCTATCTCCTCTCAGCCTCCTCTTTTCCAGGCTAAACATAGCCAGCTCCTTCGACCGCTCCTCATCAGGCTTCGTGTCCAGACTCTTGATCATCTTCATCGCCTTCCTCTGCACACCTTCCAGCTTGTCAACATCCAACTCCTCGAAAGATTCCATCAACGGGCTCTCTGGAAATTTTTTACATATCACTTGGGAAGACAGGCAAACTAAAGCCAGTGTACTGGAAGAAGCAAAGATCACCAGAGTCGAAGCAATGATTCTTCAACATCTTGAAAGACTTACCCCTGGCTCCCAGGACGTTTCTGAGCACAATTCAAAGTGTTGGTGCTGACCTTGAAAGCCCTAAAAGGCCTCGGTCCAGTAGACCTGAAGGAGCGTCTCCACCTCCATCGTTCTGCCCGGACACTGAGGTCCAGCACCGAGGGCCTTCTGGCGGTTCCCTCATTGCAAGAAGTGAGGCTACAGGGAACCAGACAGAGGGCCTTCTCGGTGGTGGCGCCCGCCCTGTGGAACGCCCTCCCACCAGGTGTCAAGGAAATAAATTACCATCGGACTTTCAGAAGACATCTGGAGGCAGCTCTGTTTAGGGAAGCTTTTAAAATTTGATAAATCATTGTATTTTAATATTATGCTGGAAGCTGGGGAAACCCGGCCAGATGGGTGGGGTACAAAAATAATTTTTTATTACTACTACTACTACTACTATCATCTGAGTTTCTTTCTTTTTTTTTAAATGCATTTTTATTGAAGTTATACACACACAAAAAACAGACATATATGAGAATACAGAGAAAAAATTACAAAGAAAAAAGAAAAAAAAGAAAAACCACACATCCGAAAAAAGAAAAACACACAATCTGAACTTCCCTCCGTCCTTTTGATAAGTATCAAATATCTCCTTCCATTACGTATTTGATTTTCAATCTATAGTCTTAAATTCACTCGCTGGTCGTATTGTTCTAACCCCGTCAATTCACTTTAAGCATTTATTCCAATATATTTCCAAAATTTACTCCAATTTTTCAGAAATTTCTGTTCATCCTGATCTCTTATTTTACCTGTTAGTTTGTCAAGCTCAGCATAATTTACCATTCTAATCTGCCAGTCCTTTATGTTGGGGATGGTTTCCACTTTCCAATATTGTGCCAACATAATTCTCGCTGCTGTGGTGGCGTAGAGGAATATCGTCCTATCTTCCTTTTTAATTTCTTTATCCATCATTCCCAACAGGAAGGCTTCAGGCCTCTTGGGAAAGGTATACTTAAATATTTTTTTAAGTTCATTATAAATTAATTCCCAAAAGCCTTTCACCTTTTTACATGTCCACCATAAATGATATAGGTCACCCTCCACCTCGCCACATTTCCAGCATCTCTTATCCTTTAATCTATACATTTTGGCCAATTTCACAGGGGTGTGGTACCATCTATATAGCATCTTCCAGATATTTTCTCTCAATGCCATACATGCTGTGAACTTTATGTTACAATTCCAAACTTCAATCCACCTTTCAAAATCAATATTGTAACCAAAGTCAATTGCCCATTTAATCATTGCCTCCTTCACCTCCTCATCTTTTGTGTACCACTCTAGTAATATATCATAAATTCTGAGTTTCTAATACCGCAACCCTGGTCTGGCCTTGGTTGAATTCTGTCCGTCGGGGGCAGAAAACGTTGACAGTGCTGGGGGGGGGGAGGCGTGGAGCTCTTCTGCTCCAGCTTTCTGCCTCCTGTTCCTCTGACCCCTCCTCCCCCCCCCCCAGCCAAAATAGGGCCGGCTGCCCTGGGCCTCCCTCTCTAAGCCCCATTACTCACGCCGGGTGCCCATGAATGGCTTTGCAGCGGTTGCCATGGGGCCCCTCCAGACCCTTTTGTTTTTTGGGGGGCAGGGGCTGCCGGGGAAAGAATCCCTGAATTAACACGCAGGGCACACCCCCGGAGGCCCCGTCTGGCCCTGGGGTTCGGCTTTTGGGAGTCAACCCGCCTTGGGGTCTCAAGTCCACTTCTAAGTGCCCCCCCTCTTGCCCCCCGGGGTGTGTGATGCCCTTTTCCAACCCACAGCGGAGAGGCTCTCGAAGGCTCCCAGCCTCAATGGCTCATCATCATCATCCTCGTGTTTAATTTGTATACCGTCTTTCTATCTTGCAATACTCAAGGTGCTTTACAAGCTGAAGAAACAAAAAATGCACATCTTATAACAATCCAATGCAATACAAAAATGTGATAATAAAACATAACTTTAAAATAGGCAGCCTACATCAAAAAGTAACATTCCGCAGCGGAAGGGGCTCCTGATTTCCGCAGTCGGAAGCAACGGACGCCGCCGGGGGCCGGAAAGGGCAGGACCCGGGGAGAGGGCTGCTCTCGCACTCGGATCCTTCTTGCGGGGTTCCCATGACAGGCCCCTGGAGGGTCACTATGAGAAAAGGGTGCTGGGCCGGATAGGCCCCTTTGGGCCTGATCCTGCCCCAGTGCTTCCCATGCTCTTATGCCTTTTATTATTATTATTATTAAGTTTATTTTACAACACATACACAGTCGTAAAACTAAACATAAAAGTAGCAATACACAATCAAAAAACAAAACAAACAAACAAATGAATACAAATAAAACATAATGACATACGGAATCTTACACAGATCAAATAGTCAACAATATATATAATTTCACTTCTTCTTTTCTTCCAATTGACTTCCTTCATCCTCAACACGGTTCTCTTTTCGGTTTTGGTAAACTGTTTCCTTCTTAGTTCATTATTACCCCATTTTCTTTCTGTTTCTCTTTCTGCTTTTAGCTTTTATACCAAAATACAGTGGTACCTCGGGTTACGTACTTAATTCATTCCGGAGCTCCGTTCTTAACCTGAAACTGCTGTTCTTAACCTGAAGCACCACTTTAGCTAATGGGGCCTCCTGCTGCTGCCGCGCCACCCGAGCACGATTTCTGTTCTCGTCCTGAAGCAAAGTTCTTAACCTGAAGCACTATTTCTGGGTTAGCGGAGTCTGTAACCTGAAGCGAATGCAACCCAAGGTACCACTGTGTCCCAATTATGATGTACCATAATTGGGACACAGGTGGCGCTGTGGGTTAAACCACAGAGCCTAGGACTTGCCGATCAGAAGGTCGGTGGTTCAAATCCCCGCAATGACGGGGTGAGCTCCCGTTGCTCGGTCCCTGCTCCTGCCAACCTAGCAGTTTGAAAGCATGTCAAAGTGCAAGTAGATAAATAGGTACCGCTCTAGCGGGAAGGTAAACGGCGTTTCCATGCGCTGCTCTGGTTTGCCAGAAGCGGCTTAGTCCTGCTGGCCACATGACCCGGAAGCTGTACACCGGCTTCCTCGGCCAATAAAGCGAGAAGAGCGCCGCAACCCCAGAGTCGGCCACGACTGGACCTAATGGTCAGGGGTCCCTTTACCTTTACCTAAAACATGCCATATTACTTATTACCGGGATTGATTAGACTATGGGCAGTACATTCATCTTGTATTTGTATTTGGTTTGAGTAACAGTCTGGAGGCAGAATTAAAGAGAATCAGACCTTGAAGGCCAGCACATGGGAAACCACACAAAATTTATAATTGGCTATGTAATTGATTTGTGTTTGAATTGGTATTGCTATTTGGTATTAATATAATATGGTGCATATTGGATTTTTGTATAGTCGCACCTCGGGTTACAGACGCTTCGGGTTGCACAATTTCAGGTTGCGCACCTCGCCGAACCCAGAAGTACCGGAACAGTTACTTCCGGGTTTTGGTGCATGCGCAGAAGCGCTAAATCACGTTTTGCGCATGTGCAGAAGCGCCGATTGCAACCCGCGCTTGCACAGACGCGCGGGTCACGGGTTGCGAACGCTGCGGGTTGCGAACGTGCTTCCCGCACGGATCACATTCACAACCTGAGCGTCCACTGTAATTGAAAATAAATAAATTTATTTAACTAAAAAAAGAGAAGATTGGTAGAGGTGGGTGGGGCCCCTGGAGGTCATGCATTCCAACCCACCGTGATGCACGAATTGCCGCTAACCGCCGTCCGTTCCTTTCTCCTCAGTGACTTCCTGATCCTCCCAGGCTTCATCGACTTCACGGCGGACGAGGTGGTGAGTTCGAGTTCTGCATGGGGCAGCGCCGTTTACTAGGTGGGGCTGCCTGAGGGGTCCCAGGGGGCTGAGTCATGCGGCTGCTCCCCTCTCCCCTTGGTGGGAGCTGCAAGGGGGCTTTCCCCCAGCCTTTCACCCCCACTAAATTCCCCGGCCATCCCTCTTCCCATGTGGGTCACGACGCCCCCTAACCTTTCCCTTCCTTCCCAAAGAAATGAGTCCCCTGGTGTAGGTGTTGGGAATCATTTTGCTCTTCACTCTTTTGCAATATTTTTGTGATTTTACTATATGGTTTTCATGGAATCGTAGAGTTGGACGGGGCCCTCCAGGGCTCATCCAGCCCAACCCCCTCCAGTGCAGGAATCTCCACTAAAGCATCCCTGGCAAAAGATGCCCATCCAAGCTCTGCTGGAAAACCTCCAGGGAAGGAGAGTCAGGTGGCTCCTTTGTGATTAATAATAATAATAATAATAATAATAATAATAATAATATACGCTGCCCATCTGGCTGGGTTTCCCCAGCCACTCTGGGCGGCTCCCAACAGAATACTAAAAACTTGTTAAAATTATTAAAAACTCGATAAAATTATTAAAAACTCGATAAAATTATTAAAAACACAATACAAATTTTAAAACACGATATTGTTGTACATTCTGTGATCCAGCGGTATATGTTATTTTTTTATATAAATAGGCAAACTTTCTTTTTCTAAAAAAAAAGCAGCAACAGGCTTCGAATACACCATAAAAGGGGGGTGGCTTACCTGGCCCCCACAGGGTTTGCCTTGCGTTCTTGGGGACCCCGCCAGCCTCTCCCCACCTGATCAGGGCTGGGCCCTCAAAACATCTGGGAGGGGGCGCCGGTTTGGGGAGCGCTGGCGTGGCGCAGCCTATGCGGGGGGGGGGAGGCTGCCGACCCTGCGGAGATAATCTCGTCAAGGCTAATTAGGCCAAATGGAGTCGGCGCCTAATCGGCCGGCCGGGACGGTGAAGGTCAGGCGGCCGGCCGAGGCGAGAAACGCTGGGGGGGGGAGCCCTCTCCTTCACGGTACTAGAGTTCCCAACGACCCTGGGAAACTAGGATTCTTTGAAAGGGACAAAATGAGAGACGTCTCCAGTTGGGAATTCTTCAAGGAATATTTCAAAAGCAGTTGCTGCAATCTCAGTACAGCAGCCACCTTGGAATAACTTCGGTAGATACTATACGTTAAGAAAAATAGATAGGAACAGCCTTACTGAACAGGCAGCCCTGTTCAGGGAAGTTTTTAACGTGTGATATTTTAATGTATTTTTAGTCTTTGTTTGTTGGAAGCCACTCAGAGTGGCTGGGGTACAAATAATAAATTATTATTTTTATTATTATTATTACTCTTGTAATAATAAAACAGACAAGTTTAATCAATGAGTTTATTAATATGGGGGGAAATTGGACGGGATGGGAAGTCATATGTCTATGGAGAAATTTATCGTTTGAAAACACACACCCCTTTTTGTGTGTGATAGTTTTTTTGCGCGCGCCCCCAGCATGGCCAAACTCGGCCCTCCAGATGTTTTGGGACTACAACTCCCATCATCCCTGACCACTGGTCCTGTTAGCTAGGGATGCTGGGAGTTGTAGTCCCAAAACATCTGGAGGGCCGAATTTGGCCATGCCTGCCCATAAGCTCATCCCCGGCGCATTCAAACAGCATTATTCAGATCAGCGGTTCACACGACCTACTAAGGAGAATAACCACACAATTTAAAAAAAAAAAAAATGAGTTTCCCCTTTCTTCAAAGCCCAATGGAAACTATTTAGTGCAATGAATTTGACAGAACTGATGAACTTTACCCAGGGATATCGGTTTTTCAAAGTCAGAAAGTCATTGAAAACTTCAGGGAAGTTTTTAATGTGTGACATTTTGATGTATTTTTAATCTTTGTTGGAAGCCGCCCAGAGTGGCTGGGGAAACCCAGCCGGATGGGCAGGGTACAAATAATAAATTTTTATTCTTATTCTTATTATTCTTATTCTTATTATTATTATTATTTTCATTGACACCCCCTGCACCTCCCTGCCACCCCCTTGCCTCTTGGCACCCCCGCCCAGGTTCTTGCGCTGCCTTCCAGGGGGCGAGAGCGCCCGCTTGGAGAACCTCTGGTGCCGAGTGTCTCTTTGGGGTTTGGGGGCGCCCTGGGGGTTGGGCCGGATGACCCTTGGGGTCTCTTCCATCCCTCCACCCCCCTCTCCCTCCTCCTCAGGACCTGACCTCGGCCTTGACCCGCAAGATCACCCTCAAGACGCCTCTCATCTCCTCCCCGATGGACACGGTGACCGAGTCGGACATGGCCATTGCGATGGCGGTGAGTGGCCGTCCCCAGAGAGAGAAGGGCCTCCCAGGGGGTGGGGGTGGCCCCCAGCTCTGTTTTCACAACTTCCCCCCAGCAAGAGTCCTGGGGAGGCAGTTTTGCCCGTGGGTCTGGGGCAGTGGGGTCCAAACTTTTTCCAAAGAGGGCCAGATTTGATGAAGTGAAGGGCCAAACAAAGGATTGAAATTGGTGACCTTTGTAGGATTTTACCCCACAGTGGGTTGTTGAGGTTTTTTTAAGTTGGTGAGGTTTATTTTAGGATTTTACCCCAGGAAATAAACTGCCACCAGGGGGGGGGCTGGATTAGACCAACCGGTGGGCTGGATTAGGCCCCCCGAAACAGACTTTGCCTGGGGGCATTCGCACAGACACACAGATTTACTGATATGACACCCTTTCCATGGTTAAAAGGAGGCTCTGCGTGGGGAGAAAACGGCACCCGGAGCTTTGGAGTGGGGTGGGGAATCTGGGGGGCTGGGACCAGGGAGAATGCAGCCTCTGTGACTTTGTCGTTTCCCCCCCCCCATCTCCCCCCTGCAGCTCATGGGCGGCATTGGGATCATCCATCACAACTGCACCCCGGAATTCCAGGCCAACGAGGTCCGGAAAGTCAAGGTGAGCGCCCGGATTTGGGGCTGGCGAAGGGCTCCGTATTGGGGTGGGGACAGAGCCGCGCGGCCCCGGGGTAGTTGCGGGGAGCAGGCCCACTCCTCCCCCCTGGCTGGCCGAAAAAGCAAGGAAGGGTTTGTAAGATGATGCCTGGCAGGGAGGAAGCGGGCAGCAGGGGAAAGTTTTTCTCGCCCTCTCTTTTTAAAATTAAGTTTTATAATTTTATATTCAACACAATTATCATAAACACAATTTAAAAATTCACCAACCTCCTTTTCTGATTCTTTAAATATTTGCTCCTTCTGCTTATTTTGTTTACCTTGATTTTAAAAATCTTCCAACTAAACATTCTTACATTCTTACCATTTTTATACTATATCTTTCCAAATTACACCTTATGTTTTGTTGTTTTCCCAATCATTGCTCCTTGACTTACACACTTCCCCCCTTAATTGTGTTTACTCAAACCCCGCTAGTGAGTCCGTTTCTTTACAGTATTTCCGCAAGCACATCTTAAACGGTTCCCAGTCTTCTAAAAAGTCTTTATTGTCCTTGCCTCTGAGTTTCCCCATAAGCTTCGCCATTTCGGCGCAGTCCATAAGTTCCGCTTGCCATTCTTCTTTTGATGGCATCTTGCCACCCCCCCATTTCTGGGCTAGTAAAATCCCTAGCCGCTCTCTTAAAACATCAGAATTTGTGGGCCTCAGATGGATCTGAGTGCGGGAAGGCTCAGGGCAGGTAAAAGAAAGCCCTTTGTCGCGGACCAGAGTTGATCTGCGGAACTCCTTGCTGAAGGATGGCTTTAAAAGAGGATTGGACACATTTATGGAGGATGTGAACTGTGTGGGAGACACATCCTGGAGGAAGGCAAGGTGTTTCCTGGTGCCACCCCAGTTTATCCTGGGGGGGGGGGGTCCCTGGCCTTGGATTCTCCTGGCACAGGAATTGGCAAGGTTTACGATACTATGGGATAATCTTTATTGTCATTGTCCCATACAGAACAATGAAATTGGGGGGGGGGGAATCTACATAAGACATTAAAAACCAACAAGCCTGCTACCCCAGCTATCCCAACCTGGTTAGCCCCCTAAAAACTCTGATACCCCATTTTTAAATACAATATACTCACATAAAGACTACCTTAAAGTAAAGGTAAAGGGAACCCTGACCATTAGGTCCAGTCGTGACCGACTCTGGGGTTGCGGCGCTCATCTCGCTTTACTGGCCAAGGGAGCCGGCGTACAGCTTCCAGGCAGCGGCGTAGCGTGAGTTGTCAGCACCCGGGGCAACGCAAGTAATTTGCGCCCCCTAACCCGGGGCAAGGCAAGTAATTTGCGCCCCCCCAACCCCTAACCTGCGAGTTTCCGCTGGCGCTGCCGTGCAAACAACGCTGCTTGCCCGGAGGAGGATGGAGGCAGAAGCAGCCGCCGCCTGTGCCTGGGCCGAGGGGATGGCGGCGGCAGCAGGGTGCAGAGGCTGCCCGTGCCCGGCCAGGCGTCGGTGGCGGCGTCGGCGCTGCTGCAGCGGCTGCTCCTCCTGCGAGCAGTGAGCGGAGCGCAGCCACAGCGACGGCGGGGGGCGCGCGCGCTAGGGCGCAAGGCTGGCGGTGGCGGCGGGGAGCCCGGCGGAGGAAGGAACTTGTCCCTTCCCTCTGGACTCGCGCCCCCCCCCCCAGATGTTGCGCCCGGTGCGGTCGGCACCCCTGGCACCCCCCACGCTACGCCACTGCTTCCAGGTCATGTGGCCAGCATGGCTAAGCCCCTTCTGGTGAACCAGAGCAGCGCACGGAAACGCCGTTTACCTTCCCACTGGAGTGATACCTATTTATCTACTTGGACTTTGACGTGCTTTCGAACTGCTAGGTTGGCAGAAGCAGGGACCGAGCAACGGGAGCTCACCCCGTCGTGGGGATTCGAACCACCGACCTTCTGATCAGCAAGTCCTAGGCTCTGTGGTTTAGAGCACAGCACCACCCGCGTCTAAAGACTACCTTGCACTGTGTTTAAAACCAAAATTGCATTTGGATAGAAACTGTTTCTCAGGCGGCTAGTCCTAGTCTTTATAACCCTGTACCTTCTTCCAGAAGGCAGAAGCTGAAAGAGATCATTTCCGGGGTGCGCACTATCCTGCGCTATCTCTGCAGCTTTCTTATGGCACCTGGAAGCGTAGATTTGATCCAAGGTGGGAAGAGTGCGCCCAATTATTCTCTCCTCTCTCTGCAGAAATTTGAGCAGGGCTTCATCACGGACCCGGTGGTTCTGAGCCCTGCGCACACGGTGGGCGACGTCTTTGAGGCCAAGATCCGGCACGGCTTCTCGGGTATCCCGGTCACCGAGACGGGCAAGATGGGCAGCAAGCTGGTGGGCATCGTCACCTCCCGGGACATCGACTTCCTTTCCGAGAAGGATTACGGCATCGCGCTCAGCGAGGTAGGACCCGGGGGCGCCCGCCTCCCTTGGCAGCAGCCAAGACGAAAGGGAAGGAACGGGCATAGAGCTGGGAGGGAACCGCAGGGGTCATCCAGTCCAACCCTCTGCAATGTGGGTCTGGGGGAAAGAGGGCACAGCTGCCGAAAAAAGGCTCTCTCTTGAATTTCTGCCACTGCTGTTCACGTCCGCCTTGAATTTGTGGGATGGTCTCCCGTCTCATGCCCAATTCAAATGCCACCCCTTGTGCCTTCCTCCATCCTCTGAGAAGATTCAGGAAAGAGAAAGAAAGTCTTTCTTCATAATATTAATATTAGAATAATAATTTATTATTTGTACCTCAGCCATCTGACTAGCCATTCTGGGTGGCTTCCCACAAAATATTTAAAACATCAGGCATTAAAAACTTCCCTAAACAGGGTTGCCTTCAGATATCTTCTAAAAGTCAGATAGCTGTTTATTTCCTTGACATCTAGTGGGAGGGCGTTTCAGAGGGCAGGTGCCACCACCGAGAAGGCCCTCTGCCTGGTTCCCTGTAGTTTCATGTCTCGCAGTGAGGGAACCGCCAGAAGGCCCTCGGATCTGGACCTCAGGATCCAGGCTGAGTGATGGGGGTGGAGACACTCCTTCAGGTCTACTGGGCCAGGTTTCGGGCCTTCAAGGTCAACACCAACCCTTTGAATTGTGCTTGCAAACAGACTGGGAGCCAGTGTAGGTCTTTCAGGACGGGTGTTATGTGGTCCTGGCGAACGCTCCCAGTCCCCAGTCTGCCTGCCACATTCTGAATCATAGAATGATAGAATCATAGAGTTGGAAGAGACCACAAGGGCCATCGAGTCCAACCCCCTGCCAAGCAGGAAACACCATCAGAGCACTCCTGACATATGGTTGTCAAGCCTCTGCTTAAAGACCTCCAAAGAAGGAGACTCCACCACACTCCTTGGCAGCAAATTCCACTGTCAAACAGCTCTTACTGTCAGGAAGTTCTTCCTAATGTTTAGGTGGAATCTTCTTTCTTGTAGTTTGGATCCATTGCTCCGTGTCCGCTTCTCTGGAGCAGCAGAAAACAACCTTTCTCCCTCCTCTATGTGACATCCTTTTATATATTTGAACATGGCTATCATATTAGTTGCAGTGTGTTGGGAGATGCATAGGGACGTTTCTCAAACTATACCTGGAATGGAGGCATGGCACATAGTCCAACTGTGAAATTCCCTCCCACTTGAGGCTGTGAGGGCCACCAGCCGAGAGGCCTTGAGAAGAAGATCAGGCATGATCACTTTGATGTGCTTTTGAACTGCTAGGTTGGCAGGAGCAGGGACCGAGCAACGGGAGCTCACCCCGTCATTGCGGGGATTTGAACCACCAACCAACCCAAGAGGCTCAGTGGTTTAGATCACAGTGCCACCCGCATCCAGGAGGTCTAGAGGCACCCCCAAAATGCCTGGTCCCAGTTTTCCTGGGGTGGCCAAACTGGCTCTGTGTGTGTGTCTGTGCGTGTTTGGGGCCAGTTCACCTGAGTCTGCCCCCTTTCCTGCCCCCCACGCAGGTCATGACGAAGCGCAATGAGCTGGTGGTGGCCCCTGCCGGAGTCACGCTGAAAGAAGCCAACGAGATCCTTCAGAGGAGCAAAAAAGGTATGCGGGGTGGGGGTGGGGGGGTAACCCTTTCCCCCCATGGACCCCTAAGACTGGCGTTGCTCTGCCCTCCTCAGTTGGAGCCGGTAATCTAGGCCGGTTCCGCTTCAGGAATTAGAGCAGAACCTCCACCCCCTGGGGCAGTCTACCTTTGGGTACCAGGCGGTGGGGAGCCAGAGTCAGGCCCACTTGCGGTTCTCCCCCCTGGTTGGCCGCTGCCAGAGCAGGGTGCTGGACGGTTTTTTTTATATATAATATTTTTTAATAATTTTAACATACAAATTATAAAATGTACCACAAAACTTATCACTTATACAATCTTTTTGGACTTCCATCAGCCCCTCTGATGATCCACCATTTTAACCACTTCTTATGTATTTCTTAACTTTATATTGCCTTCACATCTCTTAACAAATCATCCTCCCCCTTGTCCGTTTTTACAATTCTTCCAATAATACTCCTCACAAAACTTCTTGCAACCCTACAAACGTTGTCTGTTCTTCACAAATACTTTTCAAACAGTCCGTAAATTTACTCCTGTCTTCCGTGAATTTCTGCTCTTTCATAATCTTAAGACTTCCTCTCATCTCCCTTCTCTGCATTCTCAGTTCAAAAGTTATCGACAGCAATTTATTACCTTGTTTCAGTTCATAACTTTTCTTATATCTTAGATCTCAAAGTTTAAACATCTTTATCAGCTTATTTCTTATATCATAAAGTCAGGTTACTGCTGCCCTGTTAATTTCAAACTTGCCGCTTCCTAACATTCATACAATTTATAATGTTTTTGTAGATATTTCAACATTTTTTTCATTATATATCATCTCCCAGAAGCATGTCACCTTTTACATTCCCACCACATGTGATAAAATGTTCCCTCTTTTTCTGGGTGCTGGGCGGTTTTGGGCCCAATCCCTTGGGCCCAATCCAGCCGCCAGGCTCTCAGCCGCCCTGCCTCCCTCTGCCCTCCTCCGCGCAGGGAAGCTGCCGATCGTGAACGACGTGGACGAGCTGGTGGCCATCATCGCCCGCACGGACCTGAAGAAGAACCGCGACTACCCTCTGGCCTCCAAAGACTCCCGGAAGCAGCTGCTGTGTGGGGCGGCCATTGGCACCCGGGAAGACGACAAGTACCGCCTGGACCTCCTCATGCAGGCGGGCGTCGACGTGGTCGTGCTGGTGGGTGCCCGCCTCGTCTGGCCGGAGGGCTGTGGCTCCGGGGGCAAGGGTGGTCCTCTGTGCTGAATTCGCAGAGGCGCTTTTTCGGAAGGGCCTGCTCCCCCGTCCGCCAGCACCCCAGTTTTGCACCTGGAAAATAAAACGAGTGCAGTGGCGCCTTGGTTCTCAAACGCGTTGGAGCCCAAACACTGCAAACCCGGAAGTCAGTGTTCCAGTTTGCGAACTTCATTTGGAAGCTGAGCATGCTCCATTTTGAGTGCCACACTTAGATTTTGAGTCGAAACAAAACAAAACAAATAAAATTAAATTAAAAAATTCCTTCCAACAGCACCTTAGAGACAAACTAAGTTAGTTTTTGGTATGAGCTTTCGTGTGCATGCACACTTCTTCAGATAATTTCCATTTTGAGTGTTACGCTGAGGTCTGGCTCTTTTTGCTATTTATTTTGCGTTTTTTGTCTTTGCGGCTCCTTTTTGTTTTGTTTTTGCGACTGTGTGGAACCCAGTTCAGCTCCTGATTGTGTGACTGCAATACATTGTTTATTCCTTTCATTTTATGGATCAATGGTCTCGTTAGATAGTAAAATTCATGTTCAACGGCTGTTTTGGGGGTTGTTTCTAAAAATCTGGAACGGATTAATCCATTTTGCATTGCTTCCTATGGGAAAGCGCGCCTTGGTTTTGGAACGCTTTGGTTTTCGAACAGACTTCCGGAACGGATTACCATATATACTCGAGTATAAGCCGACCCGAATATAAGCCGAGGCACCTAATTTTAGCACAAAAAAACTGGGGAAATTATTGACTCGAGTATAAGCCAGTTCACCACACCACAAACCTGGTGGTGGCGGCAAAGGTGGCGGAGGAGGAAGGAGCAGCTTGAAAGGGCTCCTTTTGGGCTGCTCGTCTCTCTGCCACTCGCAAGAGCAGGCATAGGAGCACTGCGCCTCTCCCAACCGCGGCTCCCGTGCCTGCTGCCCTTGCGAGAGGCAGGTGGTGGGTCCAGTGGCGAGAATGGGCTCCTTTCTCGTCGCTCGTCCCTCCGCCGCCACCCGCCTCACTTGAGTATAAGCCGAGGGGGGCTTTTTCAGCATAAAATATGCTGAAAAATTTGGCTTATACTCGAGTATACAGTGGTGTCTCGCAAGACAAAAAGAATCCGTTCTGAAAGTCTCTTCGTCTAGCGGTTTTTTCGTCTTGCGAAGCAAGCCCATTGACGGATTAGCGCTATTAGCGGCTTTTAGCGGCTTAGCGGATAAGCGGCTTAGCGGCTTAGAAAAGGGGGGGGGAACCCGCAGGAACTCGCAAGACATTTTCGTCTTGCGAAGCAAGCCCATAGGAGATTCGTTTTGTGAAGCACCTCCAAAACGGAAAACTCTTTCGTCTAGCGAGTTTTCCGTCTTGCGAGGCATTCGTCTTGCGGGGCACCACTGTATACAGTAATTTTGAGAACCAAGGTACTTCTGTAGCTGCCTTTGCAAATTGGTGGCAGCCTATGAAATGTTAATTATATGCACCTCCCAGGAGCTTGAGGGGGTGGGCCTGATTCTGCCCTCCCATTCAACCCCCACCACAACCCTGCGAGGTGGGCTGGGCGGAGGAAGGCAGCGTCTGGCCTCCGAGGCCCAGTGGGGATTCGAACCCTCGTAGAATCCTAGAACGGTAGAGTTTGGAGGGACCCCCAAAGGCCATCTAGACCAACCCCCCCCTGCAATGCGGGAATGTTAACAGGCTCCTCTCTTCTCTTTCCTCCCCCCCCCCAACTGCCAAAAAAAGGACTCATCTCAGGGAAACTCCGTCTATCAGATCGGCATGATCCACTACATCAAACACAAATACCCGGATCTCCAGGTCATTGGGGGCAATGGTGAGTATCTGGATGGCCTTGGCAGGGGGACAGGATCCCCCCCCCCAGAACACTGTTCTCCCCCCCCCCTTGGGGTGGTTGGGTGGGGAGCTTCAGCCGAGGTAATGAAGCCTGTTTTGTTTTGCTCGTTGGGTCAAATTTCCGGAGGGGCGGGGGAAATAAAGGCGGAAATCGGTACGAAACAGAGAGGTTCAGCTGCAGCCCTGTTTACTCACGAGTAAGCCCCAGGGACTTCAGTGGGGTTTGCTTCTGAAAATAAGGATAATAATTTTATTTTTATTTTTTTATGGTTATACATTCAGATACATATTTTTTTCCTTTTTTCCCTTTTTTTCCAAAATCAGTAAAACTTTATTCTATTTCCATTCTTCGCTGTTAACAGAGAAATTGGAGAAAGCAGTGTTTGTTTTACAGAGATAATGCATCTCCCAGAGAAGAAAAACCCTAAATTGAGAATAGAGGTAACATGGGGGGAAAACCACAATACTGCCCTCTATTCAAAGAAAATAATTCCTGATCTTTTTGGTTACTTAGACCAATCATTATATTTTTTCATTCTTTACCATACCTTCCAAGTTATACAATGTATAATATAAGCATCTCTTTTTAATTACATATTTTTACCTTATTCCTACCCCTATGATTTCCCTCCACCTTAGCTCAGCTAAGGTATTATAAATATTGTTTGCATATCCCCCCTTAACCATCTTTCCATATTTTATCCTTAACTTTACAAACTTCAGTCAACACATATTTTTACTATGGTTTCTGAACGACATTTCGCCATATATTCTTCCACACATTCCCATTCCTTCTTCAGTGTCAGGTCCGATTGGAATCTGATAGCGGCTAGAATACCAATAGCTAAAAATGGGGAAGGGGACATTGTCCCCTCAATAGTAGAGCGGCAAAAAGAACCTTGTGGATTTATAGAGCTGGCCATATGTTTATTATTCCTATTCCCTAGCCGCTTCTGAGTAGACCTGCAAGCGTAGAGCTGGACAGGGACACCCCAAAGGCCATCTAGCCCAACCCCCCCAGCCGGCCAGGTATTTCACAGGTGCCTTTGCTTTCTCCCCTATTGGATGCACAGTGGTGACAGCAGCGCAGGCCAAGAACCTCATCGACGCTGGCGTGGACGCCCTCCGGGTGGGCATGGGCTGTGGCTCCATCTGCATCACACAGGAAGGTGAGTCCTGGCTGGGAGCGGGTTCGAAGGTTACCAAGAGAGGGAGGGAAGCTCCCAAACGCTGCGCCCTTTGAAAATATATATACTGTATTTTTCGCTCTATAAGACTCACTTTTCCCCTCCTAAAAAGTAAGGGGAAATGTGTGTGCGTCTTATGGAGCGAATGCAGGCTGTGCAGCTATCCCAGAAGCCAGAACAGCAAGAGGGATCGCTGCTTTCACTGCGCAGCGATCCCTCTTGCTGTTCTGGCTTCTGAGATTCAGAATATTTTTTTTCTTGTTTTCCTCCTCCAAAAACTAGGTGCGTCTTATGGTCTGGTGCGTCTTATAGAGCGAAAAATACTATCTTAGCTATCTATATTTACAATTTTGTCATCACCACAGCCATTTTAGTTGTAATGTTTAATATTTAATATTAACATTTAATGCTGTACTGTTTTAACACTTGATTGGGAGCCGCCCAGAGTGGCTGGGGAAACTCAGCCAGATGGGTGGGGTATGAATAAATAATAATAATAATAATAATAATAATAATAATAATAATAATAATAATAATTATATTGCTTCAAAAAAACCAAAATATAATATAGATCACCAAACCACCCCCCACCATGACTTCCTTTTCTGGTTTTTGGGCATATTATCTCTCCCTGCTTATTGGTTATTTCATATTCTTTAATTTTTTAAAATATATATATTATTATTCTCCTATCCTTTTAACGTGGTGTTTCTATTTCTGCATTTGTTTTGTTAATTGCAAGTGTTTAATTAAACCCCGCAAGCGAGTCCATTTCTTTACGTTGATTCTGCAGATAGGACATAAACGGTTCCCAGTCTTTCTTAAACTCTCTGTTGTCTTTGTCTCAAAGCCTTTCCATTCATTTTGCAATTTCCACGTATTATTCCATCGCTTTCCCCTGCCATTCCTCTTTGGTTGGTATTTCAGCGCTCTTCCATTTTTGCGCTGGCAGTTGTAGCGTATACCAGCTAGACTGGTGAATGGGAGCGGCTGCAGAGACCACATAACACCGGTCTTGAAAGACTTACATTGGCTCCCAGTACGTTTCCAAGCACAATTCAAAGTGTTGATGCTGACCTTGAAAGCCCTAAATGGCTTCAAGGACCCAGTAGACCTGAAGGAGAGTCTCCACTTCCATCGTTCTTCCCGGACACTGAGGTCCAGCGCTGAGGGCCTTCTGGCGGTTCCCTCATTGCGAGAAGCCAAGTTACAGGGAACCAGGCAGAGGGCCTTCTCGGTGCTGGCACCCGCCCTGTGGAACGCCCTCCCACCAGATGTCAAAGAGAAAAACAACTACCAAACATTTAGAAGACATCTGAAGGCAGCCCTGTTCAGGGAAGCTTTTAATGTTATTGTATTTTAATGTTCTGTTGGAAGCAGCCTAGAGTGGCTGGGGAAACCCAGCCAGATGGACGGGGTATAAATAAATTATTATTATTATTATTATTATTATTATTATTATTATTATTATTATTATTACATGAGCAGTTTTTTCTCCAGCTGGACCCTTTCTTCATAGCTCCATCCTGTAAGCCCCAGATCCTATTTCCGTTCCCAGGGGTAAGGCAATAAAAAGAGGCCACCTCTGAGCATATGCAGAGGACAGTTCCTTCAAGGCCAAGCAGCCTCCTGGGATTTGGGGAGTCTCAGATGTTTCCCTTCCTGCTTCTCCCTTCCGCATAACCCGAGTTTGCTTCTTTCCTTCTCCCTGCCCGCGGCCTTCCCTTTCGTGTCGTGTCTCGGAAACAATACAACTAAATCACTATTTAAACCGCACACCCTGGCAGCTCAGAATTTCGGGGTTCTCCGGGAGGCTGGCCCCCTGGCAGTGACGGCCCCTCTTCCTTTTCTCTCTCCTGGCCAGTGATGGCGTGCGGCCGGCCCCAGGGGACAGCGGTCTATAAAGTGGCAGAGTACGCCCGCAGGTTCGGCGTACCGGTCATTGCCGACGGCGGGATCCAAACCGTGGGCCACGTGGTCAAGGCGCTTTCTTTGGGAGCCTCGACAGGTGAGCTGGGAATCCTGTCGCCATCACCATCACCATTAATAACATTATTAGTATTAATAATAATAATAAAATGCATGCTGGTGGCCTCTTCCTCCTCTGGCTGAGCAGCTAAGCAGGGAAGGAGTTGACGCCTCGCTCTGTGTCTCCGTCGCCGATGCTTGTTGGTTTTTTATTTTTAACAATTCATAATAGAAAACTTAATGTAAATGGGAAAAAGAGGCAGAAACAGCTACAGAAGAGAAAGGGAAAGAGAAGAGAAGGAAGCAGGAAAGGAAAAAGAAGTCGTTAAAAAGAGGACTTCTGATTTTCCATCTGCCGGTTGTTTAAGACATTCAGTCTATGACAACATTCATCTTCTCTGCTATCTGTTAATTGATTTTTCTTTTACGTCCAGGTGTCTCAAAGGCATTCATTTCCTTTTCTCATGGAAAATCCAAGAGGGGTTCCCAAATTAGGTTTATTCTCGACAAATGTCAGGCATCTTTTTTCATTAATGTCCCCTTGGCCCCCAGTGATTCCTACCCCCAGGCCTCCAGATTGGGAATTCGTAAATTCTCCCGTCCGTGTTAAAGTCTCTCCACTGCGTATCCCCAGAATATTCCGTCGTTCTTTTCTTGTTCTGTATCCTTGAATCTGTGCCATAGCTGTCAAGGTTTTCCCTTTTTTAAAGGGAGATTCCCTTATTCCAAATAGGATTCCTCGCAAGGAAGGGGAAAAGTTGACAGCTATGATCCGTGCCCTGCTCAGTCTATTCCAGTCCTGGTCCCTGTTGCATTCCCATCTCCCCTGGAGGTTTTTGAGCATGGACGGCCATCTGTCATGGATGCACTAGCTGAGAAGGGGGTCAGACTGGATGACCCTTGGTGGTCCCTTCCAGCCGTAGGACAGCACTGCCCACCAGTTTGTCCAGTCCTCTTTCTGAGCTGTCCTGGTTGGTGTCCCCACCGCCTCCTGCAGTGGGGAGTCCCCCAGCTCCGCCCTGTGCTTGGGCTCCCCCCATGCGCTCTGGCCCTGATCCCCCTTTCTCCCTCTCCCCCAGTGATGATGGGCTCCCTGCTGGCTGCCACCACGGAGGCCCCCGGCGAATACTTCTTTTCGGACGGTGTCCGGCTGAAGAAGTACCGGGGGATGGGATCCCTCGACGCCATGGAGAAGAACAGCAGCAGCCAGAAGCGCTACTTCAGGTACGGAGCAGGGGCACCTGGGACAAGGGGGGGCGCACTCCTTCCTTGGCTTTGCGCAGGCCGGACGCGGGCGCATGCAAAGGGGTAGCGGCTTCGCAACACATCATTGGACATTACATACCCTTTGAATTCCGATTCAGCTCATCGTACTTTTTATACCTTACTAATCTATACGCAAGAGACGCGGGTGGCGCTGTGGTCTAAACCACAGAGCCTAGGGCTTACCAATCAGAAGCTCAGCGGTTCAAATCCCCGCAATGGGGTGAGCTCCCGTTGCTTGGTCCCTGCTCCTGCCAACCTAGCAGTTCAAAAGCATGTCAAAGTGCAAGTAGATAAATAGGTACCGCTCTGGCAGGAAGGTAAATGGTGTTTCCGTGCGCTGCTCTGGTTCGCCAGAAGTGGCTTAGTCATGCTGGCCACATGACCCGGAAGCTGTGTGCCGGCTCCCTCGGCCAATAAAGCGAGATGAGCGCTGCAACCCCAGAGTCTGCCACGACTGGACCTAATGGTCAGGGGTCCCTTTACCTTTAATCTATATGCACTTCATTATTTATTATTCTTTTCTGTTACTTATCAAGATTATTATTTTTTGCTTTTATAATTTCCTTAAACTTCAAGATTCAATCCAAATCTGTCAGGAGATTTGTGTTATCACGGTGCTTTCAAATATATTCTTTGAATATTGTCCAATCTTTACTGGCTTTCTGGTTAGAGTTTCCTCTTAGTCTCCCAGTCCTCTTCGCAAGTTCTAAATATTCTATCATCTTCGCTTGCCAGTCCGTTTTTGTGAGGATTAAGTCGCCTTCCCAGTTTTTTTGCTAATCCTTGCCCCTGCGGGTGCATACATAAAAAGGGTAGCTTTTTTTGTATATCAATGGGCATCATGCCTAACGAAAAGGCTTCAGGTTTTGTTTTTTTAAAACGAGAATTTAAAGATCTTTTTGAGTTCATTATAAATTATGTCCCAAAATTTTTGTATAAGAATTAGTACAAAAGAGACCTCCCAGCATTCTAAGGCCTGGAAACGATGCCTTATGAGGAACGGCTAAGGGAGCTGGGCATGTTTAGCCTGGAGAAGAGGAGGTTAAGGGGTGATATGATAGCCATGTTCAAATATATAAAAGGATGTCACATAGAGGAGGGAGAAAGGTTGTTTTCTGCTGCTCCAGAGGAGCGGACACGGAGCAATGGATCCAAACTACAAGAAAGAAGATTCCACCTAAACATTAGGAAGAACTTCCTGACAGTAAGAGCTGTTTGACAGTGGAATTTGCTGCCAAGGAGTGTGGTGGAGTCTCCTACTTTGGAGGTCTTTAAGCAGAGGCTTGACAACCATATGTCAGGAGTGCTCTGATGGTGTTTCCTGCTTGGCAGGGGGTTGGACTCGATGGCCCTTGTGGTCTCTTCCAACTCTAGGATTCTATGATTCTATGATTCACAGGCCCATATAAGATGAGCGTACACAGTTGGGCCTGATGAGCATTTACTACTGTCCCCAACCCAACTCCTGCGGAAAGCCATCGAAATCAGATTTTAATTCTGTCCCGATTTGTTTCTAAGAGGTGATTTAATTATTGTTTGATTTTATATCAATGTTTATATTGGATGTTAGCCGCCCTGAGCCTATTCTTGGCCGGGGAGGTCCAGATACAAATAAAAGTATTATTTATTATTTTTATTATTACATTTGTATATACTGCCCCATCCCCACAGGTCTCAGGGCAGCTATAATGGCCGCCAGTGTGGCGTTGTGATGTGTTTGGGGTTTCCTTCCTGCATAACGCTTGGATTTGGCTAAAACCCGTGATACACAGAAGGGGGCAAGGCAAGGGTGCCCCCCCTTGACTTTGGCCCTGGAAGGGCTGCTCAGGAGAGCACGATGGAAATAAGGATTTAATCAGAGACGTACAAACTAAGGGTGTTTGCTGACAATTTGGTGTCAGTTATGGAAAACCCACCACGAGGAGTAGGAGTCCTTATCGATAAATTAAACACTACAGTGGAACCTCTACTTAACGGACGCAATCCGTTCCGGAGCTCCGTCTGTAAGTCAAGCCGGGTCGAGGCAGAAGCGCTGTTGTGTGCTGGCGCATTTGGCAGCAGCGCGCTACTGCGCATGCACGAATTGCGGCAAACCCGGTATTTACTTCCGTGTTTGCCGCGGTCGCAACTTGGATCAGGCCCAAGTAGAGGCGGTCATAAGTAGAGGCTCTACTGTACAGTCAGACCTCGGGTTACAAACGCTTCAGGTTGCGTGTTTTTGGTGGCACACCGCGCCAAACCCGGAAGTACCGGAATGGGTTACTTCCGGGTTTCGGTGCTCACGCATGCGCAGAAGCACCAAATCATGGTTTGCGCATGTGCAGCAGCGCTGAATCGCAACCTGCGCGTGTGCAGGCGTGCCCCTGCAGGTTGTGAACGTGCCTCCTGCACGGATCATGTTTGCAACCCGTGTGTCCACTGTACTTAGCAATTGATAGGTATTTTTCTTCTTCCAAATTTTTTGGTTTTACTGTTTTCTTCTTTTCTTTCTCTCTCTCTTTTCTCTCTCTTTCTTTTTTCTTTCTCTTTCTCCCCCTCCTTTTCTCTCTCTCTCTCTTCATTTATTCTCTGTAATGTTACCATATTTATATGCATATTTATATACCGTATTTTTCGCTCTGTAAGACGCACCAGACCACAAGACGCACCTAGTTTTTGGAGGAGGAAAACAAGAAAAAAAATATTCTGAATCTCAGAAGCCAGAAGAGCAAGAGGGATCGCTGCACAATGAAAGTAGCAACCCCTCTTCCTGTTCTGGCTTCTGGGATAGCTGCGCAGCTTGCATTCTCTCCATAAGATGCACACACATTTCCCCTTACTTTTTAGGAGGGAAAAAGTGAGTCTTATAGAGCAAAAAATACAGTAGTTAGTTTAGATCTTACGATAATTTTATTATGTGCATTGTAAACGTTATTCCAATCTAAGAATATCCCATGTCAGACAAGCTCATTTTTTTCTCTTTTGATTCCCGCCCCCCTTGTATGTGTGGAAATTTTGCAAAAAAATAATATAATAAAAAAGGAATTTGGTACGTTAGCAGGTTTTCAGATTAGCCCTCAGAAGGTTTGATGGATGGGAAGAGAAAATGTGGTTTGGTGGGGCTCTGGAGACGGGGACAGGTGACCCACGCAGCGTCTCCTCCTTCCTTTTCAGCGAGGGAGACAAGGTCAAGGTAGCGCAAGGCGTCTCCGGCTCCATCCAGGACAAGGGCTCCATCCAGAAGTTCGTGCCCTACCTGATCGCTGGAATCCAGCACGGCTGCCAAGACATTGGCGCAAAGAGCCTCTCCATCCTGCGGTGAGTCCCTGGGGTGCCCTCTCTCTCCTCTCAGGGGGGTGCGGGACCAGGGCCGGATTCAGGCTGGATGCGGCCCTCAGCTCCTGAAGGTAAGGGGGCCCTTTCTATGTGCAGCTGTCCTTTGTCCACAACAAATGGCCCCTGTTTTCTGTGTCGAATAAATGCTATACAGTATGTTCATTGATGGACCTCGTAGGTATCTCAAGCCATTGGCACATCACAGAATAGGTCTTTTATCAAAGTAATTGTTGGACTGAAATACAATTAAGAAGAAATACAGTCATACCTCGGGTTGAATGTGCTTCAGGTTGAGCGCTTTCGGGTTGCGCTCCGCGGCAACCCAGAGGTAATGGAGCGTGTTACTTCCGGGTTTCGCCGCTCGCGCAGGCGCAGGCACTCAAAATGACGTCACGCACATGCGCAGACGCGGCAAAACACAGCCTGCACACGCTCAGGCGCACCGTCGCATCTTAGGTTCTATTCAGGATGCGAACGGGGCTCCAGAATGGATCCCGTTCGCATCCCGAGGTACCTCTGTATATTAATAGTGAAATACAATTAAGAAGAAGTATATTAATCATGAAATGATTATTAAGCTCAAATTTAAAATGATTTTTTATTCATAACGAACTTAACAATGCAAACGCATTGGCATTGGGCAATGACAAAAGTTCCTTTAGAAACACAATTTACAAAGACTCATAGTTAGCCTCTCGAAACTTGCTATAACATGAAATAATAATAGCAAACCAGTGATATTTTAGGGAGCAGGCAGCGCCCATTACTTACATCATAGGAGCCGACACAACACAAAACACGGTGGCTGTATGTAGGTTTTATTTTATTAGCTTTTTTATCTTATATTTTGGAAATGTACTTCCAGTTGCTTTTGTCCTTTGATTTTTAGGGGGGGCCCAAGAGAGTGGGGCTCTAAGCTAGAGCTTGTTTAGCTTATACGTAAATCCAGCACTGGGTGGGACGCAGTCTCCCCGCAGCCCCCTGCGTTGCAGTTGCCGCTCCTTCAGAAGTGAGGGGATGCGCTAGTGGCCACTGATTGCCTTCGTACCCCATAAATTAGTCCAGTCTTCTTTTAAAGCCACCCAGGTTAGTTGCCGTCGCTGCCTCCTGCAGCAGGGAGTTCCACAGATTAGCTCTGCGCTGTAAGGGGAGAGATGGCCCCTCTCCCTGACTCTGGCACGGGAAACTTGGAGGAGGGTTGACCAGGAGGGTGAATGGGGGGTGCCAGGCCCCTCGCTGTGGGGTGGCTCCTCAAGCGCCGTAGGGAGAGCGCCTTCTGCCTGTTGGCGGGCTTCCCTTGAAATCTCACAACATTCTGGCAACGTTATTTCCCTTTCCGCGCAGAAGGTGGGCGGAAGGTGGGAATAAACGGCAGCTTTTTCTCAGCTGCCAACGCCAACCCAGCTGTCGCCCGTGCGACTCAGAGGAAACTACGTCAAATTTTGTTCCGCTGGAGAGGCAGCTTACGAGCCACTTCTGCGTTTTTAAAATCGCACCCGACTCCTAGTTATTTCGGTTTGGTTATTTATAGATGGTTTTCCTTCCTTCCTTCCTTCCTTCCTTCCTTCCTTCCTTCCTTCCTTCCAACTGGATTTCCAAGAGAAGAAGAATCCCACAAAATATCCCTTAAGCCAGGCCTAGGCAAACTCCGGCCCTCCAGATGTTTTGAGACTACAATTCCCATCATCCCAGACCACTGGTCCTGTTAGCTAGGGATGATGGGAATTGTAGTTCCAAAACATCTGGAGGGCCGGAGCTTGTCTATGCCTGCCTTAAGCCAACTCTGCCAAAAAGAGAACAACCGTCCTGGAGAATTTAGCTGAGATTCCCGCATTGAAGGGGGTCCGACTAGATGACCCTTGGGTCCCTTTCGACTGAGATTCTATGATTCTGTTAAGAATTGCATCGGTGAGCCCCCTGGGTGCTGGAGATTTTGCTGGATCAGGCCCGTCTCGTCCAGCATACTGTTCCCGCAGCGGCTGACCGGATGCCCCAAATGGGAAACCCGCCAGCAGGATTCAAACACAAAGCCTCTGAGGGTCAGGACGCGAGAGGGGTTTTCAAAAGTCTCCAGGGCTGGCGGCCGGTCTGTCACAGATGGACCAGGCTGTCTCTTTTTAGTTTCCCAAATTGTCTTGGGACCACAGTTCCCAGCACCCCTGATCACTGGTCCTAGAGATGATGGGAGCTGTAGTCCACCAACCGCTGGAGATCCGCGTTTCGGGTACCCTGGCTTGAAGGGAAAGCGAGCAAGAGGCAAGCGGAACAGCTGCTTCTAAAACGATGGAGGCCCTTCTCGCGCAAAGCGTGGCGGAACTGCGGAACTCCCTGCCACTGGAGGAAAGGGTATCAATGGCTTCTAGCCGAGCTGGCTCTGCCCTGCCTCCGTGGTTAAAGACAGGGTGGTTTAGCTGTCGGGGTTTGACCGGGTGGGTCCAGGGAGTGACTGTGGCTTCCTGTTGGTGGGGGAAGTGTTGCCCTATGGTTAGAGCTGTTGGACAGTAGAAGAGGGACTGAGCTGGAGTGGTTGGGGGGTGCGCGGCAGCCTCCTCTTCACTGGGGCTGGCCGGGGACACTAGTCAAATCCTGAGCAGGGGTGGGGTGGACTAGATGCCCCCTGGAGACCCCCCTTCTGCCTCAGACACTTAGCCTTGCATCTCCTTTGCAGATCTATGATGTACTCCGGTGAACTGAAGTTTGAGAAGCGGACGATGTCGGCCCAGATCGAGGGGGGCGTCCACGGCCTGCACTCGTGAGTAACCCCCCCCTTCCGCCCCCCCTGAAAATCCATCGCCATCTGGGCCTCACCTCCTTTCTGCTTTCCCCGGTGCTGCCCTCGCCTCCGTTCCTGCTCTCAAACCTCCTCCCTGCCTGAGCACAGACCCCCCCAAAGGACTCTCCTGCCCCCCCACCCCCACCCCCATTTCAAGGGTTTGTCTAGGGAGAGAAGGGGCCACCCCACGGCCTACCCCAGGCTTCTTGGAGGGCGGCCTCGGGGAGAGAGGCCAGCTGCTCCCCCAGCTTCTCGGAAGGTGGGTGTTCATTTTTTGGGGGGGGGTGTCATTTCCTCCCTCCAACCTGTTCCTGCGTTGCAGTGGGTTGGACTAGATGCCCTTCAGGTGTCCAGGGCCAAAACCATCCAGGGCTTTCAAGGTCAGCCCCCACACTTTGAATTATGCTTGGAAACATACTGGGAGCCGATGAAGATCCATTATGTGGCCCCAACTATACAGTGGTCCCTTGGTTCTCGGACGGCTTAGTAGTCAAACAACTTGGAACCCAAACAGTGCAAACCTGGAATCATAGAATCCTAGAGTTGGAAGAGACCACAAGGGCCATTGAGTCCAACCCCCTGCCAAGCAGGAAACCCCATCAGAGCACTCCTGACATATGGATGTCAAGCCTCTGCTTAAAGACCTCCAAAGTAGGAGACTCCACCACACTCCTTGGCAGCAAATTCCACTGTCGAACAGCTCTTACTGTCAGGAAGTTCTTCCTAATGTTTAGGTGGAATCTTCTTTCTTGTAGTTTGGATCCATTGCTCCGTGTCCGCTTCTCTGGAGCAGCAGAAAACAACCTTTCTCCCTCCTCTATGTGACATCCTTTTATATATTTGAACATGGCTATCATATCACCCCTTAACCTCCTCTTCTCCAGGCTAAACATGCCCAGCTCCCTTAGCCCTTCCTCATAAGGCATCGGAAGTAAATGTTCCAGTTTGCAAACCTTTTTCAGAAGCTGAACGTGCTCCGTTTTGAGTGCCACGCTGAGGTCTGTCTGTTTTTGCTCTGCAGTAGATTGTTTATTGCTTTCGTTTTAATAATAATAATAATAATAATAATAATAATAATAATAATAATTTATACCCTCCCCTCCCCAGCCAAGACTGGACTCAGGGCGGCTAACACCAAATATAAAAACAATTGATTGAACCAGAGCTTAAAAAACAAGATTGAAATACAACATTAAAACATTAAAATGCAGCCTCATTTCAGTGCAAAAATCAAGGGAACGGCTATAGGCTAGTTAAAACCATGGATTCGAGCGGGAGAGCTCTAACGAGGCTGCTACTCCCGTCGCCATCTTGGAAGGGAAGTCAATGGATCAATGGTCTTGTTAGATAGTAAAATTCATGTTAAATTGCTGTTTTGGGGGTTGTTTTTAAAAGTCTGGAACGGATTAATCCATTTTGCATTGCTTTCTATGGGAAAGCACGCCTCGGTTTTGGAACGCTTTGCTTTTGGAACGGACTTCCGGAACGGATTAAGTTTGAGAACCAAGGAACCGCTGTATTGTAGAGCTGGAATGGGTGGCAAGAGTTTTCTAGCCCAAGAAGCGCAGGGGGCCATCCTGCGGCCGTTTGAGCCAGCCTCCAGAGCCCTTTCCCCTTTGGTTTCCAGCAACTGGGACGCAGGAGCAGGGCTGCCTCTCATCCGTATATGGGTTTGTCCAATAGTTTAATGCCATCGCGGTCTCCTGTGGCAGGGAGTTCCGCAGGTCGGCTCTGCGGTGTGCGAAGGGTTTTCTGCGATCTGCCCTGAACCTTCCGGCAAGATCGGGGACAGGTTGGTTCCTTGGAGGTGTGGGGGGGGGGGTCCCCCAGGATCGAACTCTGCCCGCACAGGAGCGAATCTGGGGCCAAGGCCCACCCCATCTTCCAACCCCCCGCATGGCAGGGATGAGGACAGGAGGGGGGGCTCTCAGGCTAGGGAGGTGAGGCACCCGCTTGCTTCATGGGGTTTAGCGTAAGGGTGGCGGCTGCTCATAGACCCCCCAAAGTAGCATTTTTCCTGGCGATTCCTGCAAGCTGGGTCCCTCAATCGCGGAAGGAATTGCCCCAACCCAGCCTGTGCCCCCCCCCCCAAGAAAAAGACCTGCTCTGTGTCTTTTTCTCTGCAAGAGTTCTCTTGCTGCTGTGCTATTCGCCCCGCAAACCCAAGAAGGCTTGGCCAGTTTAATATGGGCGGTGACTGAGCTGGGAATTTGGGGGGGGGCGCCTCCCAAGTCTGGTTTTTTAAATGGGGTGAAATTTGCAGAGCCCTGGTTTTGGGCTCCTCAGGTTTCTAGTCCTGGTGAGAAGTTTTGGGGCCAACCGAGGCCAGAATCACGGGGGAAGTGGTGGCCGACCTTCCCCCTGCCCCTTGGACCCCACCCCCCCCCCCAGTTCCCCAGGCCCCCCACCCCTCTCTTCTTCCAGCCCCACGGACCTTGCCAGCAACCCTTTGGGAAAGCACAGAACAAAGAGAGTCGTGCAACTTCATGGAATCATCCCCGAAAATGAGGCGGCTTTTTCATGAGTCTGGCTGGCAGACCCCTATTTTTTTTTGAGGGTGTGCTGGGGGTCATTTTGCTGGGCCCTTCCACTGGTGGCCCCCTCGCCAGAGAGAGGCAAAGGTCTGAAGCCGACTTGGAGTGTGGCAGCCTCGTGGTTACCAGTCCAACTCTTGGCGCATCCCGGGCCGGGCACCCCACGCTCCATGCTCTCTAAAGCGCGGCACGGCCACATCTGATGTGAAAGGTTCAGTTTCTAGGGTTCCATGTGTACCCCAAAATTGCAGGGTGGGGGGAGAGAGAGAGAATTCCCCCGCACTCCCAGAGCCCGCACGCCAAGGGGTCTTTGCCAGGCAAGCAAGGCGGGCAGCTTAAAAGCTCTTTTTGTGCCGGGTACCCCAAGTCAGAAATAGCCTTTGCACGCTCTGCCGTGCTTTGGGCACCAGCTCTGGGAGGCCAGGGGCGTTCGTGCGAGTCTCTGCAGGGATTTCTGTGGCTCTGGGTTCGAGTTCCCGCGAGCGCCCCAGACCCGGCGCATTGAGCGGGCCATGCCCTCACCCCCAAACGAGGCAGAGAGCTTAAAAGCTCTTTGGGTGCTGGGAAAACCCCGAGCGAACCTGGTGCCCCCCCCCCCAAAAAGAGCTTTTTCACTCTCTGCTTTGCTTGGATTTCACATGCGCAGTTTCAGCCTGCCGGCCTTGAACCATGCGCGGTGCGGGTTAAATGCACATTGGATGGGATGGGAGAGCTTTGGCCCCTCGTTTCCCGGGGTGCAGCTCTATGTATTCCGGGGGGGCCTCTTCCCCTGCAGGGTTTGGGTGGGCATGGGGGGGGGGGTGACAGGGAAAGGGGGGGGGCGTCCAGCACTTCAGCCTTTGCAGCAGATTCCTGTAACCTGGATGGTTTGGACTCCCGACTCAGAAGATCAGAAGAGCCCGCAGGATCATGCCCGTGGCCCCTTTACTCTCGCAGAATTGGGTGCCTGCTTGGGCAGGGGGGGCCCTGGGGACGTAGCAACATATTAGAAACCCCCAGGATTCCCTCGCCTTCCCTTCCACCTCAACACCCCCCCAAAAAAAAATTGGCTTTCCATTTTGATGTGAAATCAAAGGCTTCTGAAAGACGAGGCTGGATCAGGCCCAAGGGAGCCCATCTCGTCCAGCCTCCTGCCCTCACAGCGGGCAGGCAGGTGCCCCTTGTGGGTAGCCAGCAAGCAGGATTCGAACACATGAGACATGGTCTCCCCTCCTTGTTTCCCAGAGCAGCCGGCATTCAGGAACATCGCTGCCTCCGACACGGGAGACAAGAGCCTGGTCATTGCGGCCGGGGGCCATTGATTTTGTCTCATCCTCTTTTTAAGCCGCCGTGGCTTGTCGCCACGGTGGCAGTGAGTTCCGCAGTTCCCCTTCGCACTGTTCCAGCTTTGGAGGGGCGAGAGGGGAATTCTGGGATTCCGGACAATACCACATCTCCCTCTTAGGGGGTGTTGGCTGGCAGGGGGCGGCATCTGCCCGTTCTCTTTTTCCCGGGGCCCTGCCCGTTCTGCGTCCCCTTTGCGTGTGGGTCGGAAGGCGAGGGTCCGAAGCTTCGCTAGGGCCGTAGAGGGGCCTGGGAGCTCTTGCCTAGTGCTGGCTTGGGAGCGGGACCCCCGGCAGGCGCTGGGGGGGCGGTGACGGGCAGCTGTGGGTCTCCAGGCTTGGTGGCGGCAGCTGTGCTGGTGTTTTTGGGGAGGGGGCCGCGCGCCTGTGTGTGTCCTGGGCAGGAACACGTTGACCTTGTGACCTTCTCTCTCTCTCCTGCCCACGCCCATGGCCGCCTGCCTGTAGTTTTACATTTCTGCCATGTAAGTAACTGGGGCGGGGAGTTCCGCAGGTCCGTCCCCAACCCGCGTGTCTTGGATGTGGGTCAGCTGCTGCATTCTCCCCCTCCGCTCTCCCCCGGGCACATCTGGGGGGGTAGTTACAACTGGGGGGGACACATCCCCTCTCAACACCCCCACCTCCCCCACTGCTTTTGCAAGCTTTCCCCCGCTCTCCCCACACCAAACCTCCCCCCCCCCAAAAAAATGGTGGATCTGCAATGAGCGTTGTGAGGCTGCTCTCCACAGTCCCAGAAAAGCTTCCTTTTCTCTTGGAGCCCCAAACCCCCTGACCTCTCTGGGCTGCGGGGGATCGGGGCCGGGGGAGAGTCCGTGGGGCAGGAAGGAGGACTCCTTTCTGCTTCTCTTCACTGGGAGAGTTGCCCTGACCTGAGTCCCACCTTTGGACAACAACATGGCCCGAGGGTCCGCCCTGGCCAGGGCAATCCCGAGCGGGGGAGGGGGGTCCCTGCCACGGATGCTTCAGCTGAGACTCCTGTGTCACAGGGGGTTGGACTAGATGGCCTCTGGGAGTCCCTGCCAACCCTGCAATGCTACATCTCTATGGCGAGAAAGACTAAATTCCCCATGGGATTCCCCACTTTGCAGTGAGCATGAATGTGTGAAGCAAGACCTGGGAGTGGGGTCTGCTTTTAGGGCAAGGGGGACCATGATTGGCACCCTCTGCCTGCCAGCCTTTCCCTCTCTCCCAGGGGGGCTAAGATGACCCAGAGGAGGGTACCAAAGGTCTGTGGGGGGGGGGGTGCAGGTGCTGTCCTGGGCACATGCGCCGCACGGAGGCCTGGGCCTCCCCCTGACACCGCTTGGTGGCAAAGAGGGCGCAGCTGAGCCCATGGGGGTGGGAGGTCAGGAGTGGGGAAAGGGTTAGGGTGAGCGCCTGGCTGTTGCCACCTGTCTTCAGCTGGGGGTTCCCTTCCGCAATCCCCACAGCTGCCTTGCGGGGGGTTGGACTGGATGACCCGTGGGTCCCTTCCAGCTCTGTGGCCCCCAGGCATCTGGGGCTCTGAGGGTTCCGGCCCCCTTGCCTGCCTGGCTCCCAAGCTTCCCCCCCCCACGCCCCCCTCCCCTCACCGCATTGCCTGGCTTCCTCCTCCCTCCTCCTCTCACGTACCTTTCATGCCTTGCTGCCTCCCCAGAGTCTATGAGTGGACCTCCGTTTGGTGTTAGGGCGCTTGGGGGGGGGCGTCCACTTCCAGTGGGGTGAAGGGACTTTTTGGGAAGGGCGGGGTCTTCAGGAGAACAAGCAGGCTCTGCCGCTCTCCATGTTCCCTCTCAGGGGTCCTTCTCCCCTGCCCCAGCAACCCTGGTGTGGGATGTGGGGCCACGCTCTCTAAGCGACCCCCAACTCCCGGACTGAGCCAGAGTCGCCCCGAAGCCATGCTCTCCAATCGACCCCTGGTTTGGGGTCGGGCAGAATCTGGATGCCCGAGCGCAGCCACCTGCCCTGCAGAGGGCGTTAGAGAGAACGGGGCCTGCCTCACAGCGGGTTGGGATAGATGACCGCAGGACCCCCTTCCGACGCTACGATTCCTCCTTTCTGATTCCTCCTCTCCCCTCCCTCCGCAGTTACGAGAAGCGGCTGTACTGAGGACGGATTCCGGAGCAGCGGCGCCCAGCGAGCGGCCCCCACCGTCCCGGCCCCCGTCGCCCGCTGCCGGCGCACCTGAAGGGGCGGGCTCACCTGGCTGCCCCCCCCCCTCCGGCCTGTCGGGCTGCGCTGACAGGCAAAGACTTGCACTACGAACCACCTGGCTGGCGCCAGAGCCGTGTGCCACCCTCCTCCTCTCTCTCTGTCTCGTTCTGTCCATCTCTTTCTTTCTGTCCCAGCGCTGGGGGGGTGAGTGACTCTCCCCACCACGGCAGGACCTGCTGGCAGCCTCACGGATCTCTGCCGGAAGTCGAGGGGGGCATGACACCCCCTCCATGCCCGCTCTCCTCCCCGGGGCACAGTTGAGGGGAGGAGGGGGCTAGTGGCGAGGCCCCCTGCTGTGGGAGCCAGAATCCTGGGACCAGGTCCCCCCCCACACCGCACCCCAAATGGGGCTCCCCAAATTCCCAGAGGCTGTTGGGGCAGAGGGGCTGCCCCTCTTCCCCTCTCTGCAGCCCCCTCCCCAGCCAGGCTTGCTGGAGCACCCGCTTTCCCGACTGATGTTAATTGGGGGGGGGGCAGAAATGGGGAGAGCCAGGGAAACGTCCCCAGGGGACTCTGCACCCCATCTCATCTCAGGACCCTCGGGAGGTTTGTGCAGCTGCACTTGGGGGGCACTGAGGCAGTTGGTTTGGGGGTCACAGCCTCCCCCTTAAAGCCGAGAGGGCCGTATCCTGCCCTGTTTGGGTCTCGTCCCTGCCAAGCGACGGGGGCAGCAGACCCTTGCCCTCCTCTTGGCCGCTGGGGGTGGGTGGGGGGCAGCTGCTGCTGGCCAGAGCCCCGCTGGGTCTTGGGGGCTCCTTCAGAGTTGCCCCCTCCCTCCCCCCTCGCCTCAAGGCTGTATCTCTTGCGCATGCTCCTCTTGTGTCACTGTGTATTATTAAAGAATAATAAAGCTACGGAGCATTGTTTAATGGTCTGGTGTGAGGAACACAAGGAAAACCTCACTGGATCCGGCCCAAGGGGCCTCTGAGTAGCCCTGCCTCCTGTCCACACAGTGGGTCAGCCTGGGGGGGGTGGAGCCCACCATCGGATCCGAGCAACAAGAGCAACGCCCCCTTCCCCTAATTTCCAGCATTCAGAAGCCCTCCAGGTTGGCATCCGTCCTGGCTTCCTGCAGCGGCAAGTTCCGCAGATCCTTCTCCATGGATCGGTCCAAGCCCCCTTTTCAGAAGCCATTGGGGTGGGGGTCCCTCGGTTTAACCCGTCTGTGTGGTGTGCCCTCTGCTTGCCCCTCTCAACGACTCCAGATGCAGGGCAGATTAATTTTTTGGGAGGGGGAGACTTCGCGTTGCCCACTTCCCCCCATTGCAATCCTGGCTTGCCAGCTTCCGCTGCTGACGGGTTGAGAAAGACCCCACAACCTTAGCAGGGTGGGGGGAACAGCCTTGCTGCCTGCCGTCCTTCTGCTGGTGGCAATTCAGCTCCATGCCACCCATCCATGGCACCTATTTCCTGGGCACTTCCATTGCAATAAGCTGCAGCGCTCAAAAGTATGTGGGTTTTTGGGTGGGGAGGGTTGCTCCACTGGGACCCCCAAGTCCAGCCACCCATCCGGTTGCAGCCTCCTGGAGCGGCTCTGGCAAACGGGCCTTTCGCCTCCATGCCCGCCGCAGGGATGGCAGCGGCGATGTCTTCCTCCTCTGCCGAGCGTCCATTTCTGGTTCCTTCTCATGCGCTAAAGTTTCGCTTGGAGTCCGGAGGCGGGCAGGAGGCCCAGCTGCTGCAGGAAAGCGCCCAGCGCCCGGGCGTACTCCTGGGGGTAGAGGCGCAGGTGTTGCGCGTGGCGAGAGACTGCCCACTCCTGCACCTGCACGCGGAGGCCCAGCGCCTGCCAGGCGCCCAGCAGCTGCTGCATGGTGCGGGCGTCGCTCAGCGGGTCGTTGTGGCAGAAGAAGACCAGCACGGGGCAGCGGAGGGGCGGGTGGTGGAAGGCACCCAGGGCAGCCTCGTAGTGTGCCACGGTGCAGGGGCGGAAGAGGCGGAAGTAGAGCAGGGCGCCTCCGTGGAGGAGAGGCCGGACGGCCGCAGAGGAGCTGGTCATCCTGGCCACGCCTGGGGGGGGGGGAGAGAGGAGAGAAAGAAGGCAGCTCAAGCACCCCAGGTTTCTTTTTTGGGGGGTAGGAGACAGAGATGCGGGAAGGAATAATAATAATAATAATACCGTGCCCATCTAACTGGGTCTCCCCGGCCACTCTGGGTGGCTTCCAGGTAAAGGTAAAGGAACCCCTGACCATTAGGTCCAGTCGTGGCCGACTCTGGGGTTGCGGTGCTCATCTCGCTTTACTGGCCGAGGGAGCCGGCGTACAGCTTCCGGGTCATGTGACCAGCAGGACTAAGCCGCTTCTGGCAAACCAGAGCAGCGCACGGAAACACCGTTTACCTTCCCACCGGAACGGTACCTATTTATCTACATGCTTTCGAACTGCTAGGTTGTCAGGAGCAGGGACCGAGCAACGGGAGCTCACCCCGTTGCGGGGATTCGAACTGCCGACTTCTGATCGGCAAGTCCTAGACTCTGTGGTTTAACTCACAGCACCACCCGCATCCCTTGTTGGGCAGCTTCCAACCAAATATCAAAAACAATACAGTGTCAGACATTAAAAACTTCCCTAAACAGGGCCACTTCAGGTGTCTTTTAAAAGTGAAATAGTTGTTTATTGCCTTGTCATCTGAAGGGAAGGCGTTCCACAGGGCAGGTGCCACCACCGAGAAGGCCCTCTGCCTGGTTCCCTGTAACCTCACTTCTCGCAGGGAGGGAACCACCAGAAGGCCTTGGCGCTGGACCTCAGCATCCATGTAGAACAATGGGGGTGGAGAACGGACTTCCGGAACAGATTAAGTTTGAGGACCAAGGTACCACTGTATTCTGAATTCTGCGCTTTGATGTTTTGAATGCTGGCTGTGAGCTGCTCTGGGCACGGCCTGTGGGAAGCCAACCCGTCCCGCCAGCCCCTTCCTCCCCACCCCAGGAGGTCCACTGCTCACCCTGAGCCATATTCTCCAGGCTGCCTGCGACCAGGCTGTCGTAGACGCAGCCGCAGATGCGCTCTCCGATGCCGGCATGCCGCTCGGGGTGTCTGGCAAGGTGCACCATCATCTGGGCAAAGGTGTACCCTCCGATGGAGAAGGCGTGGATGAGGAGGGGCTGGGTGCCCAGGGCCTTGCCCTCCCCCAGGAGCCCCAGGAGCTCCTCCGCGTACGCCAGGCCCCACCGTGGCCACAGGAAGTGGCCCAGGCTGCTCTCGGCCACCAGCACAGCCCAGCCACGGCCCAGGTAGAGGGAGAGGTACTTGGCCAGGGCACCGGGCCGGGCGCCAAACCAGGGCAGCAGCAGGACGAGGGGCTGCGAGTCGGCAAAGGTGCCCGCAGGCCGGTATAGGCAGACGGTGCGCGAGATGGGCGTCACGGCCGTGCCAGGCGGCTGGGAGGCTTGGCTCGCTTCTGGGCTGTCCTCAGACCGGTCCTCTGCCAAGGCGCCTTCGGGTCTGATGCCAGGAGGGGCCTCGGTTTCCATGGGAGGCATCGCAGGCGCCGCTCCTGCAAGGTCTGCCGCCGGCACTTCGCCCAGGAGGCCAGGCAGCCCTGGAAAATGTCAAAGGACCAGAAGGAACATTTTATCATATGTGGTGGGAGTGTAAAAAAGTAAAGAACTTCTGGGAAATGATATATAATGAGATGAAAAAGATGTTGAAAGACACATTTTTTAAAAAACCAGAAGCATTTTTACTTGGTATTATAGGTCAGGACATTAATAGGCAAGATGTTAAATTGTTTTTATGTGCAACAACTGCGGCAAGAGTATTGTTAGCCCAGAAATGGAAACAAGAAGAAATTCCGATGAAAGAAGAATGGCAGACGAAATTAATGGACTATGCAGAATTGGACAAAATGACAGGAAGGATTCGAAACCTGCGGGACCAGAGATTCACAGAAGATTGTGAGATGTATATGAATTATTTGAAGAGCAACTGTAATCAACTACAAGAGGTTTTGTAAGGAGAAATATACAAAGTGTTACAAAGTAGAAAAAGAGAGTGATATTGGTTATGAGTTTGAAATGTAATAGGGAAGATAAGAAATGCATACTGAGAGATTAGATTGGAAAATTTTCAGACAGGATTGATGGAAGTCAAAAATTTGAATAAGATGCAAAAGTATGTTTAATTATTGTTGAAAATGATATGTTAAAAAACTAATAAAAAATTATATACAAAAGAAAAGGAAAATGTCAAAAGGCCAGAGGCTTTTTTTTACTAGGAATTTTAAGTGCAGAGACAGCAAAGGAGCAGAAACAATCATTTATATATGTGACGACAGCAGCGCTGGTACTACTGGCCCAGAGATGGAAAGAAGATCAAGTCCCGACCAGAAACAAGAACATGATGGACTACGCCAAAATGGCGAAAATGACCAGGAAAATAAGAAACCAGGAAGAGAGGAACTTTGGCAGGATTTGAGTGATGCTTGAAATGTACTAAAAACGAAGGTAAAAATGGATTATTTAAGAAAAATAGAGAAAATATGTGAGGCAGTTGAAAAAAGATTGAAAATGGAAAGCAGGGAATCCTAAATGCTGCTGCTTATGTCTAATGTTTGAATTTAAATGTGTAGTGTAAAACTGAATAAAAAAAATTTTTTAATTAAAAAAAGGGAAATGTCAAAGGAGTACCTGAGAAGATTTTTGGACAAGGATTATACCATCATCGTCCGCCACTGGGGGCAACATCTTGGACTGGCCCCCATGTTTTTATAGTAATTATCTGTAAGAATAGAAGAGCCTAAGGAGAGCCTGTGCTGGATCAGGCCCATGGCCCAGCCAGTCCAGCTTCCCCTTCTCATAGGTGCTCAGTGGTTGCCTGTGGGAAACCTGCAGTCAGGATTCGAACTCAAGATCCCGCTCCCTCCAGGGGTCTCCTGCTGCCTCTGACGGTGGAGGCAGAGCACGGATCCTGGCTCAAAGTCATCCCTGGTCCTCTCCTCCTCTATGAACTGGTCTAAACCTCTTTCAAAGCCATCCAAGTTGGTGGCCATCACTGCCTACTGTGGCAGGGAGTTCCACGGTTTAACCAGGTCCTTCATTTGATCTGTCCTGCATCTTCCAACCTTCAGCTTCATCTGATGTCTCCAAATGCCAGTCTAGGACCCGGGAGAGTCCAGGGTTCAAATGCCCACTCAAGCACAAAGCCAGTCCCTGCCTCTCAGCCTGGCCTGCCACGCCGGGGGGGGGGTGGAGATTAAATGAGGAGGTTGCGGGATCACGGATATAAGTGCAATGCAATAATATATGATCCTGTCTGTAGTTGACCAGATAGATAGATAGATAGTGATAGATAAATAGGTTATAGATGGCAGTGATAGATAGAAAGATAGATGATAGCGATAGATATAGATAGATGATAGATAGATAGATAGATAGATAGATAGATAGATAGATAGATAGATAGATAGATGATAGATAGATAGATGATAGTGATAGATGATAGATAGCTAGATAGACAGATAGATAGTGATAGATAAATAGGTTATAGATGGCAGTGATAGATAGAAAGATAGATATAGATAGATAGATAGATGATAGAGATATACATGATATAGATGATAGATAGATAGATAGATAGATAGATAGATGATAGTGATAGATGATAGATAGATAGATAGATATAGATAGATAGATAGATAGATAGATAGATAGATAGATAGATAGATAGAGATAGATAAATAGGTTATAGATGGCAGTGATAGATAGATAGATAGATAGATAGATAGATAGATAGATAGATAGATAGATAGACAGATAGATGGATAGATAGAGATAGATGATTGATAGAGATATACATGATATAGATGATGATAGATAGATAGATAGATAGATAGATAGATAGATAGATAGATAGATAGATATAGATGAGAGAGAGACAGAGAGAGATGCTTCAGGCTGTATTATGAGGAACACAGTTCCGAAAGGAAACAAACAAGAAATCCATTCCCAGAACCAGCAAGAGAGCTAGCGAAGGAAACTCCCGAGGCGAGAAGAGGATTGGAAAAGGGCTCAGCTCAAAGATCACCCGGGTGGTTCTCTGAAACTGCAGGAAGTGCGCAATTGCGGAGGGAGGGATGGGGAAGAGAGGCCCCCTAGGGGAACTTCCTGGGGGGACAGGACACTCCGCCCCCCCACCTGATCCTGATCCGCTGCGTTTCCATGGGAACAGGGACCGGGACTAACCCCCCTCCCTGCCCCCTGCCTGACCTTAATGCTTCTAAATCTCTCCAGAAAGCAGGAGGTGGCAAGGAGCCAAGAGGAGCAGAGAGGGAGAGAATAGCCCCCCCCCCCGTCTCCCCAGGCCCCAGGAGCCCCCCACATCCATCGGGGACCACCTGCATCTTTCTCCCCCTTTCTCTGCATCACAGGGCACCCCAAATTCTTCTCCCCCCCCCCCCGTGCACACACAGGAGAGGGGGCAGGGAGCTTTAATCTGCAACCAAAGTTCGGTTGATTAATTAGACTAATTAACCGATTGATTGAAGCATGCAGCCCTAAATAGAAACGTTGTGCTTTTCCTCCCCTACCGGCATTCGCAAGCTCTAATTGCTCACTCCTCCTTGAAGGGCTGTCCTCTTTATCGCTCCCTAGGAAAGGGTCTCGCCGCCCCTTTTGGGTGGATGCGCATTCCGGAGAAGATCACTTCGTCGTCCTTGCACATTTCTCCAAAAAAATAAGAGAGCGTGAACTGGAAAAAAAGAAGAAATACATGGATCATCCAGGCAAGGCACTCACAGAATTGTAGAGTCGAAGGGAACCCCAGCGGCCATCTAGTCTGCCCCCTGTGATGCAGGGATCTCAACTGAATAAGCGCTGGTAGATCTGGCTTCTGCTGAAAAACCTCCAAGGAAGGAGAGTCGGCCACGTTCTCAGGGAGCCTGTTCCACTCAGAATGTTCTTTCTGATAATAATAATAATAATAATAATAATAATAATAATAATAATAATAATTTTATTTATATTCCAGCCGAAGCCGGGCTCAGAGTGGCTAACAACGATAAAGGTAACACAGCAGTCTAAAATCAATTCATTTTAAAATCAATTCAGAATCAAATTAATGGCAACCATTGGGCTAGAGTCCTATGAGGATTACAGAAGGAGAGAGGGGGTCAGACCAGTGGCGTAGCGTGGGGGGTGCCAGGGGTGCCAGCCGCACCGGGCGCAACATTTGGGGGGGGCGTGTTTCGCCGGCCCTCCTCGAGGAAGCAGGAACCCCACTGTCCTCGGACCTCCTCCGAAGGCTGGCGGGGGGGCGGAGAGACCTCCTCCCGCCGCCAGCCTTCAGAAGGCTGCTCCGAAGCCTGGCGGTGGGGCGGAGAGACCTTCTCCCCGCGCCAGCCTTCGGATGGCTGTCCTGAAGACTTGTGGTGGGAGCAGTGTCGTAGCGTGGGGGGTGCAGGGGGGCCTGCTGCACCTGGCGCAACATCTGGGGGGGCGCGGAAGAGACTCGAGTGCTAAAATCCACGGGTTAGGGGGCGCAAATTACTTGCCTTGCCCCGGGTTAGGAGGCGCAAATTACTTGCCTTGCCCCGGGTGCTGAGAACCCACGCTACGCCACTGGGTCAGACTGTGCCTTGGCCAAAAGGCCTGGGGCAACAGCTCCGTCTTGCAGGCCCTGCGGAAAGATGTCAAGTCCCGCAGGGCCCTAGTCTCTTGTGACAGAGCGTTCCACCAGATCGGGGCCACGGCTGAAAAAGCCCTGGCTCTGGTTGAGGCCAGCCTAACCTCCCTGCAGTCCGGGACATTCAAGATGTTTTTGTTTGAAGACTGTAAGTTCCTCTGTGGAACATACCAGGAGAGGCGATCCCGTAGGTACGAGGGTCCTGGGCCGTATAGGGCTTCTATAAACATCAGGAAGAACATTATGAGTCATGTCATGAAGTATGTCATGACAATCTGATTGACTTACAGTGGTACCTCGGGTTACAGACGCTTCAGGTTACATACACTTCAGGCTACAGACTCCGCTAACCCAGAAATAGTACCTCGGGTTAAGAACTTTGCTTCAGGATGAGAACAGAAACCGTGCTCCGGTGGCACGGTGGCAGCGGGAGGCCCCATAACCTAAAGTGGTGCTTCAGGTTAAGAACAGTTTCAGGTTAAGTACAGACCTCCAGAATGAATTAAGTACTAAACCCGAGGTACCAGTGTACTAAGAAGCAGCCAGTTTCAAATTGGGTTAAGCACCTGTGGGACACGTTTATCTTTCTGGGCGCAAAGTCCACGGCAAGAATGAGGAAGGGCAGATCTGAGGGGCGGCCGCTCTGTACATCAAAGAGGATAGTCCAGAGAGTCCAGCGAGCCAGAAATCCCCAGGAGGAGGTGAGAGCAGCCTTCCGGATCAGACCAGATCTAGCCCAGAATCCTGTTCTCACAAGGGTTGACTTGTGCAAAACCAGCTAGCAGGATCTGAACACAAGACCCCTTTCCTCTCCTGCAATTGCTGCCTCCAAGCGGGAAGCCGTTGTGGCTGGTAGCCCTCCATAGCCCCCTCCTCCTCCGTGAATTTGTCTGATCCTCTTTTAAAGCCATCCAAGTTGGTGACCACCCCTGCCCCCCCCCCGCCTACCTCACACGGTTGTCACAAGGGCAATCCATCACAAGAGAGCACTTTGTACACTAAGCAGCAGCAGCGCCACTCCCTGGGCTGGCAAGAGGGATGCAGACTGGATCAAGGCACACGGAGTCTGGGTCACAGAGGAATCTCCCAGTCGCTATGGAGACCCCCTGGCACTGTGCCCCCCTCCCTCTCCAGAGTCAGGCCAGACCTGGAGGTGCCAGGAGCTGACGCCTGTCCGAGCCAAAGCCCTGCTCAGGGGGGAAAGGAAGCGAGAATGGGGAGGGGGGGAGCTACTGGCCACAGACGAGCCCAGGATCACCCAGGCCTGGCATCAGTTGGCACCCTTTGACACATTCCATTTCTTTTCCTTTCATGAGATTTATACCTCACTGGATTGTGTAAGTGCCTCTAAGCAGGACGCAAAAAGGTAACGAGGAGAAAACCACATGATTAAACTACTTACACAGCTTAAAATTGGTAACACCATTTAGGTTTCTGGGTCAGGCTTGCCAAAACAGGAATGTTTTTAGCAGGTACCGAAAAGAATACGGTGATACCTCGGTTTACGAACTTAATCCATTCCGGAAGTTCGTTCTTAAACCCAAACCGTTCTCCAACCAAGGCACACTTTCCCTAATGAGGCCTCCCGCCGCCGGTGCCCTTCCACTGTTAGATTTCTGTTCTTAGACCAAGGTAAAGTTCTCAAACCGGGACACTATTTCTGGTTTTGCGGAGTTTGTCAACCGAATCATTCTTAAACTGGACTGTTCTTAAACCGAGGTACCACTGTACAGTGAAAGATCCTGCTTGATATCAATAGGCAGGGAGTTCCAAAGGAATGAGTCTCATTTGGCCCCTGCAGTAGTGCCAATTCCGCCAATCGGAGCAGTCAAGTGGGCACAGCTGGGGCAAGGTGATCCTGTAAGTACAGTGGTGCCCCGCAAGACGAACGCCTCGGAAGACGAAAAACTCGCTAGACGAAGGAGTTTTTCGTTTTCTTAGCCACTTCGCAAGACGCATTTCCCTATGGGCTTGCTTCGCAAAACGAAGCTTGCCCCGCAAGCTCCGGGGATAGCGGGGAAACGCAGCGCATCTTCCCCGCTGTCCCCAGACCTCTTTTGAAGCAAGGGGCGGCGGGGAGAAGATCGCTTCTCCCCGTTGCCAGCCCCGCAATCTCCGGGGACAGAGGGGAAGGCGCGCGCGCGCCTTCCCCTCTGTCCCCGAACCCCTTTTGAACCAAGGGGCGGCAACGGGGAGAAGCGATCTTCTCCCCTCTGCCCCTTGCTTTAAACAGGTCCGGGGACAGAGGGGAAGGCGCGCAGCGCTTCCCCTCTGTCCCCGGACGGTCTCCATAGGAACGCATTGATTGATTTTCAATGCATTCCTATGGGAAACCGTGCTTCGCAAGACGAAAAACTCGCAAGAAGAAAAAACTTGCGGAACGAATTAATTTCGTCTTGCGAAGCACCACTGTAAACCGGTGCCAAGCAGTTGAGGGCTTTCTGTACTAACAGCTTGAACTTGGCCCGGAGAGAAACTGGCAACCGCTGCAGATTTCTGAGTGCCTGTGCTCAGTAAGTAGCGCTTGGGACTCTGACTCTCGTGAGTTCAATCCCCACGTTGGGCAAAAGATTCCTGCTCTGCAGGGATGGCCTAGATCAGGCTTCCTCAACCTCGGCCCTCCAGATGTTTTTGCCCTACAACTCCCATGCTCCCTAGCTAGCAGGACCAGTGGTCAGGGATGATGAGAATTGTAGTCTCAAAACATCTGGTGGGCTGAGGTTGAGGAAGCCTGGTCCCTTCCAACTCTACAAGTCCATTATTCTACGCTGACAAGGTCTTGCTCTTGTCAGCAATTGCGCTGCAGCATTCTGCAAGGACTGCTGCTTTCAAATCGAGTACAGTGCGCCTTGCAGTTTTGACTGCCGCCTGTCATTCTAAGAAGGGGGTTTGCTGTGGATTTGCTGGTGGAATGTGTGCTACAAAGGCCTTCAGATAACCCGTATTTTCTCTCCCCTCATTGAAGCTCCTTGGTGCTGGAGAAGACTCTTGAGAGTCCCATGGACTGCAAGAAGATCAAACCTCTCCATTCTGAAGGAAATCAGCCCTGAGTGCTCACTGGAAGGACAGATCCTGAAGCTGAGGCTCCAAGACTTTGGCCACCTCATGAGAAGAGAAGACTCCCCGGAAAAGACCCTGATGTTGGGAAAGATGGAGGGCACAAGGAGAAGGGGACGACAGAGGACGAGATGGTGGGACAGTGTTCTCGAAGCTACCAGCATGAGTTTGACCGGGAGGCAGTGGAAGACAGGAGGGCCTGGCGTGCTCTGGTCCAGGGGGTCACGAAGTCAGACACGACAAAACGACTAAACAACAACAACAAAATGAAGCTCCTGAAGCTATCAGGACATCCTAGAGACCTTTCCCCTGTTTATCGATTCTGGAGGAACAGAGTCGTCCTCCTCCTCCTCCTCTCTCTGATGTCTACACGCATCGCATCGTATCAGCAACGCATAAGCCCAGCTCAGGTCCCAAAGGTGACCTCTGCTATTTTTAAGTAGGATAGTTCCTGCAGATGCTTTGCTCTGAGACCGTCCTTCAGTTCTTCAAATTACAAGAAAGGAGATTCTGCCTCAAGAATCTCCTGATGGCGAGAGCTGCTCAGCAGTGGCGCAGTCTCTCCCTCAGAAGGTGGTGGGCTCTCCCTGGAGGTTTTTAAGCAAAGGTCAGGTGGCCATCTGTCCTGGAGCCTTTAGCTGTGCTTCCTGCACTGCATAGGGTTGGACTAGATGACTCTTGGGGTTCCCTTCCAGCTGCAGTTCTATGGTCCCCAGATAGCGCATGCCTGGCCAGCATCCCGTACCCCATTAAGTACAATCAATTTGCACTGCCAGGTAAGCACAGCCAGCCCCACTTCCTCCACCCCAACACACACCTGCGATCCCCAGGTAGGGCTCCTCTGGGGGCGGGGGGGGGCCTTGAGCTCTGAGCTCCCTCTCTGCAAAAGCAGTGGGGGAGCAGGAGGGGGCAAGCTGTTGCAGTGAAACGGAGCCAGCCCCCTGCCCCCACCGTGCCCCTCTCCAGACGGCTGGGCCTTCCTTTCCCTCTCTCTGGGCCGCTCAAACATTCCTCCAGGAGCCTCTACAACGCGTCCCCCCCCCAATCCCCCGTAAGCTCCCCCCTCCAAGCAGCTCTAGGGAAACTGGGTGCACCCAAGAGGTGGCTCTGGGTCAGTGACGTCAGTCTGGGGGTACTGGGGAGATGCAGCCCCGGGCTTGTTCCCTGGCTGGAAGGAGCCGCGCTCGCCTGCTTTTACGCAAGGCGCGCCCTGGCGGAGAGCGGCCGGCCACCCCCGCGGAGCCACCAGAGCATCGGTGACCCACTTTCCGCGTGGCCCTGCAGCGCTGGCCGGGCTCCTGCCCCCCACCCCGCCCCAAGTACGAGCTCCTCCGCCCCTGCCGGGGATGGCGCTGCAGCCGCCCGAGCGCATCTGCTCTCTGGCTCCGGGAGGGGAACTCGGAGCCGAGCTTGCGGGGCTTCTCTGCCAGGGATGCCTGAGCGGCGATCGGAGCGGGTTGGACTGGATGACCCCGGGGTCCCGTGCAACTCGACAATTCTTACCACTTCACATCCGCATGCCTCCCGGGGGTGCGGCTGTCCCGCTGGTCCTGCCTGGGGAGGGCTGAGCGAGGTGCCCGGCTCAGCGCCGTCTCCTCGGCGCGCACCTTCCTTCGCCCGGCTCAGCGCCGTCTCCTCGGCGCGCGCCTTCCTTCGCCCGGCTCCAGAGCGCCCCTGAGCGCGTGCAGAGTGCCTTGCAAGGAGCAGCGGGTCTCGGGCCAACGGGGAGGGAGACTCGGAAGAGAGAAAACAATCCCCCTGCCCCTGGGGAAGGAGGGGATTTTCGGACGGGCCGTGCGTCTTTGGAGAGGGGGCGCAAGGCGCGGAGAGGAGAAGCGGAGCGCCGCGCAGGGATTCCGCCGCCGACCCCTCGCCTTCCCCGGCCGCCTCGGACTCGCCGCCGCCTCCGGCCCGGAGCTCCGCTCGCCTCGCCCCGCCGAGCGGCCGCCTCCCCGCCTCGGTCCGGCTGGGCTCCGTGCGCCTCCGAAATAGGCTCGGGCAGCAGCCTGGGCAGCTTCCGCCTCGCCGCGGGCCGGCCCCCTACCCACCTCCCCGGGGATCGGCCACAGGCGGAAATTCAACCGGTGCAGCGGCCGCCGCCTCTTCCCCTTTTGCTTGGCGCGGGAGCTGCTATGGGGCCGCCAGCCGCTAAGCCAGCTTAGGTCAGGAATTCCGGGCAGGATTGCTCCTTTGGTTCTTATTTTTTACTAAGTATTTTGTTTTTTGTTTTTAAATATATTGTAATTTTATGCAGTGAACCGCCCTGAGATGTACGGTTAAATGCAAATTTAATAAACAAAAACAAACACTGTCTTAGGGCGGCCCACCCATGAAGCAAGGTGAGCGCCTCAGGCGGCAGGATCCACAGGGGCAGCAAATCCCGGTGCAGATCTTTTCCCCTTCACTCCTCATGTGGCTCTTCCTAAAGAGCGAGGAGCTGGAGGAGGCAGGAAAGCCACTGAGCGTGTTGCAGGAATTTATGTATAGGTTGGGGGGGAGGTTGCCCCTCCAGCAGATATCATGCACATGCAGCCACTACCAGAATCAGCACAATCACTTTTGTGACTTGTCCCCACAAAACACTTGGTCACAGTTTCTTCCTAACTATTCAAAGGGCCTTTGCTGCACGATACCAAATGTAAGAATTCACTGATAAATGTATCTATGTACTGACTCACTGGGAAAACTTCAGAAATCCTGGGCAGACGTGAGCTCAGCTACCCAGCAGCCCCTCTGCCTGAGTGACAATCCCTGGCATCCTGATACCTGAGTGCCAGGCAGGTAGCCATGCCAGAAATAACAAACCCAGATGAAGACAAAAGGGTGTGATGAACTTGGCTAGGAAACAGGGAAATGTAAAGATCTCTTTTGTGACACTTGATGGGTGTTTGGTGGAGGGCAAGGGGAACCATGGGGCAGGGTCCAGGATGCTCAGATTACGGCCACCAGACCTCCCCTTTCATGATGTAACCGTGATGTATGAGTGATGTAGTTTGGGGGTGTAACATGGGGATTAGCAGCTAATAAAAGTTTGGGGGCTCTTTTGTTTGGGGCCTCCATCTTGTTCCACCTGGTGCCAAGCAGATGCGCACTAAGGGAAACCTGCAAGCAGGATCCGATCACGATAGCATTTCTCCTCCTGCTGCGGTGTCCAGCTGCTGGCATTCAGAAGCATCGCTGCCTCTGACTGTGGAGGGCAGAGCAGAGCCAGTGTGCTGTAGTGGTTAAGAGCGGTGGACTCGTAATCAGGTTCACGTCTCCGCTCCTCCACATGCAGCTGCTGGGTCACCTTGGGCCAGTCACACTTCTTTGAAGTCTCTCAGCCCCACTCACCTCACAGAGTGTTTGTTGTGGGGGAGGAAGGGAAAGGAGAATGTGAGCCGCTTTGAGACTCCTTCAGGTAGTGATAAAGCGGGATATCAAATCCAAACTCTTCTTCTTCATCATCCTGCCTTGGAGCCTTCATGTTGTGGTCATGGTCATGTTGTGTGGACACCTGATTATTGTCTTCCGAAGCAACTACTCTATTCTGAACTTAAAAATGGAAAGCATAATGCTGGTGGTCAACAAAAGAGGTTTAAAGACTTTCTCAAGGCAAATTTTTAATAATGTAGCATGAACACTGACAACTGGGAAGAACTGGCCTGCAAGTGCTCCAATTGGAGAACAGCCTTGACCAAAGGTGTCATGGGCTTTGAAGACGTTTGAACTCAGGATACAAGGGAGAAACGTGCTAAGAGGAAGTTACAGGTGGGTAGCCGTGTTGGTCTGCCATAGTCAAAACAAAATAAAAAAATTCCTTCCAGTAACACCTTAGAGACCAACTAAGTTTGTTATTGGTATGAGGTTTCATAGTACAGTGGTACCTCAGGTTAAGAACTTAATTCATTCCGGAGGTCCATTCTTAACCTGAAACTGTTCTTAACCTGAGGTACCACTTTAGCTAATGGGGCCTCCCACTGCCGCTGCACCACCACCACAATATTTCTGTTCTCATCCTGAAGCAAAGTTCTTAACCCAAGGTACTATTTCTGGGTTAGCGGAGTCTGTAACCTGAAGCGTATGTACCCTGAAGTGTCTGTAACCTGAGGTACCACAGTATCTGAAGAAGTGTGCATGCACACGAAAGCTCATACCAATAACAAACTTAGTTGGTCTCTAAGGTGGTACTGGAAGGAATGCTTTTATTTTGTTTTGTGCTAAGAGGAAGGCACGTTTGTCAAAACCACACCGGGATCAACTCCTGCCCAGAAACCTATGTCCCCACTGTGGAAGGACGTGTGGATCCAGAATTGGCCTCCACAGTCACTTAAGGACTCATTGTTAAAACCGTGTTCATGGAAGACCATCTTACTCGGCTACAATTGATCGCCAAAGAAGAAGAAGGAGCTTTCAATACCTCTTATCCTTCAGAAATGTGTCTAATCCTCTTTTAAGCCATCTCTGCCTTTGGAGCTGAGATTTATGGTCCTCTCTGTCTCCAAAACAAAAACATTCGCACCAAGCAGTAGGTGTGGTATGGCAGGAGAGCTTCTGTGGCTGCCCAAGGGCTCCGGGAAGGGCAAGTCCTGCACCGCCTTTACTGGTTCTGATTTGAAAGAGAGGAAGAGCCGGGTATCATCTGTGATAGGAATTTTATGGTCTTAGATATATGGCAACATTCATAACTGCACATACATAGATCAGCACAGGAAAGCCAACCTGGAACCATTTTGATTCCTAAACTGACCAAATCCTTTCTCTGCAAGGTTAAAAATGGAAAAGCCTCCCCATTGTCTCTTCCTTCACAAATCCTGTCTTAATCTGTGTTTGAATAAGGTGTGAGCCTGTGACCTGGCCCAGGAAATAAGTATTTTACCACTACAAAAGAATGGCCAGGCTCCCCAGGCAATCCAATCAAGTAACTTGCCAGACAGGAGATAAACTGTGACAGGAGAAAAACAACATTAAAATTTCTGTGATGTAGGTGGGATGTATCTGAGGGGTGGTCTTAGGTTACACCCCTTCTGTGATGTATGCATAATGTTTCTGGGGGTGGTCTTGATCTAGAGAATGGGAATTTCAAAAGTCTTTATAAGGCCTTCCAGGCCATTGTTCTGGGTTCCTCCTCTCCTGCGTGTGAGGGGAGTACCCTGTTGCAACAGATCAATAAAGATCAAGCTTACTAGCTGCTTTGCTTCTCGATATTCTCTGGTTGGCCTCTGTTATTTTCTCCTACCAATAGGGAACCTATGTAAGGACTCTATATGGGCTCTTGGATACCCCATAAGGGAAAAGGGCATATTTTTATTTACAACACATCCATATCATCTGCACATGGTTGATGGGGCACAGCTGGCGGGCATGCAGGGAAAGGGGAGGCCGCCGGCAAAGCCGCACAGCTCCCCCACTGGCTGGAGCACCCCTGAGAGGCCAGCGCCCTGGTGCAAAGCGCCACTAAGCCCAATAGGAAAGATGGCTCTGACTGGCAGGCCAGGGAATCCATCGCTCAGTGGGTGGAGCATTGCATGCAGAAGATATTGGGTTCAATTCCCAGCACCTCCAGGCACGGCTGGGAGTTTTGCCTTTGTTAAACCCAAGCGAGCTGCTGCCAGTCAGTGCAGGCAGTCTTGAACTAGGTGAATTGAGCCAGTATGAGCAGTCATGAAATTAAAAGACGCCTGCTTCTTGGGAGAAAAGCAATGACAAACCTAGACAGCATCTTAAAAAGCAGGGACATCACCTTGCGAAAAAAGGTCCGTCTAGTTCAAGCTCTGGTTTTCCCAGCCGTGATGTATGGAAGTGAGAGCTGGACCATAAAGAAGGCTGATCGCCGAAGAATGGATGCTTTTGAATTCTGGTGCTGGAAGAGACTCTTGAGAGTCCCATGGACTGCAAGAAGATCCAACCTCTCCATTCTGAAGGAAATCAGCCCTGAGTGCTCACTGGAAGGACAGATCCTGAAGCTGAGGCTCCAAGACTTTGGCCACCTCATGAGAAGAGAAGACACCCTGGAAAAGACCCTGATGTTAGGAAAGATGGAGGGCACAAGGAGAAGGGGACGACAGAGGGCGAGATGGTGGGACAGTGTTCTCAAAGCTACCAGCATGAGTTTGACCAAACTGTGGGAGGCAGTGGAAGACAGGAGTGCCTGGCATGCTCTGGTCCAGGGGGTCACAAAGAGGCGGACACGACTAAACAACTAGACAACAACAAAGGCAGCTTCCGTTCTTCCTGCAAAAGGCCCTCTGCACATGCTCCCTCCCTCCTTCAGCAGGAGCTCAGTTCTGCACTGAGCTTATCTGACTGTCCAGGCGCAGGGTCAGGGTGCGGCCACACGGCTCAGCCCCAATTTCACTCGCCATTCGATGCAAGCAGGCGGAGCAACCCAGTTTTCTGCAGCCTGGAGTAAAGACCCAGTTTCCTGTGCCTGACTGACCCAGAGTGGAAAAGCTGGGTGTGCAGCAAGAGATCGATGGGCGCCAGTCACACCAGTTGGAGCCATGTGTGTGTGCCCTGGACTGTGCAGAAATGGCAAGGCTGGCAGCGAAACGGAGAGATCAGAATGATCCGCTTTTGATAGAAGAAGGCCTTTTGTGGACTGCTTGAAAAACACACTCTAGTCAAATGAAATTGCGGCCACAGGATTCATGATGAAGGCAGCGGAGAAAAAATGTTAAAATAACGGTAAATGGAGAAACCTCCTGCACTGGATAAAGATAAAATGCCATAGAAAGGGTTTGGGTAGAATACACTGTGGAGGTCAATTTATGAAGCAATGTCGTTATTTGGGATGAAGACGACTGTGAAAAGGCTTGGAAGAATGTAATAAAAAATTATGTTGCGAAAAGAGAGAGAAAAGCTGGGTGTGCAGAGAGAGATCGATGGGTGTCAGTCATACTGTCTGGAGCCATGTGTGCCCTGGAGGGGGGAGAGGCATGCAAGGGGGAGCGAAGGGGGGTCTGTTTGCAGGGAGAAGGGCAGGGACCCCCAGCAGGGTTTGGCACAGCTGAACTGCAGGAAGGGGAGGGCAGGCTGGGAAGCCACAGCTCAGAAAGGACCACTTTCCTTAGGATCAGAGAGCAGCAGCCTTGGAAGGGACCCTGGGGGTCATCTAGACCCTCCCTCTGCAATGCCTCCGGGTTCCACACAGGGGAGGCAGCGGTGGCAGAGAGACGGCGTCAGAGAGGCTGCGTTCCGTGCTAAACGTCGTGGGTTCAATTCCCGTTGGCTCCTGGCAGAGGCATAACTAGGGGTCGACCAGGCTGTCCCCTGCCAATAATAATAATAATAATAATAATAATAATAATAATAATAATAATAATAATAATAATAATTTATTTATACCCTACCCATCTGGTTGGGTTTCCCCAGCCACTCTGGGCGGCTTCCAACAAAACACTAAAATACAATAACCTATTAAACATTAAAAGCTTCCCTAAACAGGGCTGCCTTCAGATGTCTTCTAAAAGTTTGGTAGTTATTTTTCTCTTTGACATCTGGTGGGAGGGCTTTTCACAGGGCGGGCGTCACCACCGAGAAGGCCCTCTGCCTGGTTCCCTGTATCTTGGCTTCTCACAGCGAGGGAACCACTAGAAGGCCCTCGGCGCTGGACCTCAGTGTCCGGGCAGAACGATAGAGGTGGAGATGCTCCTTCAGGTATACTGGGCTGAGGCCGTTTAGGGCTTTCAAGGTCAGCACTGACACTTTGAATTGTGCTCAGAAACATACTGGGAGCCAGTGTAGGTCTTTCAAGACTGGTGTTATGTGGTCTCGGCGGCTGCCCCCAGTCACCAGTCTAGCTGCCGCGTTCTGGATTAGTTGTAGTTTCCGGTTCACCTTCAAAGGTAGCCCCACGTAGAGCGCATTGCAGTAGTCCAAGCGGGAGAAAACTAGAGCATGCACCACTCTGGCGAGACAGTCTGTGGGCAGGTGGGGTCTCATCCTGCGTACCAGATGGAGCTGGTAGACAGCTGCCATGGGCACAGAACTGACCTGCGCCTCCATGGACAGCTGGGAGTCCACAGCAGGCCAAGGGTGCATGTGCGAAATCCTCACCTCTCTAGGCAGGCTCGCGGTGGCCATACTCTTCAACAGGGAGAAATGTAAAGTATTGCAAAAAAAATGAGAGGCACAAATACAAGATGGGTGACACCTGGCTTGAGAGCAGTACATGTGAAAAGGATCTAGGAGTCTTGGTTGACCACAAACTTGACATGAGCCAACAGTGTGATGCGGCAGCTAAAAAAGCCAATGCAATTCTGGGCCGCATCAATAGGAGTATAGCATCTAGATCAAGGGAAGTAATAGTGCCACTGTATTCTGCTCTGGTCAGACCTCACCTGGAGTACTGTGTCCAGTTCTGGGCACCACAGTTCAAGAAGGACACTGAGAAACTGGAACATGTCCAGAGGAGGGCAACCAAAATGGTCAAAGGCCTGGAAACGATGCCTTATGAGGAACGGCTAAGGGAGCTGGGCATGTTTAGCCTGGAGAAGAGGAGGTTAAGGGGTGATAGCCATGTTCAAATATATAAAAGGATGTCATATAGAGGAGGGAGAAAGGTTGTTTTCTGCTGCTCCAGAGAAGCGGACACGGAGCAATGGATCCAAACTACAAGAAAGAAGATTCCACCTAAACATTAGGAAGAACTTCCTGACAGTAAGAGCTGTTTGACAGTGGAATTTGCTGCCAAGGAGTGTGGTGGAGTCTCCTACTTTGGAGGTCTTTAAGCAGAGGCTTGACAACCATATGTCAGGAGTGCTCTGATGGTGTTTCCTGCTTGGCAGGGGGTTGGACTCGATGGCCCTTGTGGTCTCTTCCAACTCTATGATTCTATGATTCTATGATTCTAACTGTTCCACTTCAAGCGGGACATCCCAGAATTACAGAAGCCATACTGGCTTCCGGTTGGATCCCAGGATGCTCCCACAAGAGCACGACCCCAAAAGATGCCCGTTTTGTTGGGGGGGGAGCGTGCTCTTACACAAGTCACCTGGCTCCTGTGATAAGAGTGTGGTCCCCATCTGGGGGGACGCCCTCTTGTGCAAGTCATGTGACTCACACGGGAGCCTATCCCGGAAAGATGCACGTCCTATTTTCCTCTGTGGCATTTTGGGGGGTGGGGTGGGGCTAGGAGCCTGTCTGCCTACCTGTGCGCTCCTTGGACAGCTCCTCTGCTGTCCTGGGCGGCTGGGAGAGGTGTGCGCCTCTGCAGAGGAATCCAGTCACTGGTGTGGGCCGTCACAACAGCCCTGCAGGGCCCCCTCCCCAGTGGGGCTCAGTGGGGCCCTAAACTGCCTCTGTCCTGTATCCCTGAAGGAGTGTCTCCACCCCCATCGTTCAGCCCGGACACCAGCGCTGAGGACCCTCTGGCGGTTCCCTCCCTGTGAGAAGTGAAGTTACAGGGAACCAGGCAGAGGGCCTTCTCGGTGGTGGCACCCGCCCTGTGGAACAACTTCCCATCAGATGTCAAAGGAATAAACAACTATCTAATGTTTAGAAGACATCTGAAGGCAGCCCTGTTTAGGGAAGCTTTTAATGTGTAACATTTTAATGTATTTTTAGTCTTTGTTGGAAGCCACCCTGAGTAGCTGGGGAAACCCAACCAGATGGTACAAATAAATAAATAATAATAATAATTGGAAGAAAAATGGAGAGGTTGTTGGGAGGGGAGGGACTTGCAAGAGGAGGGAACAGGAAGGGAGACAGAATGGAAAGCGGCTGGCAGACTGAGGGACCAGAGGAGGAGGAAGAAGAGAAGAAGGATCAGAGCCCATCTTGATGTTCATGGCAGAAGTCACAAATGTTATGAAAACTTTCTTTAAGAAACAGATAAAAGTTCCTGGAAGCTTTAAAGAGGGTTCCAGAGTTTTCTTTAGTGTGTAGGAGTGGCACTCTAGACTTGATTGGTTGTCAGCTGGAGGTGCAAATAAAGGGAGAAAGTTGCAGGCTACAATTTCCACACGAGGAAAGCACACACACACATACACTGTCAGCACACACGCTGACAACAAGGTTGGAAGTAAGACAACGTGTGCTGCTGATACTGTGAGTTTTGCTGTGTCAGGATTGTTAATTACTGGACTGAGAGTATACGCTGCTGGAGAGATAAAGAAGGAATGTAAATACAGTGGTACCTCGGGTTAAGTACTTAATTCATTCTGGAGGTCCGTTCTTAACCTGAAACTGTTCTTAACCTGAAGCACCACTTTAGCTAATGGGGCCTCCCGCTGCTGCCGCGCCATTTCTGTTCTCATCCTGAAGCAAAGTTCTTAACCTGAAGTACTATTTCTGGGTTAGTGGGCCTGAAGCGTCTGTAACCCGAGGTACCACTGTAGCTTGTATATACAGTCATACCTTAGGTTGAGCACGTTCGAGTTGCGCTCCGCGGCAACCCGGAAGTAACGGAGCGCGTTACTTCCGTGTTTCGCTGCTTGTGCATGTGCAGACACTCAAAATGACATCATGCACATGCGCAGAAGTGGCAAAAAGTGACGTGTGCGTGCGCAGACGTGCTGTCGCTAGATACGTTTGCTTCTGGATGTGAACGGGGCTCCGGAACGGATCCTGTTCGTATCCAGAGGTACCACTGTAATAGGAACAGAAATGCTTGTGCTGCCAGTCAAGCAATAAAGAAGCTCTTGACTGTGAATCTGAGTGTGACTCCTGTTCTTGTCCTCTGCCTCCGGGGAAAACTCTGCTACAAACAGTCAGAAGTGGTTTTACCGAGGTGCCACCACACAAGCCGAAAAGCGTGTGGGCATTAGCCTCTAATAACAAAGGGGACAGAAAGCAAACATTTTTGGGTTTCTGGTCCATGGTCTCTCCTGCCTCTGGAGGTGCTGGCACAGCTGCTTCCCAAGGGTGCAAGGGAGTATAGGTGCGACTCCGGCTCCAGGCAGGGCTGGAGCAAAACCCTGGGGAGCCTCTGCCCGTCAGTGCGGGAAGAACCAAGCTAGACAGGCCCAACGGTCTGGCTCAGCAGAAGGCAGCTCCCTCTGTTTGCTATAAGAGGGGTAGCAGTGGGGGACCAGGCGGCCAGAACCACAGCCCCATCGGATGGGGCCCACAGGGTCATCCATCCCAACCCCTTGCAACGCAGAACTCGCAGGTGAATCTCCACTGCGCTTCCCAAAGAGGAAACCCAGACACGTGTCTCCATAAAACTCTTTTATTGATAAATAAAGGTTAAAACTCTCTCTCTCGCTTTCCCTGCTCCCTCCCCCAGCCCTGGTGAGGGGGGGTTCCTCACCTGCTTCCTTTTCTTCTTAGTCGACGACACCACGGAACAAGGCAAGACATCCTTTCATCGCTACTAAAGGGAGCAAACTCTTGTTGGAGGGCAGCCCCCACCCTTAGGGGATGGGAAAGCAAGTCTGGAGAGGGGGGGATGTGGGGCAGGCTCTTTTCTAACACTGAGGCCTCAGCAGACCAGAGGAGGACACAGGTTGGGGGCAGGGGGGGCATTGCATATGGCTGTGCCCCAGCAGGGATGTCCGTTTGTCTTTCCTTTCCCTTGGGGGTGGGGGGAGCAGAGCAGACAAGAGCAGCCCCCCCATGCTCAGCCGCACCCCACGATTCCTGACCCATGCAAAGTCGGCAACTGGGGGGGGGAGAGTGGCAAGGCACCTGCCCCACTGCAGCTCCCGTTGAGAATTGCACGTGCCTTTTTTGGGGGGGTCAAAGGTCAGCCTCCCCTCCCTCCGCCCAGGCACGCCTACAAGTCTATGGTGTCGCTGCTGACGCTGAGGGCGTCGATTTGGCGGCACACGTCCATGAACTCCTCCTGCAGGAGGGCTGCGTGTGGCCCCCGGGGCCCCGAAGACGACGACACCAGGGATTCTTGGGAGACGGGAGCCTGGGGCCAGCTCTGGCGGCCCGGAGGCGGGGGGCTCCCGCAGGCCGGCGAGACCCGCGGGGGGCTTTTCCCGGGGCTGGAGCTGAGCACGAGAGAGGTGTCGTCCGTGGAGTGTCTGTAGGGGCAGGTGGAGCAGGTGCTGCTGCCGCCCTCGCCGCCCCCCCAAGGCTCCGGGGACGAGGAGGCGGCGGTGGTGGCTCCGCTGGCCCCCTCCCTGCTGGCCCCCCAGGACCGGGCAGGCACCAGCTCCAGGCAGGAGGCCGTGCGGTAGAGCTCGCTCTCTGCAGACCGATCCCGGGCCAGGCTGAGTGACAGGGTGCTGGAGGGGGCATAGGGAGATCCCCCGTCCTGGAGGAAGAGCCCCTCGCTGCACAGAGCTTCGTCGATGCTGCGCCGGAGGTCGATGGGCGAGGGGGGCTGGAAATCAGCCGTGGGGTCGCCAGCCTCCACGGCCACGCTCAGCACGGAGACGGCTTTGGCGTCGTCGGCCTCCCCGGCAGGCAGGGCGTAGAGCGGGAGGTAGTCGGACTCGCTGCGGGCGATGGTGTCGCAGACCACCAGCTTCTCGTGCTGAGACAATGCCCACTGGAAGTTGTTGGGCAGGAGCTGGGCCTTGGCAGCAGCGGGGTCCGCAGAGAGGCAGCAGCAGCGGGCGCAGCAGGGCGGCCCGCTGGCTGGAGAGGAGCAGAAGGTGGCGTACAGCCCCAGGAAGGCCAAGGGCAGCCCCATGCCCGCCTCGCAGATGCGGCAGGCCAGCTGCAGCCCCCACCAGGGCCAGGGCCCAAAGAGCTGGGGGCGCAGGCCGTAGCCCAGGGCATGCAGGATGGCGTAGGTGTGCAGGCTGGCGCTCAGCAGCCCAAAGAAGGCGGCCGGGAGGGCGGTGTGGGCGGCCTGCCTCCACTGGCGGGTGTCGGCGAAGGGGCAGCGGCAGGCTGGCTGCGTGGCGCTCTTGAGGTCGTAGATCTGTGCGGCGTCGGCTCGCGCCCTGCAGTGGAAGATGAGGAAGGAGACGGAGAGCAGGGCAGCCAGGAGGGCGAAGGCGCCTCGCGAAGCCAGGAGCAGGAAGGGCAGCTGGTGGAGGAGGTCAGTGGCCAGAACGGCCCCCGTGGCCACTGAGAAGTGGAGCAGGACCAGGGCAGCCAGCAGGCAAGGGTGGCGCAGGCCGGAGGGCGAGGAGTGCTCCAGGCGGGCGCGGCGCGAAAGCAGCAGCAGGGTGGCGGCCAGGGCCGAGGTCAGGCAGGGCAGTGCCAGGTCGTGGAGCAGCCGCAGGGCAAAGGCGGGCAGCAGCTCGAGGTGCCCGCAGGCGTCGCCCAGGAGGAGGGCGGCTCGCCCGCCGCCAGCCCCCAGCAGCAGCAGCTGCAGCAGCGCCAGGGTTTTGCAGCCGGCAGGGCAGCGGCAAGGGAGGCCCAGCAGGCCCAGCAGGGAGAGGAGGGCCAGGAGGGCAAAGAGGGAGCCTGCCCCATAGACATGAGCCTCCCAGGCCAGGCCCCACTCTGCCAGGGCCACATCCCAGTCGGCGTGCAGCGGCACAAAGAGGGGCAGGGCCGGCGAGAGCAGCGAGGAGGCCGGGGGTGAGCCAGGGTCGGGCAGCGGTGAACCGCAGTCATTCAGGAGGTCAGGTGGGCAGCCTGGCAGAGCCACGAAAGCCCCTTCGCTGCCCGGAGATGCGGAGAGGCTGCTGGATTCGGAACCTATGGGGGGAGAAGGAGAAAAGGAGGCGGACTGAGAGGTTGGTTTGTTCGCCAGGAGCAATTCCCTGAAAGCCCCATCGTGGATCCCACTCAAAGGATGGAAGGAAACTGCCAGACCTGCAAATGTATTATGAGACAGCCTGTTTGTGTTAGTTAAAAGAGTGGATTATATTGGATAATGCAGACATCCTGGACTTAGAAGGTCATGATTTTAAATTCGGCTGGCATGAATGTCTTTGTTATGGGAAGCCAAAAATTTATAAAAAGTTTTATGATCCATATTATTAGGAAGAATCTGTATAAAGTTTGGGAGAAATATAAAGATCTGCTGGAAAGGAAAAGACCTTTATGGCTATCTCCTATCGAGGCCATTACTATTAAGAGAGTTAATATGGATAGACCGTGGGTGACTTACAAGTAATTGCTGTGTTTTATGGGGGGTGGGGGGGTGGGACCCAAACTGAAATCAATGGAAAATGTAAGGAGCCATGTTATGGATTTGTTACAATCTCACCAGTTACATGAAATGTTTAAAATAGATAGGGGAAATGGTTTTTTTGGACCAAAGCTTACATTTTGAAAAAGAGCTTCTGCAAAACAAATAAAAACTTTTGCCTACAATGTACAATCTGCTATTAGGTTGGGAAACAAAAGACGAGCTTGTGAAAGCCTCAGTGACACACCGGGCAATAGATATAGGACACAATATAGATTTTAACCTCCAGGGGAAACTCTGGAAAAGTGACTTGAAATTTACAGCATGTTATTCTTTGAAGGAGAACTACCTGAAAATGATTCATAGATGGTATTTAACTCCAAGTAGACTTGTTAAGATGCATAAGACAGAATCAGGTAAGTGCTGAAGGTGTAAAACTGCTGCCCAAGCCCCAGAGGAAGATTGTGCTCTCTGGGACTCCCTCCCTGCGCATCTCTGAAAAATATCACCCCTCCTTGCTTTTCATGCCTCTCTTGCCAAGGGCACAGAGGCAGCTGGCAGCTTCTTCTTCTTCTTCTTCTTCTTCTTCTTCTTCTTCTTCTTCTTCTTCTTCTTCCTCTTCTTCTTCTTCTTCCTCCTCTTCCTCTTCTTCCTCCTCCTCTTCTTCTTCTGTGGTGGAGTCTCCTTCTTTGGAGGTCTTTAAGCAGAGGCTTGACAACCATATGTCAGGAGTGCTCTGATGGTGTTTCCTGCTTGGCAGGGGGTTGGACTCGATGGCCCTTGTGGTCTCTTCCAACTCTATGATTCTATGATTCTTCTTCCTCTTCCTCTTCTCCTTCTCCTTCTTCTTCTCCTTCTTCTTCTGTGATCCCTTGTAGCCGAAGAAGATGGTCTTCCATGAACATGCTCTTAACATATAGTTATGATGAATCTGAGGACACTTTTTTTTTTTTGAAGCTGAGTAGAAACAGGGAGTCAGTAGTGGGGATGGAGAAGTAAAAGACCCCGCGCCCAAGCACACATGCCTATCCCGAGCCTTCCCCAATGATCTGCCCCCTTCCCCCCTTTGTTTTGACAGATCGGGAGAGACTCAGGAGTCGTGGGCTGGCGCCCGTTGCCCAGGAGGGGCACAAGGCATGCAGTCTCTCTGCCAGGCAAGGTGCAAAGCCCTTCTTTCGCACCCCTGTGAAACATAAATGTGCAGGGGGTTTTTTTAAAAAAAACTGGGCAATGGCCATCTGGCTGCGCCTCCTCTGATCAGTCAAAACAAAGGGGGAAGGGGGCAGGAGATCATTACCACCGGATGTCCCCAGTTCCCCTTTGGCAATGGCGGCGGCGGCAGCGGCAGTCAGCAGCCCAGAGCCAGCCTGGTAGCGCAGTTGGCTCTGGCTGGCTTCAAGAGCTGCTCGCTGTTCACTGCCACGGCGCCCACCATTTTTCCTTGTCAGACGTCCCCATATGATGTGTTGCACACAAGACACATCGTATGGGGACTTTTGGTGAGGAAAAATGGCGGGCACCACGGCAGCGAGCAGCTCCTGGAGCCAGCCAGTGCCAACTGCACTACCAGGCTGGTTCCAGGCTGTTGAGGCTGCCATTGCCACGTTTCCCAGGGACAGATTTGCAAATCGGGGGACATTCTGAGGACGGAATTTGTCCGTGGACAGATTTGCAAATCCAAGGATTGTCCCCGGGAACATCTGGTAACCCTATCTTAACAGTGAGTCCTTAAGTGACTATGGGGACCAGTTCTGGATCCACATGTCCTTCCACAGTTGGGACATTGGTTTCCGGGTGTGAGTTGATCATGGTGAGGGTTTGCCAAGCATGCCTTCCTCTTAGCACGTTTCTCCCTTGTGTCCTGAGTTCAAGCATCTTCAAAGCCCATGACACCTTTGGTCAAGGCTGCTCTCCAACTGGAGCGCTCGCAGGCCAGTCAGTGTTTATACATACGGTATTTTTTTTAGATTTGCCTTGAGAGAGTCTTTAAACCTCTTTTGTTGACCACGCTTTCCATTTTTAAGTTCGGAAGAGAGCAGTTGCTTTGGAAGATGATCATCAGGCATCCGCACAAAATGACCAGTCCAACGAAGTTGATGTTGGTCATCTTTGCTTCTTCCATACTGATGGCTCGTTTTGAAGATTTGCATTTGAAGAGACCCTTTAAGGGCTCAAAGGGGAGGATTATTGGGAAGGAATTCAGACAGGAAGAAAGGATTCCCATTTGGCCTGAAACATGGGGGGGGGGAGCATGGGGGGGAGTTATTGCAGGTGGGCAAGGACAACTGGAGAATCAGCCCCTCTGCAGACTGAGTAAATCCACCCCAACCGACCTGGCAGAAGAGAGCAGGGTCGACCCCTGAATCAGTGGTCCTGGGATACTTCTGATATTTGCACAAAGTCTCCTGCAATGCAGCCCTTTCCAAGGGAGCTGAGATGGGAGGTCAGCCAGGAGGTGGGATGCCTTGTCTGGAGCAACAGAGGCCCCCTCCGGGTGCTGTTTGCAGAGGCCCTGGGCCTCTCCTAAGCACACAGGAAGCCAGAGCAAACACCTCCTGCTCTCAGTTCTGCTCACTGAGCTCCAGGCTGCTGCTCTTCCTGGACCAACAACAAATATCATCTCTTTAAAGCACATCCCTCCTAATAATAATAATAATAATAATAATAATAATAATAATAATAATAATAATAATTTATTTAGATCCTGCCCTCCCCAGCCGAAGCCGGGCACAGAGCGGCTAACAACAGTAAAGTAACAACATTCTAAAATCAATTTATTATAAAATCAGTTCAAATCAAATTAGTGGCAACCATTGGGCTAGATTTCTGTGAGGATTACCAAAGGAGGGGGTCAGACTGTGCCTTGGCCAAAGCCTGGTGGAACAGCTCCATCTTGCAGGCCCTGTGGAAAGATGTCAAGTCCCGCAGGGCCCTGATCTCTTGTGGCAGAGCGTTCCACCAGATCGGGGCCACGGCCGAAAAAGCCCTGGCTCTGGTTGAAGCCAGCCTAACCTCCCTGTGGCCTGGGACCTCCAAGATGTTTTTGTTTGAAGACCATAAGGTCCTCCGTGGGACATACCAGGAGAGGCGGTCCCATAGGAACGAGGGTCCTAGGCTGTATAGGGCTTTAAAGGTCAAAACCAGCACCTTAAACCTGATCCTGTACTCCACCGTGTTGGGAGCCAGTGCAGTTGGTAGAGCACCGGGTGAATGTGATCTCGCAGCGAAGACCTCGTAAGGAGTCTCGCTGAGGCATTCTGCACCCACTGGAGTTTCTGGGTCAGTCTCAAGGGCAGCCCCACATAGAGTGAGTTACAATAATCCAATCTGGAGGTGACCGTCGCATGGATCACAGTGGCTAGGTCAGGGCGAGAGAGGTAAGGAGCCAACGGCTTAGCTTGGTGGAGATGAAAAAATGCCACCTTTGTTATAGCTTTGTTATATCCCAAGAATCATGGGAACTGTAGTCTATCCCTTGCAGGACTTCCAGTTCCCAGCAACCTTAGCAAACTACCATTCCCGGGTTTCTTATTTTTTTAAGAAGTCCTTCACACAGGTGTTCCATGGATGGCTATATGAAAAGACACCCTGAGCCAGCAGAGAGAGAGAAAGTTGAGAAAGAAAGGAGGACTCGGTGTAAAATTTGGAGTGAATTTAGTGAGGAAAGCTGTCAAGCCTCTGGAGCTTTTCTTGGAAACAGAATGGGAGAAGCGTTAATGGAAGAGCCTTCCTTCCCCAAAATCAAGATGGAAAACTGTGGCAAATACAACAGGAAATGGAAATGCAGAGAGTCTTGTGTGGACAAAGATGGAAATATTTATTACTGTTTAATATGGAGTAATGGTTGTTGAAGTTACTGGAGAGAAAAACTACAGTGGACGCTCGGGTTGCGAACGTGATCCGTGTGGGATGCACGTTCGCAACCTGCAGTGTCCATAACCCGCAGTGGTGCGTCTGCACACGCACGGGTTGCAATTTGGCGCTTCTGCACATGCACAAAGTGCAATTTAGTGTTTCTGCGCATGCGTGAGTGCTGAAACCCGGAAGTAACCCGTTCTTCCGGGTTTTGGCATGTCCGTGTCCCAAAAATGTGTAACCTGAAGCGTCTGTAACCCGAGGTATGACTGTATTGCTGACATTCAACAACAACAACAACAACAACAACAACAACAACAACAACAACAACAACAACAACAACAGAACCCCTTTTGGACTTTTTGTGTAAAAAGGGAAATGAATCAATCCATTTGGGTAAATATTGCCTACTAGAAAGTAGATCAGTTGGGTGCCATTCTAGAGTGAATATCTTGAACAATTTCTGTTGTGTAACTGACAGACGAAAAATCATTTTTATTTTTCTTCTCTTCTTCTCTTTTGTCTTCTGCTATTTTGGGGGTTTTCCTTTGGTTTTTTCTCTTTCTCTCCTTGCTTTTGTTTTTACTTAGAGGAATTTCTCTTACTGTATTATGAAAAGACTTTAACAAAATCTTTTTAATGAAAACAACTCAGGGAATATCAGCAACTAAAAACTAAACAGGCATCTGTGCTCAGCAAGTACGATAAATTGCTACTCTGTTGTTGCTTAGTCGTTTAGTCGTGTCCGCCTCTTCGTGACCCCCTGGACCAGAGCACGCCAGGCACTCCTGTCTTCCACTGCCTCCTGCAGTTTAGTCAAACTCACGCTGGTAGCTTCAAGAACACTATCCCACCATCTCGTCCTCTTTCGTCCCCTTCTCCTTGTGCCCTCCATCTTCCCCAACATCAGGGTCTTTTCCAGGGAGTCTTCTCTTCTCATGAGGTGGCCAAAGTATTGGAGCCTCAGCTTCAGGATCTGTCCTTCCAGTGAGCACTCAGGGCTGATTTCCTTCAGAATGGATCGGTTTGATCTTCTTGCAGTCCATGGGACTCTCAAGAGTCTCCTCCAGCACCAGATTCAAAAGCATCCATTCTTCGGCGATCAGCTTTCTTGATGGTCCAGCTCTCACTTCCATACATCACTACTGGGAAAACCAGAGCTTTAATTGCTACTTGGTCCTAATCAATAAAAACAGCGGCCAGGCTGCGCTCAGGATGGCTCTGCACTCCGAGGGCTGTGCATTGTTCCGTGTTCCGCTTTTACGGATGGTGATGTCACCAGTCGCTGCTGGGCGACCTCGGAACACAACACCTGCTTGAGAACCTGGCTTTCTGCTCCAGTGGCGTCAACAGGGAGAGATGGACGTCACGACCAAGCCCCACCAAGTCCCTCCGGCGATGGCCGTCTACGCCGAGAAGCACAACATCTTCCAGCTCATGCAGAGCCTGATGGAGGACCTCCTGGTCTATCAGCCCGAGAACCCCATCGACTTCATGATCGCCCACCTGAAGAGGGACAATGACGAGGTGCCCAAGATCTTCGTCGTGGGGCCTCCAGCCTCTGGGAAGACAACCATCTCCCGCTGGATCTGCAAGCACCTGAGCGCCACGTACCTCTGTCCCCAGGACCTCATGCGCAGCAAGCTTCTCAAGAGATCCAGCGAGGCCATGGCCTTACGGGATCAAAAGAAGCAGATCCCCAATGATCTGTGGGCTGCCCTCCTGGAGGAGCGCTTGAACGACGTGGACTGCATCAAGCTGGGCTGGGTGCTGGACGGCTTCCCCGAGACGAGGAGCCAGGCCCTGGTGCTGCAGTCCACGGGCATCGCCCCCCGGCACGTGGTGGTCCTCTCCGCTCCGGACACCGTTCTGATGGAGAGGAACCTGGGCAAGCTGCTGGACCCGCTCACCCAGGAGGTCTACCACACCACCTTCGACTGGCCGGTCGACTTCGCCGTCCAGAAGCGCCTGGTGAGGCCGGAGGGCATTTCGGCACCAGCCACGGCCAGGCGCCTCCTGGAGAGCCACCGCAACCTGCCCGGCATCATCCAGGCATACGAGGGGTGCCACAAGGCCATCAACGCCGACCAGCCCTGCGTGGACGTCTTTGCCCAGGTCCTGAATTTCGTGCAGAGCCGCCCGCACTCGGACGCCCCCTTCAGCCCCCGAGTGCTGCTCCTAGGTCCACCTGGCTGCGGCAAGAGCCTGCAGGCCGCTCTGCTGGCCCAGAAGTACGGGCTGGTCAACATCTTCTTTGGCGACTTGCTGCGGGAAAAGGTGGCGGCCAAGACGGCGGTGGGCGAGCTCATCAAGCCCTTCTTTGAGAGCGGCTACCCTGTGAGAGACAGCATCGCTCTGAGCGTCCTCAAGGACCGGCTCTCTGAGCAGGACTGCCTGACCAAAGGCTGGGTGCTGCACGGCTTCCCCCGCGATGTGGACCAGGCGGACCTCTTCAAGCACACGGGTTTCGAGCCAAACCGGGTCTTCTTCCTCAACCTGCCCACCGAGGTGGCCTTGCAGCGCATCTGCCAGCGGGCCACTGACCCCGTCTCGGGGGAGAGGTACCACACCATCTTCAAGCCTCCGGCCGACGAGGACGTGCACCAGCGCCTGCGGCGGAACCCCAAGGACGCTCCCAGCCTGGTGGAGAAGAAGGCAGACATCTACAACCGGCAGGTGACGGAGCTGGAGGACTACTACGAGGAAGCCATCTTCCTGAACGCGGACCAGGACCCCTACACCATTTTCGAGCACATCGAGAGCTTCCTGGTCAAGCCACTGCCCGTCCAGAGGAGGTGAGCGATGCCAGACGCCGGCAAGTCTTGCACCGTGGGAGAGAGCAGCCGGGGAGGCTCTGAGGGGCAGGGGAGAGATCGATATTTGTAGAGTTAAGAGAATAAAAGTATTTTGGCTTCAAGTTGGACCTTGTTTCTGTTTCATTTAAACATGCTCCAGGGTGTTCTTTCTTCTTCTTCTTCTTCCTCGTAGCCGAGTAAGATTGTCTTCCATAAACACGGTTTTAACAATGAGTCCGTAAGTGACTGTGGAGGCCAATTCTGGATCCACACGTCCTTCCACACTGGGGCCAGTGGCGAAGTTGCATGCTTCGACACCAGGGGCAGAGAGCAGATGGGAGCATGGCTGGTGCACAGGGTGTGGCATGCATCCTGGGGGCGTGGCGCCCGGCGCATGGGGGGCGTGGCGCATTTCTGGGGGGGGTCGACCGCATTGGTACCCCCATCCCTGTGCGCTCCCCTTGCCCCCTTCCTCCACCACTGAGTGGGGCACAGGTTTCCGGGCAGGAGTTAATCCTGGTGAGGGTTTGCCAAGCGTGCCTTCCTCTTAACACGTTTCTCCCTTGCGTCCTGAATTCGAGTGTCTTCAAAGCCCATGACACCTTTGGTCAAGGCTGTTCTCCAACTGGAGCGTTCACAGGCCAGTGTTTCCCAGTTGTCAGTGTTTATACTACATTTTTTTAGATTTGCCTTGAGAGAGTCTGTAAACCTCTTTGTTGACCACCAGCATTACGCTTTCCATTTTTAAGTTTGGAATAGAGGAGTTGCTTTGGAGGACGATCATCAGGCATCTGCACATGACCAGTCCAATGAAGTTGATGCTGAAGAATCATTGCTTCAACACTGGTGATCTTTGCTTCTTCCACTACACTGGTATTATAAAAAAATTCCTTCCAGTAGCACCTTAAAGACCAACTAAGTTAGTTCTTGGTATGAGCTTTCGTGTGCATGCACACTTCTTCAGATACATGCACACTTCTTCAGATGCATGCACACGAAAGCTCATACCAAGAACTAACTTAGTTGGTCTTTAAGGTGCTACTGGAAGGAATTTTTTTATTTTGACTATGGCAGACCAACACGGCTACCTATCTACTACTGGTACACTGGTATTAGTTCGCCTGTCTTCACGGGCATTAGTTCGCCTATCCTCCCAAGTGATGTGTAAATTTTTTCAGAGACATGTCTTGTAGTGATCTGCTCTAAAAGTTCACATCTGTTAAACTATGGAACTCCCTCCAGCAGGAGGCAGCGATGGCCACCAAACTGGATGGCTTGAAAAGGGGATTAGAAAGATTCTGGCTGTGAGTCAGATTTTGGCTCTGCTCTGCTCTCCACAGCCGGAGGGGGCAGTGCTTCTGAAAACCATTTCAGGAGGCGAGACTTGCTCTCCTGCTCAGATCCTGCTTGGGGGTTTCCCACAGTCAACAATTCATCCACTGTGGGAAGAGGATGCTGGACTCGGTGGGCCATTGGCCTCATCCAGGAGGCTCTGCGTAGGTTCTTAACCCCTGGGCCAGCCCTCGTCCTGCAGCAATCCTGGCCACGGATCGACCAAGCTCATAGAATCATAGAATCATAGAATCATAGAATCCTAGAGTTGGAAGAGACCACAAGGGCCATCGAGTCCAACCCCCTGCCTAGCAGGAAACACCATCAGAGCACTCCTGGCATATGGTTGTCAAGCCTCTGCTTAAAGACCTCCAAAGTAGGAGACTCCACCACACTCCTTGGCAGCAAATTCCACTGTCGAACAGCTCTTACTGTCAGGAAGTTCTTCCTAATGTTTAGGTGGAATCTTCTTTCTTGTAGTTTGGATCCATTGCTCCGTGTCCGCTTCTCTGGAGCAGCAGAAAACAACCTTTCTCCCTCCTCTATGTGACATCCTTTTATATATTTGAACATGGCTATCATATCACCCCTTAACCTCCTCTTCTCCAGGCTAAACATGCCCAGCTCCCTTAGCCGTTCCTCATAAGGCATCGTTTCCAGGCCTTTGACCTTTGACCTGCGAGCCCCTCCATCCTTTGGAGCCTGGAGCTCAGGTGAGCATCTTGGGACCAACTCTCCCTCCCATCTTCCCTCGCCTGCCTCTCTGATGCTCTCACCTTGCTCTGGGGTTGGGTAGGAGCCCCCAGGTTGCTCCCCGGCGCTGCCTGTGACGTTCCACTCAGGAGGCTCTGGCGGAAGCGTGGATCCAAATAGGCCTGAGGAGAGAAGTGGAGAATTGAGAGGGGCTCAGGGGCGCTGCTCCCCTCTCTCCGTCCCGTCACAAGGCCATCAGGCACCTAGACCAATGCCAGACCCTCCCAGGCACTTGCAAAGCAGCTTAGAAGTGAAATAAAAAACTGTAAGGTCTTATATATAAAAGATAAATGTTCACAACTGCATATATAACCCACATGTCTGAAACCCCACAGAAAAAGTCCTGAAACCATTTTGTCCCTCCCAAATTGACCCCAAATAATTTCTCTGCAAGGTCGCAGGAAAATGGAAAAGCCTCCCCATTGTCTTTTCGTTCACAAATCCTGCCTTAAGGGTATGTCTGTGTATGAATAGGGTGAGCCTGTGACCTGGCTCAGGAACTAAATATTTATCATTACAAAAGACTGGCCAGGCTCCCCAGGGTATCCAATCAAGTAAGCATGAACAGGTAACCTGCCAGACAGGAGGTAAACAACGCACTCAGATTTCTGTTGTAGACCACCTTTTCAGTGATGGTATGATGTTTCTGGGGGTGGTCTTGAGCTCCAGGGCAGGCAATTTAAAATGTCTATATAAGGGGAGGGCACACCTTTGTTCTGGGTTCTCCTCCTTTCCTGCGTTTGAGGGGACACCCTGTTGCAACAGATCAATAAAGATCAGGCTTACGAGCTGCTTTGCTTCTCAATATTCTTTGCTTGGCCTCTGTTCTTTTCTCCGACCGATGGAGAACCTACAAAGGACTCTATAAGGGCTCTTGTGTTCCCCATAAGGGAATAAGGCCAGATTTTTGTTTTTTACAGAACGGTGGTGTTGGAAGGGACCCCCAAGACTCATCTAGTCCAACCCACTACAATGCAGCAATCATGGCTGAAGAATCCCTAAGGAATCCCCTTTGTCCGGCCACGGAGGAGATGCTTCTCTCCTCTGCCTGGCTCCATTGCGAGAGAGGCCTTGCTTCTTGCCGCTGCGCCACGGCAGGCCTGGGCAAAGATGGCTGTGCCACACAGCCGAGCTGGAGAGGGAGCAGCGGCTTCAGTTAGAGCCGGGCATGGCCAACGGCTGTCGAGGGATCCTAGCCAGGATGGCCAAGCCGTGCCCTCCTCAGCTGGAGGCTGTGACTGTCGGATTCTCAGGCCGCAGTCAGAGGTAACTGGCCATTCTCCAGGCATTCGGCTTGAGATCCTTGTTGACCTCCCCGTCTGCGTCTCCCGGCAGGATACAGGCAAGGTCACAAATCGGCGATCCCACTCAGCGTGAGAGGGACACACCATTCCTCCCTCCTCCCTGCTTCCCTCAGGGAGGGAAAAGAGACAGACAGAAATCTATTTACATGTCTTTATTTCTGTCATTGCAGCAGTACAGAGAAACGTGTCTGCACTCTCCAGTCTCCAACAGTAGAGAGATAAACTCCACCCCTGTACTTCCAGTACAGGTCAGATGACACTCTGAGCTAACATCCGGTGCTCAGTACAGTGAATAGACTGCCCCTTTGTTCCACTAGTACAGTTCCACACATCAACATCCTGTTTTGCATTCCAGACACCTGCAGCTGGCTTTTGCATTGCTGCTTTTTCCTGACAGTGACGCTTCTGCAGACCAGCTGCTGCAAACCACTGGAAGGTGCCAGTCGATATCTGCCCTGCTTTTGTTTCCCCGGGATCTTCCAGGGTTCAGCGTCATTCTGTGCCAACTCAATGGAGGCTGCTCCATTAGAGTAACCGGGGAGCCGTCCTGCCAACCTCCCTCTTGGAACCCAGCCAGCCCCCACCTGCCCTGCCCCCTTGGCAGCCAGTCCAGAGGGTGGCACGGCCTGAAGAGGAGGAAGATATAATGGCTTGGCTCTGCTCTGGTGCCCCCTGCTGTTGGCCTCCCGGCCTCCCACCCTACCCCTCCCAAGGTGTAACAAAGGAAATCCCCTGGGTTGCAAAAATAGACAAACTCTAAACAATCACAGGGAAAAGGAGGCTAATAAGAATATTAGTCACAAGTCTATTTCAAAAATTTTAAATGGAAAATTCAGCTGAAAGGCTTGTTTGCCTCTGTGATATTATTTGACTACTTGTTTTGATTTGGCACATGCAATTGATTGAATTGTACTATTTCTGACTCCACCATAGTTCAGAGGTCCCTAAGGAAGTCAGACTATCCTCCCCCAGGGCCAGGGCCTTCTCAGTGGTGGCTCCGACCTGGTGGAATGCTCTGTCCCAGGAGACCAGGGCCCTGCAGGATTTAACCTCCTTCCGCAGGGCCTGTAAGATAGAGCTATTCCGCCTGGCCTTTAATTTGAATTCAGCCTGATCTTTTATTCCCCTTCCTTCCCTCCCCCTCCCCTTTTTATGAAGATTACCCGCTCTGGGATCCCACAGCTAATTCTCCCCTGGTCTCCTCGCTGGCTCAAATAGGACTCATTTAGCCAGCTAGCCCTGGTGATCATCTCATGTTTATTGGATGGATTCCCCCCCTAAATTGATTTTTGAATTCTGAATTTATTGTTATCCAGGTCTTATACTGTATTTTATGCTGTTTTTTGTTGCATCAATTAAGTGTTTTAAATTTGTTGTTAGCCGCCCTGAGCCCAGTTTTCTGAACCGGGAAGGGCGGGGTATAAATACAATATTATTATTATTATTATTATTATTATTATTATTATTATTAATCATAGAGTTCCTGTTTAAAAATTGTGAAATATACTTGTCACTAGTATTCTTACTACGCCTCCCAAGGGGCACCAGCCACCCATACGAAGAGCCTGCAGGATCAGGCCAAGGGCCCATCTAGTCCAGAGACCTGCTCTCCCAGTGGCTGACCAGATTTCCCAATGGGGAATCTGCAAATGGGATCCGAGCGGAGCAGCAACTCTCTCCAGCTCTGAGCGACCGAGAGGCAGAGGAGAGCTATTGCAAGCCTCTTTTGCCCCATGAATTTCTCCAACCCTCTCTTAAAGCCTTCCAAATGGGTTGGCCGTCACTGCAGCGGGGAGTTCCACAGTTCAACTCTGGAGGAACTCAGCGGGGAGGAGGAAGAAGATGGGGCGAAGTTAGGAGGAGGCACCTCTTCCTAGTCATGGGCTCCAGCGCCCCCTACTATTGGCTTCCCTCCCTCCCCGGGCAACAGATACTCACCCGGTCCCCCCAGTTTGCTGGCAATCTCCGAGATCCCGACCCGGAGGCCAGGGAGCAGCGGGTACCGCCTGGCAGTGCCACCACTGCTGCCGTTGGGTGCCAGGCCGCCCTCCTTGCCCAGCCCGGCCGTCAGGTCAATGTCGATCTTGAACTCCAGCTCCTTGCTGTCTTCCCCCACGGGGGCAGCCAAGACCTTCTCCGTCAGCCTGGGCCAGAGCGTCAGTGGGTGCTGAGGGGTGGGTCCGGGGCCTGGGAGGTCAGGGTCGGCGGGTGCCGGGGGGCCACCCCAAGCCCACCCGCCCGGCCCGGGGGGGAGCTCCTCAGCAGGGATGCTAGCCTGCCACCCGGAGCCCCCCAGGGCCTCTGCCCAGAAGCGACCGGCACCTGGCGGCTGGGAGTGGGTGGGGGCAGCTGGCTGGGCGGGGGGCTTCGTGCTGGCCGGCCCCTCGCCCGCCCGGCCCTTGCCCCGCACCTTGATCTTGAAGTTGAGCCCCAGGTTCAGGGACAGGCTGGGGGCTTCGCTGTGGGTGGGCAGCAGGGTGGGGGTCACCGGTGGGGGGGTGGGGGACGTGTTGGGGGCCTGGAGCCCATGGCTGGAGTTGCTGTTGCTGAGCCCCGCTGGCAGGCGGGGGCCGGGAGGCGTCCCGGAGCCCAGAGGGGGCAGGCAGAGGAGAAGCAGGAACCTCCACATTGGCCTCCGTCGCAGGCTCCGTCCGACGGCCTCTTGCAGGAGGAACCTGGAGAACGGAGGGGAGAGAAAGAGGGTCAGCAGGACGGGGAGACGGAGGGAGGACGTCAAAAGAGGGGGCCGGATCTGGCCAACGAGGCTGGCATCACAGTGGGCAGCCACAGACGGGTGGAGCAAGGTGGGTGCGGTTCGCCCTGGGTGTCAACAACTCTGGTTCCCCCCCAAAATATGAAATAAAGTCATACCATTTTTGCAGGCAAAAAATAAAATAAAAATGTCAATGTGTGTGGGGGGTGACAATAAATTTTCTGCACCGGGTACCACCTGACCTTGCTACGCCACTGGCCACAGAGGCAGGGTTAGGGGCATAGCTGTCAACTTTTCCCTTTTCTTGCAAGGAATCCTATTCAGAATAAGGGAATTTCCCTTAAAAAAAGAGAAACGTTGACAGCTATGGTTAGGGGACAGCAACCGCTTTGCCCACTCTAGGCACCAAGTTAAGAGGGCGAAGCGACGATTGTGGGAGGCATCGTGCAGGGCGCTGCCGAAATCTGAAACCCCAAAGTCCACCACTGGCAACCATTTCCCTTGCCCTGGGTGCGAAGGCGAGCGGGGGATGGGGGGCAGCTGCTGCAGGGCTCCACAACAATGATTAATTAATTAACTTTGCATAACGCCCTCCATCCATAGGCCTCAGGGTGGTTCACGACATAAATCATTTAATAATAATAATAATAATAATAATAATAATAATAATAATAATAATAGTATTTATACCCCCCCCACACCTGGCTGGGTTTCCCCAGCCACTCTGGGCAGCTCCCAACAGAATACAGTGGTACCTCGGGTTAAGTACTTAATTCGTTCTGGAGGTCCGTTCTTAACCTGAAACTGTTCTTAACCTGAAGCACCACCTGAAGCTAATGGGGCCTCCCGCTGCTGCCGGAGCATGATTTCTGTTCTCATCCTGAAGCAAAGTTCTTAACCTGAAGAACTATTTCTGGGTTAGCAGAGTCTGTAACCTGAAGCATATGTAACCCAAGGTACCACCGTACATTGGTACCTGGGTTTATGAACTTAATCCGTTCCAGAAGTCTGTTCTTAAACCAAAACCGTTCTTAAACTGAGGCGCACTTTCCCTAATGAGGCCTCCCGCTACCAGTGGCCTTCCACCATTCGGATTCCGTTTGTAGACCGAGGTAAAGTTTGCAAACTGGGACACTACTTCCGGTTTTGCGGAGTTCGTAAACGGAATTGTTCGTAAACAGGACTGTCCTTAAACCGAGGTACCACTGTATTAAAAACACACCAAACATTAAAAACTTCCCTAAACCGCAAAATTCATAATAGATATGAAAACTAAAACAAACCGAGAGTCTCCCACACACATCCAGCACATTTTAAAGGGCATCAGATATCCATCAGCCAGCGGCCTGGTTGGAGATGAAGGTTTTCACCAGGTGCCTAAAGGTGTTTGAGGAAGGTGCCAGGTGATCCTTCCTGGGGAGATTTGGGAGGGGAAATCTCTCTAGAGCAGGGGTAGGGAAACTAAGGCCCAGGGGCCGGATCCTGCCCAATCGCCTTCTTAATCTGACCTGCGGACGGTCCAGGAATCTGCATGTTTTTACATGAGTAGAAGGTGTCATTTTATTTAAAATGCATCTCTGCGTTATTTGTGGGGCATAGGAATTCGTTCTTTTTTCTTTCTTTCAAAATATAGTCCGGCCCCCCACAAGGTCTGAGGGACAGTGGACCGGCCTCCTGCTGAAAAAGTTTTCTGACCCCTGCTCTAGAGCACCACAACTCCTCTCCCTGACCCTGGAGTCTGGTCTGATCCTTATCACCTCCCCACATCTACCTGCGCTCTCTTTGGCTGTTTCTACGGCATGATATGGGGGTTTCCCATGCCCACGCCTGGCCAGCTCCCCCATTTGCCCTCCCGGCCACCCTCGGAGGCCACAGGCGGAGAGAAAAGCAAACAGCCGCCTCCGTCCCACTTCTCCACCAGTCCTTGGGCCAGATAATCCCTAGCAAGCAAAGCGAGTCCAGCAAAATCTGGAAGGAGGTCAGACTAGACTTGCCTGCAATTAAGGGAAGGGTTGAGGGGAGATAAGAGCAAGCAATAAACAAACAGGGTCATTAGGCGCCCCGAGCTATTGCAGAAAAGGACTCCTTGACCCTCAGTAAACTTATGGAAAATTTCGGGAAGAATTCCCTATGGGGTGCAGTTATGGCTCCCCTTTTGGGAACTGCAGCCCTGCCATCTCTTGTCACAGATATGCACATGGGGGCAGCAGGAAGAATCCCCCACTTTCTGGGCTTTTCTCCTGGATCAGTGTTTCCAAAACTTGGGTCTCCGCTGCTTTTGGACTTCCCATCACCCCGGCGCCTGGTCCTGCTAGCTAGAGATGGTGGAAGTTGTAGTCCGAAAAACAGCAGGAGGCTTGGGTTTGGCAAACCCTGTCCTAGAGGGACACACGGTATCACCCCCCCCCTCCGTGCATTCATTCCTCACAGGCCATAGAATCATAGAAGGGACCCCTGGGTGTTATTTAGTCAAACCACCCCCCCCCCCTGCGATGCTGAGATCACAGCTCACAAATCCCAGACGGAGAGTCAAGAGGTCATCTCCTTTTCAAAAGACCTGCCTCCCAGTATGTTTCCGGGCACAATTCAACGTGTTGGTGCTGACCTTTAAAGCCCTAAATAGCCTCGGTCCTATATATCTGAAGGAGCGTCTCCACCCCCATCGTTCAGCCCGGACACAGAGATCCAGCGATGAAGGCCTTCTGGCGGTTGCCTCCCTGCGAGAAGTGAGGTTACAGGGAACCAGGCAGAGGGCCTTCTCAGTAGTGGCACCTGCGCTGTGGAACGCCCTCCCACCAGATGTCAAAGAGAACAACAACTACCAGACTTTTAGAAGCCATCTGAAGGCAGCCCTGTTTAGGGAAGCTTTTAATGTTTGAGGCATTGTTGCTGTTTAGTTGCTTAGCTGTATCCGATTCTTCATGACACCATGGACCAGAGCACGCCTGGCCCTCCTGTCTTCCACTGTCTCCCGCAGTTTGGTCAAACTCATGTTTGTAGCTTTGAGAACACTGTCCAACCATCTCGTCCTCTGTATTTTAAAATTTTGTTGGAAGCCGCCCAGAGTGACTGGGGAAGCCCAGCCAGATGGGCGGGGTATAAATAATAAATAATTGTTGTTGTTGTTGTTGTTGTTGTTGTGATGCTCCCCAGAGAGTTGGCCCTGAAACATCTCGCCCTAATTCAATGGGCAAAGTGGTCGGAACTTCCTGGATAGCTCGGTTGGTTGGAGTGTGATGCCAATCACAAGCAAGGTTGCAGGTCCTGTACGCTCTCTTTATGAAGCCGGGTGGTCCTCAACACCCACCCACCCACCCCTTGCCAACCCCTCCTGGGGAATCCCATCTCTTTGGGAACCCCTGGCCTAGGGAATGGTGAGCTCCATTGCTCTAACTCAGAGTAAGGCAGCTTTCTGTTTCCAACAAGCCAGAGTTGTGTCATTTGCTTCTGGGGCGGGTCGCCCGGCACCCCCACCCCCCCCATCACCGCACAGCCTGGTGACCAAGTTAGAAAGCGGATCCCATCAGGCGCCCAGCTCCCTCCGAGCTCAGTCGGGGAGAAGCGTCCCGTGCAATCGATGTGACAAGAGGACGAGGAGACGCGGGAGGTGATGGTTTCCGCTCCAGCGTCCCAGTTGGAGCAAGGACGTGAGGAGCTCTCCCTCCAGCGAGACGGGATCATGCACGAGCGCACAGCACACGCAGCCAAGAAGAAACTACCCTCCTGCCACTCTCCGGCGAGAACGGGAGTGTGGCGGGTCGTCACTGTCACCCAGGCTGAGCTGAGCTGGCGGTTGGAGTGCGCTGGGAGGGAAGCAGGAAGACAAGGCAAGTCACCAAGTCTCGCCCCGTCTTGCACAGGCTGCTCCTCTGAGTCCGGCCAAACTGCCTCGCTTCTCTCCGGAAAACCCAGACCAGTGGTCCATCTAGTTCAGTATTGCCTGCTCAGACTGGCAGCGACTCTCCTGGGTTTCAGGCAAGCACACAACCCCCGCCTTAACTGGAGGAGGAAGAGTGAGCCGCCTGCATCCAAAGAGGGGCTCTGCCTCTTCCCCAGGGGAACTTGGTGTTTAAAAATCCTAAAACCCTGAGCAATGGTCCTGAACGCTCCTCAACTATGGACTTATCCCCACTTACCTTCCTTCTGCACAGCCAGAGCTTTAAAACGCTGTGCTCTTTCTTTTCTCTGGAGCCTTCCCTGCAGAAACCTGCTCTTTAAAGCAGAATCGGAAAAAATGGCAATCCATGGGCAAACCAAATTGCCATATATATATTTTTTGCGATTCTGCTTTAAAGAGCTGGGTTTTTGCAAAAAAGAAAGAGCAAGTGGATGTAGAGCTTTAAACCTCTTATTGAAGAAGCCATGCCTTTGGAGGAAACTTGCTCCCAAAGGTGGCAAGAGGAGGGGGAGAAAAGGGCGGTCGATGGCTCCCAGGCACCATGGTTCTGCTCTGCCTCTGTGGTCAGAGGCAGTGAGGCTTCTGAGTGCCAGTTGCTGGAAGCCACAAAGAGGTGGACTTAAGGGAGCTCAGCCAGTTTGAAACCCCAAGGTCTGCCACTGCCACAGGAGGGGACAGGGTTCTTGGCCTGGAATCCTGTTTGCGGATTTCCAACAACAACGACAGCAGCAGAAACAACAACATCAACAGCCTGCCTATCTGGCTGGGTTTCCCTAGCCACCCTGGGTGGCTTACAGCATATATCTAAACATAATAAAACACCAAACATTAAACACTTCCCGACACAGGGCTGCCTTCAGATGTCTTCTAAAAGTTATATACAGTGGTACCTCTACTTATAGGGACGCAAGTGGCACTGTGGGTTAAACCACAGAGCCTAGGACTTGCCGATCGGAAGGTCGGCAGTTCGAATCCCCGCGACGGGGTGAGCTCCCCTTGCTCGGTCCCTGCTCCCAGTTTGAAAGCACATCAAAGTGCAAGTAGATAAATAGGTACCGCTCCGGCAGGAAGGTAAACAGCATTTCTGTGCGCTGCTCTGGTTCGCCAGAAGCGGCTTAGTCGTGCTGGCCACATGACCCGGAAGCTGCACGCCGGCTCCCTCGGCCAATAAAGCAAGATGAGCGCCGCAACCCCAGAGTTGGCCACGACTGGACCTAATGGTCAGGGGTCCCTTTACCTTTACCTCTACCTATGGATGTGAACTGTTCCAGGGTACCATTTGCACCCCAAAAAGTCCGTAAATAGAATGCCACTTCTGCGCGTGCGCATGACACAATAGAGTGCTCCTACGCATGCATGAAGCGCACAGGACACTTATGTGCATGCACACGTGGCAGAAGTATACACTTCAGGGTTTGCCGGGTTTGCAACCCAAAAATCTGCAGCATGAACCTAACGCAACTACAGGTATAACTGTAGGTTTTTTTAATCTCCTTGGCATCTGGTGGGAGGGCGTTCCACCGGGCGGGTGCCACCACCGAGAAGGCCCTCTGCCTGGTTTCCTGTAACTTGGCTTCTCGTAGCGAGGGAATCTCCAGAAGGCCCTCATCACTGGACCTCAGCGTACGGGCAGAACAATGGAGGTGGAGACGCTCCTTCAGAAGTGTCTTTTTGGCCGCCGTGAGAACAGAATGCTGGACTAGATAGACCAATGGCCTGATCCAGCAGTCTCTTCTGAGGCTCTTTGGGGTATTCTCCTGCCAGCTGACCTGCCCATCCTTGCCTCTTTGAAGAAGCACGGCAGAGCTCCGCCCTGGGCACTTGTGCCCTGACAAGCTCTCTTTCCGCAGTGTCACATCCGTGCAGTCGCAACGCCCTTCCTGAAACCAGCTCGGCAGGGATGTGAAGAGACAGGGCCGAATGCAGGCTGGCACCTCAACGGCACCCTTCCCTGAGGGGGCCGGTCGGTCGACAGGTGTAGAAGCAGGATGTCAATCGGGCTGACAGTCCTCTGCCGAGCCCAGCAGTTCCTTGTGGAGCGGGTGGAGGCCTCACGCGGATGACACAGTCTGGACGTGCCGGTGGTGAGGGCTGGGGAGAAGGGGGACACACACGGCTGCTGCGGTGCTGGGTCTGGCAGGCACTGCAAGGACCCACCCTTCCCAATCGACGGGCACCCATTCTGCAGCCCCTGTTTGACGCGCCATCAGCCGGCACCCAGATAGCAACCCAACGCTTTTTGCTCGGGTGCCTGAATGACCCAAAGCTATGGGTATGGGGGCACACATGGGTGCAAAAGTGGGCACAGAATGATCAGGGGCCAGTGCTGGATTTGTTGTTGTTGTTTAGTCGTTTAGCGGTGTCCGCCTCTTCGTGACCCCCTGGACCAGAGCACGCCAGGCACTCCTGTCTTCCACTGCCTCTCGCGGTTTGGTCAAACTCATGCTGGTAGCTTCGAGAACACTGTCCCACCATCTCGTCCTCCATCGTCCCCTTCTCCTTGTGCCCTCCATCTTTCCCAGCATCAGGGTCTTTTCCAGGGAGTCTTCTCTTCTCATGAGGTGGCCAAAGTATTGGAGCCTCAGCTTCAGGATCTGTCCTTCCAGTGAGCACTCAGGGCTGATTTCCTTCAGAATGGAGAAGTTGGATCTTCTTGCAGTCCATGGGACTCTCAAGAGTCTCCTCCAGCACCAGAATTCAAAAGCATCAATTCTTCGGCAATCAGCCTTCTTGATGGTCCAGCTCTCACTTCCATACATCACTACTGGGAAAACCAGAGCTTTGACAATACGGACCTTTGTTGGCAAAGCTTTGTCTCTGCTTTTTAAGATGCTGATTTAAGTGCTAGATTTACGTATTAGCTAAACAAGCTATAGCTTAGGGCCCCACTCTCTTGGGGGCCCCAAAAAAATCTTAAAGGGAAAAAACTGGATGTACATTTCCAAAATATAAGATAAAAAACAAATAAAATAAAACCTACATACAGCAACAGTGTTTTGTGTTGTGTTGGCTCCCCGGATGTAAGTCATGGGCCCCGCCTGCTAGCCTGCTCCCTAAAGTATCACCGGTTTGCTCCTTTCTATATATTGGGTGCCTACATTCTAAATGGACTGGTTGCATGACAACATATGCAAATGGCTTGAGATATTTACAGTGGTATCTTGGGTTACAGATGCTTCAGGTTACAGACACTTCAGGTTACAGACTCCACTAACCCAGAAATAGTACCTCGGGTTAAGAACTTTGCTTCAGGATGAGAACAGAAATCGTGCGGTGGCAGCGCGGCGGCAGCAGGAGGCCCCATTAGCTAAAGTGGTGCTTCAGGTTAAGAACAGTTTCAGGTTAAGAACAGACCTCCAGAACGAATTAAGTTCTTAACCCGAGGTACCACTGTATTAGGTCCATCAATGACCATATATCATCTATTCAACACAAAAACCAGTGACAATTTGTTGTGGACAAAGGACAGCTGGACATATCAAGGGCCCCATTACCGTCAGTAGCTGAGGGCCGCATCAAATCTGGCCCTGATCAGGGGCAGTTACTTCCCAAGGAGGGGCCATGGGCCTGATCCAGGAGGCTCGTCTCATGTTCTTACGGCCGATAGCGAGGGGGGGTCTTGCTAGCAGGATTACGCATTGCACCCCATCCGCGGGTGGGTAGTTGGGTCCCCAAATGGATGACAGGTGGGTCATAAAGTGTTTTAACCAATGAAGAAATGATCCAATAGCCCTCTAAAGGCTCACTAAACATTTGCACATTTCTTCTCCATGCTTAGAAAACTCGTATTGCGGGGGTGGGGGGGTGGACTAGATGGCATTTGGGTTTCCTCCCAGCTCGAGGATTCTCTGCTTCTAGGATTGACACATCAACAGGGCCCATTAGAAGCTGGGAGGCACTGAGAGGCAAAGAGCCCGCCCCCCGGGGGAGCCAACGCCCCTTTCAGATCTTTGTAGATCTTTGCAGGGCTCCTCTTATCTCTGGCATGCAGAGAAGCCGGGAAGTCAGGATTCTTTGCCTGAGCCCATGACCTATGGCTGACCCGGGGGGGGGGGCAGAAAGGCTTTTTCCTGGAGCACCCCAAGTCCCCCGCCAGCCACACCTTTGAGGCACAGAGGGCTGCCAGAATGGGACGGCTCTTCTTCTTCTTCTTCTTTGGCGATCCCTCGTAGCCAAGTAAAATTGTCTTCCATAAACACGGTTTTAACAGTGAGTCCGTAAGTGACTGTGGAGGCCAATTCTGTATCCACGCGTCCTTCCACAGTGGGGACATTGGTTTCTGGGTGGGAGTTGATCACGGTGAGGGTTTGCCAAGCGTGGTGGGGGTGGCTGGGGCACCCTGCGAGCATCTAGCACATGAGTAGGCAAACTAAGGCCAGATCTGGCCCAATCACCTTCTAAATCCGGCCCACAGACAGTCCGGGAATCAGTGTGTTTTTACATGAGTAGAATGTGTCCTTTTATTTAAAATGCATCTCTGAGTTATTTGTGGGGCATAGGAATTCATTCATATATTTTTTCCAAAATGTAGTCCGGCCTCCCACAAGGTCTGAGGGACAGTGGACCGGCCCCCTGCTGAAAAAGTTTGCTGACCCCTGAACTAGCAGGACACAGCATCCCACGGGAGTCTAGCCCATGATGGTGGCTTTGCTGGGCTGGGACAGCTCCACACTCCGTGAGATTCAGGCCAGCTATACCTGCCCAGGGATGGTCGCAGCTATACAGAAATCAAAAGACGTCAGGAACCAGACAGCCAGGGCTTATCATCACATACCTTTTTGCCCCACTCTTTCCAGGCGCAAGTCTGCACTTAAAGGCATTTTCGTCTTTGCTCCAGAGCTTTTCCCACACACACCCCCTCCACTCCACATTGCAGTTTTAGTGCTCAACTGGAGCAAAGAGCAATTCAGGGTTTCCACGGACTGATGTTTGCTCCGACTGAGCGCTAAAGAGTGTGTTTTCACAGGGAAAGCTCTGGAGCAAAAAAAGAGGGGCTGCTCGGACACAGAGCTTTAAAGTGCAGGCCATGCCTGGAAAGAGTGGAGAAAAGGGAAGTGTGGCGTAATGATTAGAGTGTCAGACTAGGACCTGGGAGAGGCCAAGGTTCAAATCCCCCTCCACTGGGGACCTTGGGGGGCAGTCGCTGCCTCTCTCAGCCTAACCTACATCGCAGGGTTGTTGTGGGGACTAAATGAGGAGAAATATGGCAGTCCCCAGAGAGGCAGTGTGGTGTAGTGGTTAGAGTGTCAGATTAGAACCTGGGAGGGACCAGGATTCAAATCCCCACTCAGCCATGAAGCTTGCTGGGGGGCCTTGGGGGGGGGGGCCCAGTCACTGCCTCTTTCAACCCAGCCTACCTCACAGGACTGTTGTGATGATAAAACAGGGAAGACTATGCAAGCCACGTTGAGCTCTTTAAAGGGGGGGAAACCAGAGAATTAAAATGCATTTGGTCCATCCATACGCAAACAAGGCTTAGAAAGGCCTCTAGCTTGTGGCTGCTTCTGAACAGCTTTGAGCACAGATGCGTTTCTGTGAAATGCGATATATAAATAAATAGGCTGCGACTTGTACGTTTTGCACCCAGTCGGGGCCCGTCTGCTGCCTCCAGTACAAACTTCACGTGCCTGGCAGCATCGACGGGGAAGGGTGCCAGCGTGGCTGAGGGAACGTCCCCCACTCTGTGAAATAACCAAGGGTGCAAGCAGGGCCGGATTGAGGTTGGATGAGGCCCTCAGCTCCTGAAGGTCATGGGGCCCTTGATATGTCCAGCTGTCCTTTGTCCACAACAAATTGTCACAGGTTTTTTTGTGTCGAATATATGCTATATGGAAATTTATGGACCTAATAGGTATCTCAAGCCATTTGCACATAACAAAATATATATTTTATCAAAGTAATTGTTGAATAGTCCATTCAGAATTCTATACAGAATGTAGGCACCCTACAAGGAGCAAAGCAGTGATATTTGAGGGAGCAGGCTAGCAGGCGGGACCCATGACTTACATCATAGGAGCCTACACAACACAAAACACGGTTGCTGCATGTAGGTTTTATTATATTTGTTTTTTTTATCTTATATTTTGGAAATGTACATCCAGTTTGTTTTTCCTTTAATTTTTTTGCCCCCCCCCCAAGAGAGTGGGACCCTCAGCTAGAGCTTATTTAGCTTATACGTAAATCCGGCACTGGGTGCGAGGCATCTTCCTCCACCTGTTTTGCCAGGAAAACGGGCCATTTCCACCCGGATGGGCAGCATGCAAGTCGTTCTCAAAGGAGAAGAGGGAATCCCATTCTGGAGTGAGGCTTGAAATATGGGAAGCTGCTCTGCACTGAGTCCCTCCAGCCGTACCCGGAGATGTCAGGAATTGAACCTGGGGCATTCTGCGTGCAAGACAGGTGTCCTGCGGCTGAGAAGCAGCCCTTCCCTGGCTGGAGGAGTCCTGGGAGAGGGGGTGCTGCTCAGAGGGGGCACCCTGAGCCCTGGGACAGAGTCACAGACTGGTAGGGCCCCCCCCCTGATTGCCTGCAGAAGAACCCCGGCTCACTCCCTATCAAAAGCAGGCAGGGCTGAGGGAAGCCCCCTGTCTGAAAGCCCCCACCAGGAGCTTATGGAAGCGTCACCCAGAGCTCAATGGACCAGTTTGGGAGGTGAGGGCATTGGTTTGTTCTGGTTTTCATTAAGTATGTTGCAGTTTCGTTCTGTGAACCTGCCCTGGGTTCTTTGGATGAAGGGCAGCATACAAATTAAATAAGGATGGTCTGACTCTGTCTGAGGCAGCTGCTTCCTCTGATCCCGTTTCATCGAACTGACCTGGGGCTCGAGAGAGAGGAGTTCCTCATGGCTCTGCAATGTACACCCAGCATGGGACACGGGTGGCACTGTGGTCTAAACCACTGAGCCTCTTGGGCTTGTCAATCAGTTCGAATCCACACGACGGGGTGAACTCCTATTGCTCTGTCCCTGCTCCTGCCAACCTAGCACTTTGAAAGCATGCCAGCGCAAGTAGATAAATAGGTACTGTTGTGGCGGGAAGGTAAATGGTGTTTCCATGTGCTCTGGTTTCCACCACAGTGTTCTGTTGCGCCAGAAGTGGCTTAGTCCTGCTGGCCACATGACCCGGAAAGCTGTCTGTGGACAAATGCCGGCTCCCTCGGCCTGAAAGCGAGATGGACGCTGCAACCCCACAGTTGCCTTTGACTGGACTTAACTGTCCAGGGGTCCTTTACCTTCTTTACCTTTACCCATGGTGGGCCACCCAGAGGGCAGTCAAATGCCAACACCCGAAGCCCCTCTCTTGCTGGACTAGATTCGGCCGGATCCAGCAGACCCTCCTAATGTTCTTATGACATGCATGCAGTCTGCTGGGTGCATATCTGTGCATATGGACTCCCCACTGTGCTTGTCTGGGGGGGGGGGACAGGACCCTCTGCTTCTTCAGAGGGGCCAGGCAAGAGGTGAGGGGTTGCAAAGAGAGAGGGCGGAAATATGAGAGACAGGAGCAGACCTGCCGAGGCATCTGGCTCTCGGAGCCAGCCTTGGCCCCAGGGTCAGCAAGGCTCCTAAATCCCAGAGTAAGCACAGAAACAACCCCCTCTCCCCACCCCCTAAGCAGCTCGCAGCAAAACAGCCCCAGCCAAACCCTCAACAACAAGCTGCCTGAGTCACGGGGCTGGGTGGGTGGCAAACAACACAGCCCCGGCAAGAGGCGGCATGGACAGCTCTGCACACCCACAACCCACAACAGTCACCATGGCAAAAAGTGAGCAGGAGGAGGAGGAGGGTGGCTTTCAAAGAGGATTGAGCAAATTCATGGAGCAGGAGAGAGCTCTGCGTAGCTGCTAGCTGTTGTGCTCACCTATAGCCACCTATAGCTAGGGACGCGGGTGGCGCTGTGGGTTAAACCACAGAGCCTAGGACTTGCCGATCAGAAGGTCGGCGGTTCGAATCCCCGCGACGGGGTGAGCTCCCGTTGCTCGGTCCCTTCTCCTGCCCACCTAGCAGTTCCAAAGCACATCAAAGTGCAAGTAGATAAATAGGTACCGCTCCGGCGGGAAGGTAAATGGTGTTTCCGTGCGCTGCTCTGATTCGCCAGAAGCGGCTTAGTCCTGGTGGCCACATGACCCGGAAGCTGTACGCCAGCTCCCTCAGCCAGTAAAGTGAGATGAGCGCCGCAACCTCAGAGTCGGTCATGACTGGACCTAATGGTCAGGGGTCCCTTTACCTTTATAGCCAGTGGTGTAGCAGGGTCAGGTGGTACCCGGGGCAGAAAATTTATTGTCACCCACCCCCCACATTGAAATCTTTTTACTGAGCTTTTTGGGGGGGATTCCAGGGTTTGCCAAAGTTGTTTAGCTTTTTGCTCCAGATTTCCCTCCCCCCCACTCTGCTTGTTCGCTCGCCTGCCTCCTTCGCATCCTCTCCCTGCCTCCTCCATCACCCCGGGAGCGCGAAGGGGGGGGGGCCGCAGCTCCCGCCCTTCCCCAGATGGATGGGGTAGGCAGGAGTCGGGGGCGGGTGATGCGCTGAATGTCAGCCCCCTCGATGACACCTGGGGCGGTTCGCCCCCTACCGCCCCCACCTTGCTCCGCCCCTGCACATAGCTCAGTTGCTAGGGCATGAAACTCTTCAGGGTTGTGGGTTCGAGTTCCACATTGGGCAGAAGAGTCCTGCTTTGCGGGGGGGGGGTTGGACCAGATGACCCTTGCGGCCCCTCCCATTCTACGATTCTGTGATGGCTACGCTTTGCTCTCCACAGTCAGAGGCAGCCGTGCTTCTGAATCCCAGTTGCTGGAATGTGCAGGAATGGAGAGCTGCTCTTGGGCTTGCTGGTTTCCCACAGGCACCAGTGAGAAGAGGATGCTGGACTGGGTGAGCTGGCTCTCACTGAACCCACCAGGCAGGGCGGGTGAGGGTGGGGGGAACAGGGGCCCCCCTGAGCCCAGAAGCATCTTCCTTTCGGGTCCCGAAGGTATGAAAAGCTGCCCACCTTTCAGATTTGGTTTTGGGCAAATGGCGGTGAAACTCTTCTCCCGAGTAAGACATGGGGCCAGGAGAAGTCAGAGCACCAAGAGCACTTCGGGGCATGGGCAGAATGCCTTCTGTCCTCAGAGCCTGCCCGGGGGGGGGGGGGGCATGCTTGGTGATCGCAGGGCCCAATGCTAACCATGGCACTTTGCTTTCCTGCCTTGTTTTAGTACCAGATGTTATTATCTGCTCACGTGCCCTTTCCCTTCAACCAGTTTAAATTGCAAAGGGGAAATTCACAACCTTCCGGCATGAAGCAGCAGGAGAAAAGCCACATTTGCAGGACTGGGAAGCCTGGGGAAATGAGGGGAAAGATTCCTAAGCAGTGAGAGTGTTGCAAAGTCACGGTGCCACCACCAAGAAGGCCCTTCTTCATCCCTCCAGCCACCCCTCAGAGGGCAGGAGACAGGATCCTGGTGCAACGTGGACAAGCACATGACATGGACCTCGGGGACCCTTTGGGGGCCCCTCTGGTCTCCCCCTCCTCAGCTGGGGAGGGATTTCAAGGTCAACAAAGAGCAGCGGTCCGAGTTGAGCCTGGAAAGAAACTGGGAGCCGCCACACACAAAGAGACCTAGGCCCCAGGTCTGAGCAAATACTGTGGGTTGCACCTGCCCCCAAGCCCTACTCAGAGTACACCCATTGAAATCAAGGGGCATGACAAAGTCCATCCATGTTAATGGCCCTGACTGTATTCAGGGCTAGCTGCAGATTCCAAATTGCCTGCAAGAGCTTTGAACACCCAGGCAGAAAGGTGGCAGGTGGCTCAAGTAAGAAGGAAACCAGCCCCCAAGCCCCTCTGCCCCAGAGATGGGAGGGAGCTGCCTTCCTTACCTGCAGGTTGAAGGGAGAGACCTCCCTGACATGTGGCTGTCAGATGCGTTTTTTTGGCCCCCGTGAATCTTTGCGCGTTTTAAATGCCCCTCTCTGGGCTGCTTTGCTACAGCCTCTCCCTCTGCCCTATTTGAGCTTGTGGGTGTGCAAATTGCCCCATGGAAAAGGCTGTCCTGCTCCTCCCAGAGGACAGCTGGTGCCCCCCCCCTCCCCTACGGCCGATCTGAAGCCCACTCCGTTCCTCTCCTCCTTCTCTGTCACAGCGTGTGGAAGGAGAACGTGGGAAGAACTTGCCGGGTCCGGCCAAGGGCTCATCTCCTCCAGCCTGCCTGTGGGAAACCAGCAGGCAGGATCGGAGCCCAAGAGGAGCGAATCTCCCCTCCTGCGGTTTCCAGCCACTGGCATTCAGAAGCGTCGCTGCCTCCGACTGGCGAGGCAGAGTCCGGCCACCCTTAATGCCTCGCAGTAACTCTTAAGACCCAGGCGAGGTGAGAAGGAGCACCTCAGAGCCTAAAAGCAGTGGCGTAGCGTGGGGGGTGCAGGGGGGGCCCGGCCGCACCGGGCGCAACATCTGGGGGTTAGGGTTAGGGGGCGCAAATCCACGGGTTAGGGGGCGCAAATCCACGGGTTAGGGGGCGCAAATTACTTGCCTTGCCCCGGGTGCTGACAACCCACGCTACGCCACTGCCTAAAAGCAACCCACATGCCGGGAAAGGAGGAGCGAGGGAGAAACTGAGGGTGTCCACACGTGCCCCAAAGCAGGCCAGACCACTGGGCAGGGCGCCAGCGAAACCTCGATGAGCCAGAGGGCTCTAGTCAGCCAGCCAAGCTGCATGCAAGAGAAGAGCAGCGCCCGTTTCTCAGAGCGCAAACAGAGTCATTAGAGGGGAGGCGAAGGCTACGCTGGCCGCCTCGAACCCAGTCAGAATCCAAACTGCCCTCGCACCGTCTCGTCTGAACGTTTGGCACTGCCAGATGAAGCCACGGGAGGGGGAGAGAGCGGAACGCCGAGAGGGCCTCTTGGGAAAAGAGCCCCCCAGCACCACACCGCGCGCATCTTCCGCGGAGCGCAGCTGACCCGGAGAGAGAGAGAGAGAGAGAGAGCGGGCGCGTAAAAGCAGCGCGCACATCAGCCCCGGCCAGTCCGCCCCGTCGGCTCCCTTGCCCCGCGGACGGTCCCGGGCAGGCGAGGAGAGGGGCGGGCGACGGAGAGCCCCGTCCCCAACCCAGGGCCCCGATCCTGGAGGGCTCCTGCCCTTCAGCAGGAGGAGGGATGGATGTGCCCCCTGCTCCCCTCCTGCGAGGGCGCCTGCGGGCAACTCAGCCCCCCCCTTCCAGCCTTCCAGCCTTCCAGCCTGCATTTAGGCAGCAGAGCCGACCTTCCTCTCCCCCCCCCGCGCCCGCCCCCGGCACAGCCTGCACCCACCTCTGCCCCCCTCCCACCCCACGGAAGGCGCCTCTGGCTCGCCGCGCAGCCCCGCCGCGCCCGCCCGTCGGGGGGCTCTCCCGCCCCGGCCGCTCCTCGCCCCGCGCCGGAGCCGCTCACCTGGACGCGCTCTTGCCGCAGCCGCCTGGCTCGGGCTGGGCTCCTCGGCTGGCGCCGCGCACGACGAGGCGGAGGCGACGAGCAGCAGCAGCAGCAGCAGCGCCGGCTGCGGCTCCTCCTCTCTGCCGCCCGTCGGAGGGACGCGCGCAGCAGCAGCGCGCCGAGGAGGCAGGCAGGCGAGCGCCCGGGCCGCCCCCTCCCTGGCGGAGCCACTCCGGATTCCGTGCGCATCCACCGGCGCGCGCGCCGACGCTCATCCCCGCCCTCGCCGCAGCCGCAGGCTCGCCGGGCAGCCCAGTCCTCCCAGGGCGGAGGCCGTTTGGGGGCCCGAGGACCGGGGAGAGGGCTTCGGACTCAAGGAGAGAGGGTCTCCGAGCATGTGCAGAGGGCCACCAGCCCATGGCAGCAGCGGCCACCAACCTGAGCTAGCGCAGAAGGCAGAGTGAGGATTCCAGAGGATATGATTGGACCAAAGCTCACAAAATGGATTTCAGTAGGAAGAAATCCAAGGTTCTACATGAGGTTTCTAAGCAGAGGTTGGGTGGCCATCTGCTATGGATGTTTTAGTTGAGATCCCTGCATTGTAGAATCTACGATTCTTGTTGCCGTTTGTCTGTCTCGGGTGTGAAGTCAAGCCGCTGTGTTAGCAGCACTGAAGTGACTTCCCTGGGGCGCAAGCCTGGAGAAGTCTATGATTCTAGGAAAAATTAGATTAGGATGGGGAACACCTGGACTGCCAGTAGTACATGTGAAAAGGATCTGGGGGTCTCGGGGGACCACAAGCTAACCGTGTGATGCAGCAGCGAAAAAGGCTAAGCCTATTCTAGGCTGCATCCACAGAAGTCTAGTGTCCAGATCAAGGGAAGTCATAGTCCCACTCTATTCTGCCTTGGTCAGACCAAACCTGGAATACTGTGTCCAATTCTGGGCACCACAATTTGAGAAGGATGTCGACAAACTGGAAGGTGTGCAGAGGAAGGCAGCCAAGATGATAAAGGGTCTGGAAACCAAGCCTGATGAGGAATGGTTGAAGGAGATGGCTATGTACAAGTGACAATAAAGTACAGTGGTACCTCCGGTTACAGACACTTCAGGTTACAGACGCTTCAGGTTACAGACGCTTCAGGTTACAGCCTCCGCTAACCCAGAAATATAGTACCTCGGGTTAAGAACTTTGCTTCAGGATGAGAACAGAAATCGTGCTCCAGCGGCACGGCAGCAGCAGGAGGCCCCATTAGCTAAAGTGGTGCTTCAGGTTAAGAACAGTTTCAGGTTAAGAACGGACCTCCAGAACGAATTAAGTACGTAACCAGAGGTACCACTGTATTTCAATTTTGTGTAGCCTGGGGAAGAGGAGACTGAGATGTGCTATGAGAGCTCTGAAGGGCTGTTACAATCTTTTATTCTGCTGCTCCAGAGGGTAGGACTAGATGACCCTTGGGAGTCCCTTCTAACTGTACAGTTCTACGAATGGGCAAGGCAGCATCCACACTGGAGCACGTGCAAAGTGCTTGTGGGGGGGGGGGCATTTGGTCTGCCTCTGACCAGGGAGGCCTGCCCAGCCACCGTGGCTTTGGAGATGAACCTGTGAACTGGGTGATGCTCCACCCCTGAATTATGCCCCCCCCCAAAAAAAAACCCACCACAGGCAGCCACCTTCCACCCAGCCGGACCTTTGGTCCATTTCGCTCAATATTGCCTACACTGATTGGCAGCTGGGGTTCTCAGGCAAGGGGGTCTTTCCATTGCCCTACCTGGAGATGCTGTGGATTGGGACCTTGCCACGCTCTGAACTCTCAAGATCCAGCTCTGCCGCCTCCTTCTCCTGGGAGGAATCTGTCCCTGGATAAACTCGTTTGCCCCCCCGGCAAGCTGGCATCGCCACTGGCTGGCACGCAGCAGCACCTGCTGTGGTGGGAAGGGCAGCTGCCAGCGTGAGCAAGAGCCCCCTGGCACCGGGGAATCTCCCAGCGGGGCTGCAGCCCTGGAATGAGCAGCCAAATGCCACCAGAACCCAGAAGGCGTTGAGGAGTCTCCTGCCAACCCTGTGGGCATCCGGGCTTCTGCCTTGCCTCCTGTGGCTGGGGGGGGGGCTTCACTGCCCCCACCTCACCCTGAGGTCTCCCCAGTCCCATTGGGCAAAGGATGCTGAAGGCTTAAATATTCAGGACAGATAAGGTCCTCCATCAGTCTGCAGCTCAGTCGGCAGAGCTTGTAACGCTTAATCTCAGGGTTGTGAGTTGGAGCCCCACGTCTTTGGGCAAAGGATCCCTGCATTGCAGGGGGTTCAGCATGATGATGATGATGATTTTATACCTCACCCATCTAGGCGACCCTCACGATCGCTGCTGGATTTGCGTATAAGCTAAACAAGTTATAGCTTAGGGCCCCACTCTCTTGGGGGCCCCCAAAAAAATTTAAAGGGGAAAAAACTGGATGTACATTTCCAAAATATAAGATAAAAAGCAAATACAGTGATACCTTGGGTTACAGACGCTTCAGGTTACAGACTCCGCTAACCCAGAAATAGTACCTCAGGTTAAGAACTTTGCTTCAGCATGAGAAGTTCAGGTTAAGAACTTTGCTTCAGAATGAGAACAGAAATCGCGCGGCGGCGGTGGTGGGAGGCCCCATTAGCTAAAGTGGTGCTTCAGGCTAAGAACAGTTTCAGGTTAAGAACAGACCTCAGGAACAAATTAAGTTCTTAACCTGAGGTACCACTGTAAAATAAAGCCTACATACAGCAACTGTGTTTTGTGTTGTGTAGGCTCCTATGATGTAAGTCACGGGCCTTGCCTGCTCGCCTGCTCCCTAAAATATCACCGGTTTGCTCATTTCTATATAAAGAGTACCTACATTCTGCATGGACTGGTTGCAAATGGCTTTAGATACCCATTAGGTCCATAAATCACCACCTAGCATATATTGAACACAAAAAAGTGACCATTTGTTGTGGACAAAGGACAGCTGGACCTATCAAGGGCCCCATTACGTTCAGGAGCTGAGGGTGTCATCAGACCTAAATCTGGCCCTGCTCACGATCCCTTCCAACTTTACAATTAATTCTGTGATTCAATTATTCACAGCACAGAGTTAACCTATGGAACTCCCTTCCCCATGATGCATGACGGCTACCCGTCCAAATGGCTTTAAAAGAGGGTTAGACTCATGGAGCAGGAAGGCAGGGCTATTAATGGCTCCTGGCCAGGGTGGCTGGACTCTGACTCCACAATGTGAGTCAGCGATGCTTCTGGACACCAGTTGCTGCTTGGGGGCTTCCCAGTGGGGCATCTGGTCAGGCCACTGTGAGAGCAGGGCGGTGGCCAGGATGAGGCCCCCTTGGCCTGATCCATTGGCCTCTTCCCATATTCTTTTGCTCTTATTCCATCTCAACACAATCCCACATTCCGTGATGAGTAGCAGCAGCTGCTGCGCCCGGTGCCGAGATTTTTCAGGGCTGCCTCTCCAGCATAGGCGCCGACTCCATGGGGCTTGAGGGGGCCCGAGCCCCCTCAAAAATTCGTTTGGGGGGGCTCAGCCCCCCCAATAATCTCGGGCGGCGGTGGGCGCGTCCGCGGCTTTTATAGGGCGCCCGGCGCGCACCAGCTCAATAACGGGCACCGGTGCGGCGGGGGGCGCCGGGCCGGGGGAGGGGGGCGGCCGGCCTGTCTCCTTGGCAACCCCATTGAGCAGCGCCGGCTCCCCCGGGAGGGCCATCCCCCCGCGCCGCCGATCGCCAACACCGCCGACGCTGTGGCTGCCCGAGCCCGAGCCAAAGCCAAAGCCAGAGCCCGAGTCAGAGTCAGAGCCAGAGCCAGTCAGTCAGGAAGGAGAAATGGGGAGGGAGACGAGGGAGGAAAATTGCGCGCAGGGTGAAGAAAGGAGAAGGGCGAACGAGACGAGCTTCCAACCCAAAAAAGGGCTGGAAGACTGGGAGGATGCAGGATCGGGAAAGAAAGCGACGCCTTCCCCGCCCGCGACGTCGCCCGCTTGTCATTGGCAGCGCAGCGGGCGCCCAGAGGGGCTGGGCACCGGCGCAGGGCCGCTCCGCAGCCGCGGAGGACAGCTGCGCGGCTAGCAAGGTGCGCCGCGTAGAGCGCGGCCCTTGTGTGGCCCGGTGGCCAGGCAAGCTCGGGCGGGGACCCCCATGCGAATCTAAGACGGGAGAAGAGGGCAGAGCAAAGGGGGTCCCTTCCCCAACCTCCGGCTCTGAGACTTCCCTGCGCCCCAGAAAAGCGAAAGGATTTTCTCTTCTTTTTTTTTTATAAATATTTTATTAAGTTTTCAAATACAAAGTTAGAAACATACACTGAAGAAAAAAGTAAAAGAACAAGAAAAAGAAAAAAAGAAAAAGAAGAAAAGAAAACCAACCATTCAACACATTTTTTATATAACTAACTGGACTTCCTCGCATCTCCCTTACCCTGCATTCTTTATAATAAAGATATCAGCAAATTATTACCTTGTTTCGTACCTTATTTTGTACTTTTCAAATACTATACCTCTAAATTTAACATACTTTTCATCAGTTACTTATATCTTAAATTAAACATAGTATTACCTTAGATTTTGACCTTTTCTTACTTAAAATATAATTTCCTGTTTCCCAAATCTAATTGCTGAAGCTATAGTTTCCGAATCGTGTAAATTTTTAACATTCATACAACTTATATTGTTTTTGTAAATAGTCCTTAAATTTTTTCCAGTCTTCCGTTGTTTCTTCTCCCAAATCTCGGATTCTGCCAGTCATTTCAGCCAGTTCCATGTAGTCCATCAATTGCGTCTGCCACTCTTCCAGTGTGGGCAAATCTTGTGTCTTCCAATATTTTGCGATAAGTATTCTTGCTGCTGTAGTTGCATACATAAAGAAAGTTCTATCCTTCTTTAACACTTTCTGGCCAACAATGCCCAAGAGGAAGGCCTCTGGTTTCTTGGGAAAGGTATACTTAAATACCTTTTTTAATTCATTATAGATCATTTCCCAGAAGGCCTTCACTTTTGGACAAGTCCACCAGAGGTGAAAGAATGTCCCTTCAGCCTCCTTACATTTCCAACATTTATTATCAGACAGGTGATATATTTTTGCAAGCTTGACTGGGGTCATGTACCACCTATAAAACATTTTCATAATATTTTCCTTCAAGGCATTACATGCCGTGAATTTCATTCCGGTGGTCCATAACCTTTCCCAGTCCTCAAACATGATGTTATACCCAATATCCTGAGCCCATTTTATCATGGCTGATTTGACTGTCTCATCCTGAGTGATTTTCTCTTCAACCTGCCCTCCATCCTCTTGCAGAAAACTCTTTGCCTGCCCTGCCCGTATCTCGTTTTTGCTTTTTAATTCCACACACGCACCCTTCGGACTTCGTGGCAATCGGGCGCACGGGTGCGTTTCCTAAGAGAGTGAGGACCCCCGCCTCCTCCCCACCTGCTCCCTCGCCAGCCAGCCAGCCGCGCGCCCTAGCCGGAGAGCCCCGGCCGTCCCTGTCGCGCAATCGGCTGGATCTCCCTTCAGCAGGCCGTGCTCACAACTCGGCCCAGGGACCCCCAGCAGCGGATCTCCGGCTCAGCTGAAGAATCCGGCAACAAGCCCCCTCCTCCCCAATCGCTCCGCCGAAATACGCTCCAAAACCCCCCAGATAGGCCGCCGGCCGCCAAGTCTAGTGGCGCCCTGAGCGAGGGTCTCTCCCCAACACCGCCACCTCGAACTGCGTTCTCCCGGCTACCCGAGCGAACCAGCGGCAGGACCCCGGTATGGGCCCCCCCAATATTTTTTATAAGTCGGCGCCCCTGCTCTCCAGCCACTTTGGGAACAGGATGCTGGCTTGTATGGGCCACTGGCCTGATCCTGCCAGCTCTTCTGGAGTTCTTAAAAGGCAGCTGCTCCGTGGTCTCTTTGCAGGCATCCCTTCTCGGCCTCTTGCTGGAGCAGCAGCAGCAGCAGCAGCCAATGAGCCGGGAGGGAGGCAGGAGAACGAGGAGGAAGGTGATGTAATTGTTGCCAGGCGCTTTTCCCTGCCAAGCGTTGCCAGGGCGACGCGTGCGGAGCGGGGCCTGGGGCAGGGGCAGAGGCTTGTACCCCAGAACGCACCACCCAGCCCTGAGCAATCTCAGGGGGGGGGGGGAATTCAGAGGTCCTGCGTTTGCGCAGGGCTTACTCTGAGCCAAGGCTTCATGCTACAGGCGGTTCTCTCTGCTTTGGCTCTGGCTGCCTGATCTCTGGGTACCAGGCAGGTGGGGGTTGAACCGGGAGTGGGGGGAAATATGGGGAGGAGCTGCACAGCCATCCTTTGGGAGCTGGATGCGTTGTGCCTCAGACATTCATTTTATTTTATTTTTATTTAATTGCCTTTATATCCTGCCTTTTTCTCCGGAGAGCTCAAGGTGGCGTAGATCGTTCTCTTTTAATCCCCACGACAAGCGGGGCTGCATGAAGAGCTCTTTTGGCAGGACTGGGAAAGTCTCCAGAGAGTCCAGGTGGGAGGAGTTGTCTTCCAGGGACTCGGCCACTGCCTGTGCACTCTGCTCGTGCTCAGAGGCACTGCCTTCCTATATCCAGTGGCTGAGTCCTAGCATTCAGTAGAGGCCCTGCGCCTGGTTCAAACTAAGACCTTCTACGTCACTGGATGTTCCTGACTTCTCGTGCTGTGAGAGAGGGAGGAAAACCTTTCCTCCACCCACTTTCCCCCTTGCCATTAATAACTTTTTAAATGTCTATCACGCCACCTCTTGCTTGCCTTTTCTCGAAACTAAAACGTCCCAAATTCTGCAACCTTTCTTCATTGCAGCGTCGCTCCTTCCCCTTGATCATTCTGGGGTCTGGAAACCCTGGATGTCGAAACTAAAGAGGGCAGAGTCTGGCGTTTGCCAGGAGGGAGACCACCTGGGACACCCCCCCCCCCAATAATGCATGATAACACATTGAGAAAAAAGAGAAGAGAGGGGATGAATTAAACACAACCACCTTTACGGCTACTGCCAGATCCTGCAGCAGGGAATTCCGCACGTCCCCTTGCACCCTCTGACATTCTCAAGTTGGGGGGGGGAGGCCTCCCTGTGTCCTGTGGCTACTGAAGCAGAGTCCATTGATGGGCATTCATTCGTGGCTCCCTCCTGGGAGGGTGAGGGCTGCCAAGCGAACCGCTGGCCTGCATTCTGTGCAGGAAACAAAGGCACCCCCCGGGCAGCCTGGGGGGTGGGCAGCCTGCAAATCCCAGGCCCTGAAATCACTTCCTGCTCCGCAGACAGGCTGGAGGCAGCCGGACAATGGGCATGAAAGGGCTGCTTAGCCAAGCTGCAGATGAGCCGGAGAAGCACCCCGTGAGCTCAGCCCAAGAGAGCGGCTGGGGAGAGAGCGGGGAGCGTGCAGCCTGGCAGGGCTGCCAAGGGGAATTAGTGGGGCTGGCAAATGAGGCCGGGGCAGGAACCGCCTTTGGCTGTGCAGAGGGGGGAGCAGCTGGCAGAGGGCTGCCACAAGAGCCCATGGACAAGGCGGAGGTCCCCTCTGCCACCCCAGAGTGCCCTCCTGATGCATCTTCTCTGATCAGTTGAACTACTCCCTGCCACAGGAGGGAGCTTTCAAGGGGATCCAACCAACTCATGGCCGGACCCCCTTGGTCAGGTTGTTCCTGTCCAGGAACAGCCAAAGGTGGAGAACCAGATGAATCCACACAGAAACGTAGCATTTTACTTCAACCCGCCTGTGGAAACAACTTAGAGACAACGGAAGAAGGAAAACAACAGGAAGATTTAAAGGAACTATTAGAAATGACTATCAAAAGCAGCAGAGACATGAGATGATCAGAAGCATGGGAAGCCACAACAACAACAACAACAAAATTATAATTCGGCAGAATATTTGGAATTTTTGATATGTAGATGTATAATTTGGAATATTTGATTTGATTGGATTGTTAAAATGGAAAATTTAATAAAAATATTACTATTATTATTATTTTTTTAAAAGGTGGAGAACCAGATAAAACTGGTAGGAGGCAGCCCTGGCCACAGAGTCAGGCCGCCCTGCCCATTAGCATCGTTGACGCACTCTCCTCAGGTGTTGACAGGCAGGGGGGTGTACGTGCCATTTTGGGGGTTTATTTTGATTCACTTTTGTTATGTACAAAGCTTGGACAATAGGCAAGTAGGATCCTATTATGCAACAACTGATTGGCCTGCAGGAAAAGACCAATCAGGCTCCAGGAGGGAAGCAGAATCAGCCAATCAGACGGGACTCACTGTGTAAATAATGTACCGTATTTTTCGCTCTATAAGACGCACCAGACCACAAGACACACCTAGTTTTTGGAGGAGGAAAACAAGGAAAAAAATATTCTGAATCTCAGAAGCCAGAACAGCAAGAGGGATCGCTGCGCAGTGAAAGCAGCAATCCCTCTTGCTGTTCTGGCTTCTGGGATAGCTGCGCAGCCTGCATTCGCTCCATAAGACGCACACACATTTCCCCTTGCTTTTTAGGAGGGAAAAAGTGAGTCTTATAGAGCAAAAAATACGGTATATAAAAGCCTGAGGTTTGGGGGGCAATTCTATCACTGTTTTACAAGCTTCAATAAAGAGCATGAAATCACTACAGGACTCCAAGTATATTTCAACTTTCAAGAATAGTATCTAGTGACAGAATCACAAAAGCATCTTCGGCAGCAGAGATGTCATTTTGGGGCTGGGGCAGTTAGTTGTTTGAAAGGCTGATGAATGCAGCACACCCAGAAGAAGAAGAAATAGGACAAATAACTGTTTACTCCTTCCCTCAAGACTCCCACACACAAAACATTATTATTATTTTTTTGTTAACAGTCCACAGGCAGCGCAAAACTCTTTATCGCAAGTGGGAGGCAAAGATGGTAAACAAGGCCAGGAAAAACTGTTTGCAAGATGCAATATAAAAGGATGAGATTGTCACCAGAAAGCACACCCAAACAGAAATACTGATGTGAATTTTTTTGTGCATGCCGTTTTCTGGTTGGCCTCAGGTGGCAACTTGCTCCGGGGGGGGGGGCTTTCTTCTCCTCTGCACCACAAATCTCCAGATAACCAGCTTCTCATCCATGCTGCTTCTTCTCCCCCCCCAAAAATAATCTTTATTAGTTTTCCGGTTACATACTCCACATACACATAATGTGTTGCATTTTACATTTATACTTGCTCCTAAGCGCTGACTTTCCTCCTTCCTCCTTCTGGTTTTTTTATATCACATATAATTTTATCACATTATTTTCATCCATTTTGTATATTGTTATTCATTTTCCATATTTGTCTATAGTATATCCATAAACAAATAAATCCTCCTGTTTATACAATTCTTGTTGTCTGTATTCATTTAATCTCCTTATACATTTTGCTTCTTATTATTTTCATTATCCATCACTTTTCTTAATCTTCCCCATTATGAGGTTGATTTCCAATTCTACTGGTTTCACTATTTCGTCTTATCTTTCCTATATACGACATAAATGTTTCCCATTCTTTTTGAAATGTTTCCTTGCCCTGTTGTTTTATTTTCCTTGTTAATTTGGTTATTTCTGCATATTCCATTAGCTTCTCTCCCCATTCTTCTACTGCTGGTATTTGCTGTTGTTTGAAGACCAGATAAGGAAACAACTGGAATCTTATCCTCTCTTTTTGTGAATAGAACATCTCATGCCAGCCTGGGTCGGGTCTTCATGCGTTTGTCTTCTAAGGTTGTTTTTTTGCTTGTTTGGGTTCATATGGATAAAATTGAATTGAGAGACTTAAAAAGTAGGTGAGAGACCTCAGAATCAGGGCACGATGATGGCTCTAGCAGCTGCCTGGCTGGCTGGCTCTTGTGGCACAGCAAAAAAAACACACAAAAAACCCCACAAGAGCTCAGCAGGGCTGCTGCTGTCACCATCCATCACTTTCTGGGCTGCAATAAACTTCTGCCTGCTAATTGAGATGGCTTGATGAGTCCCTGATTCCTTCAGCCGCCCCAGCATGGAGGGAAGGAGCCAGCAGAGGAGATGATGGCAGATTCTGGGACGAGTTGCCAACGCCTGCTGACTTAATTAAATTTGGCCCCCCAGAGCAGAGGGTGAAGGCCTGCTCACCCTTCCTCTCCTTTCCTCTCCCCCCCCCCCGCCCTGCCTTCCTTTCATTCCTAGCAGAGACGTAGCTGGAACCTAAAAGAGAGCCTGCAGGATCCAGTCCAGTCTCCTGTTCCCACAGTGGCCAGGCAGGCGTCCCAGTGGCGGGGACCCACAAACACATGCCCTCCAACATTCCTCAGATGAAAATAGGGACGTTCTCTTCTCTATCAGTATCACGGCTTGAGCATTTTCTCCAGGCCAAGTGCCAAAGTTATTAGAGGAAACACACAGAACTGCAGAGGTATTTTTGAACTTCTTCTTCTTTGGCGATCACTCAAAGTCAAGTAAGATTGTCTTCCACAAACACGGTTTTAACAGTGAGTCCGAAAGTGACTGTGGAGGCCAATTCTGGATCCACACGTCCTTCCACAGTGGGGACATTGGTTTCTGGGCAGGAGTTGATCACGGTGAGAGTCTGCCAAGCGTGCCTTCCTCTTAGCGCGTTTCTCCCTTGCGTCCTGAGTTCAAGCATCTTCAAAGCCCATGACACCTTTGGTCAAGGCTGTTCTCCAACTGGAGCGCTCACAGGCCTGTGTTTCCCAGTTGTCGGTGCTTATACTACCTTTTTAAAGATTTGCCTTGAGATAGTCTTTAAACCTCTTTTGTTGACCACCAGCATTACGCTTTCCATTCTTAAGTTCCGAATAGAGGAGTTGCTTTGGTAGACGATCATCAGGCATCCACAAAACATGGCCAGCCTGTTATGTACTGAGTTGAATAGGATCCAAAAGGCAGCAGTCTGATTGGTCCGAGAACAATAGGATTCAGAATGCAGCAGTCTGATTGGTCCACAGGAGCCACCCAATCCAGCTCCAGGTGGAAGTGAATCCGCAACCTGATTGGCCTACAGGTGAATCCCGGAATTAGCCAATCACGTGGGGCCCATTGTGTAAATAATGTATATAAAGCAGACATTCTGGGGGAACTTCCATTCCTCCTCACCACTATGAGCTGAATAAAGAGCATGAAATCCACTCTCAACTCTATTTCACAGTCCAGTGAAGTTGATGTTATTGCATTTAGGGAAGCCCGAGGGAAAAAGCAAACCCCAAATCAATAAATGCAACTAACCAGCAGGGATACTGATGTAGAGCAGGATGTCCCTATTCCATCAGAGGATTGTCAGGATCCGAGCACCCAAGCAACTCTTCCCTAGTGTGGTTTCAAGCGACTGCCATTCAGGAGCATCGCAGGGCAGAGACATTGTGGGTAGTAGCCACACTTGGGGGGGGGGGAATGAAGAAGGGGGAAAAGAGGACAGGGAGACTTCTCTCTTTCTCTTCCACCTCTTCTCTCTCCCCTACTTCTGTCAGAAACACAATGGGTGGCCCATTGCCAGTTCCAGGCCACCCCCAGCCCCTTTGTATGCACCCCTCCCCAAGATTTCTACTCTGCCGCAACTCCAGGTAATGTGCGAACATGAATTAATTGTTTCCGAGCAGAATTCAAAGTGTTGGTGCTGACCTTGAAAGCCCTAAACAGCCTCGGCCCAGTATACCTGAAGGAGCGTCTCCACCCCCATCGTCCAGCCTGGACACTGAGATCCAGCGCCGAGGGCCTTCTGGCGGTTCCCTCCTTGCGAGAAGCAAAGCTACCGGGAACCAGGCAGAGGGTCTTCTCAGTGGTGGCACCCGCCCTGTGGAATGCCCTCTCACCAGGTGTCAAGGAAATAAACAACTATATGACATTTAGAAGACATCTGAAGTCTTCTGTTTAATAATAATGATAAATAAATAAATTTTTATTTATACCCTGCCCTTCCTGCTTCAAAAACTGGGCTCAGGGCGGCTAACAACAAATTTAAAACACTTAATTGTAAAAGCAGCATAAAATACAGTATAAAAACATGAATAACAATAAACTTTGAGGTTCAGAAATCAATTTAAGGGAAATCCATCTAATAAACATTTAGGGAAGTTTTTAATGTTTGAAGTTTTATTCTGTTTTTAATGTTCTATTGAAAGCCACCCAGGGTGGCTGGGGAAACCCAGCCAGATGGGCAGGGTATAAATAATAAATTATTATTGTTATTGTTATTAATCACATTCCATTTCCTCTAGGAAGCTTAAAGCAATTGCCTGTCTCTGTTTTGCCCTCTGCGAGGTAGGCTGGGCTGAGAGGTCGCAACTGGCACAGGGAGCTTAACGAGTGAAGGATCCAAACCTGGGTCCCCCTAATATTATGGCCTGGAAACCCCCCCCCCCATAACCCAAAAGCCTAAAAGAACTTCAGGCTGTATGAGAAAAACATAATTGTTTCACCAGGTCACAGATTTACTTTGGACGCTTCAGTGGGTGGAAAGGCCCTTGGATGCTCTGTGTTCAGACACACCTGTGCACTCACCTGAGAGAGAGATAGATAGGTAGCCGTGTTGGTCTGCCATAGTCAAAATAAAAAAAAGTGTGCATGCACACGAAAGCTCATACCAAGAACTAACTTAGTTGGTCTTTAAGGTGCTACTGGAAGGAATTTTTTTATTCTGAGAGAGAGAGAGAGAGTGTTGCTTAGCAACTGGTCCATGAGGTGTTGCTGCCCTCTTCTGGAAGCAGAGGCTAATGACAAGAGGGACTCAGAAGGTCTGGGCATTTAGAAACAGAGTTGGATATTAATTATTGTTCTTGTTAGTTTTAGATTTAATTTGGGGGGGCAGACGGGACTCCCTCAGAAGGTGGTGGACTCCTTCATGGGACGTTTTAAATCAGAGGTTGGATGGTTCATCATTTTACTCGTTTGCTGCTAAAACCATGCTCCAGGCAGCCCACAACATGAAAAGACTGACATAATTACAAACATAACAAAGTAGTCATAAACAATTTAAAAAACACATAAAAAGTACAGCAGGGAGGGGGGTTATTGTTCGGTTTTGGTCTTGTCTTTATTATGTATTTTGTGTTTTTATCTTATGAACCATTGCCCTAAGATCTATGGATGAAGGTATACAAATTTAACTTATATGCAGAATTCATCATACGAAAGGCTGGGCTGGATGAATGCTTAGCCGGAATTAAGATTGCCAGAAGAAATATCAACAAGTTCAGATATGCAAATGACACAACCTTGATGGCAGAAAGTGAGGAGGAATTAAAGAACCTTTTAATGAGGGTGAAAGAGGAGAGCGCAAAATATGGTCTGAAGCTCAGCATCAAAAAGATGAAGATCATGGCCACTGGTCCCATCACCTCCTGGCAAATAGAAGGGGAAGAAATGGAGGCAGTGAGAGATTTTACTTTCTTGGGCTCCATGATAGCTGCAGATGGTGACAGCAGCCACGAAATTAAAAGATGCCTGCTTCTTGGGAGAAAAGCAATGACAAACCTAGACAGCATCTTAAAAAGCAGAGACATCACCTTGCCAACAAAGGTCCATATAGTCAAAGCTCTGGTTTTCCCAGTAGTGATGTATGGAAGTGAGAGCTGGACCATCAAGAAGGCTGATCGCCAAAGAATTGATGCTTTTGAATTCTGGTGCTGGAGGAGACTCTTGAGAGTCCCATGGACTGCAAGAAGATCAAACCTCTCCATTCTGAAGGAAATCAGCCCTGAGTGCTCACTGGAAGGACAGATCCTGAAGCTGAGGCTCCAAGACTTTGGCCACCTCATGAGAAGAGAAGACTCCCTGGAAAAGACCCTGATGTTGGGAAAGATGGAGGGCACAAGGAGAAGGGGAGGACGGAGGATGAGATGGCTGGACAGTGTTCTTGAAGCTACCAGCATGAGTTTGACCAAACTGCGGGAGGCAGGGGAAGACAGGAGGGCCTGGTGTGCTGTGGTCCAGGGGGTCACGAAGAGTCAGACATGACTAAAGGACTAAACAACAACAACAAATGGTGAGATGAGAGGTCTCTGTGTCTCTGGGCAAAGAGGGTGGAGGAAAGGGCATTAGCCTGCCCCCCCCGACTCTTAGCTGTCGCTCCTGCAACCTGGCTCATTCTTTGGGTCTGGTGATGGGGACATTTCTGTGGCCAGCTGAGGTCCTTGTCTGAAGAAGAGACTTGCCCAACCAGTTCAGCCACCTCATCCTTTAGATCCAGACCTTCACAGCATACAGGACCCCAAGAATTGGGAAGGGCTCAGGGCTTCATCCAGACCCAAGCAGTACACTGGCACAATTAATGGGTAAAAAAAGAAGGAAAAATGAAAACCAGTAAAAAAAGATTTGCCAAAAAAAGAAGGTGAAATATACTCGGAGTCGAGAGTGGATTTCATGCTCTTTATTCAGCTCATAGTGGTGAGGAGGAATGGAAGTTCCCCTGAGATGTCTGCTTTATATACATTATTTACACAATGGGCCCCATGTGATTGGCTAATTCCGGGATTCACCTGTAGGCCAATCAGGTTGCGGATTCACTCCCACCTGGAGCTGGATTGGGTGGCTTCTGTGGACCAATCAGACTGCTGCATTCTGGACCCTATTGTTCTAGGACCAATCAGACTGCTGCCTTTTGGATCCTATTCAACTCAGTACATAACAGAAGGGGAAATTCCTCAGGGACGCAAGGGGATGGCTGGGGGGGGGTCTGTGCACAGCTGTCTTGCTTTCATCCAACACAGAGGTGGCCCCCAGCTCTCCATTTCACTGACTAAGCACCCCTGAGCAGCTGCAGGATCAGTCCCAGGAGGCTGGCAAGGAGGTTAAACCGGCTGACCAGGAGGATTCCTGCTTTGCCCTTTTGATCAGCAGGGACCAGTCTTGGCCGGGGGGGGGGGGGAGAGACTTTTCCCACCTGTTCCTTGGAAAGGAGGGATCTTTTGCACCCAGCTCATCAATTCCTTTGCAACCTCAAGGATTGACAGCTGCCGTGTGCTTGACATGGGAAGACAGGCTATCTGGAGCTCCCAGCCACAGCGGCCACGCTCCCCTCCCGCCAGAGGCTGCGATAGAAGGCTCATTCCTTGCCATTTGCTGTCCCTTAACCCCCAAATGTCTCCCTTCAGCTCATCAAAGTCTAGCCTGTATTTATTTCACATAATCAATCAATGAAAAACACACCAAGCAGTCTGCATAAAGCAATATAAAACAAATGGTGTTTTTCTTTATTTGCAATATATCTCAGCCATAAACAGTGTTAATAATAATAATAATAATAATAATAATAATAATAATAATAATAATAATAATAATAATTTATTATTTATACCCCACCCATCTGGCTGGGTTTCCCCAGCCTCTCTGGGCGGCTTCCAACAAAACATTAAAATACAATAATTCACAACAAAACATTAAAATACAGTGGTATCTCGGCTTAAGAACTTAATTCATTTTGGAGGTCCATTCTTAACCTGAAACGGTTCTTAACCTGAAGCACCACTTTAGCTAATGGGGTCTCCCACTGCTGCCGTGCAATTTCTGTTCTCATCCTGAAGCAAAGTTCTTACCCCGAGGTACTATTTCTGGGTTAGTGGAGTCTGTAACCTGAAGCGTATGTAACCCGAGGTACCACTGAACAATAATTCATCAGATATTAAAAGCTTTCCTAAACACTGATGTATTTTTTACAACCCTCCCACCAGAAGTACCGGTACCCAGTGGCTCTTTAGCTACATTCAACTTTTAAGTCATACAAAGGTATCGTTCCACAAATCTCAGCGTGTCCTCAGAGGCCAAGGACCATGTTTCTGCTGATAGATGTGGCAGATGCAATAAAACCACGCCAGGTTGATTGAAAAGAGATGCAGCAACTTTTTCTGAAACTCTGCCCAGTGAGGCTCCAGCCTCCATCCCAGAATTTCACGTCCCTGAGAGAGAGAGGCATAGCTGTCAACCGTCCCTTATTTGGCGCGAAAGTCCCTTATCCCAGCGCCGTGTCCCGCTGCTGTCCCTTCTTGATGATGTCCCTTAAATTTCCCGGGTTTCAAAGGAAGCAGCTCCTCTCCCTCCCTCCAACTGGGTTGCTTGGCTGCGTTGCTCACCCAATAAGGAGCCAGAGAACGACTGGGGGGTGGAGCTTGCATGCCTTGTGCCGGTCAAATCGGCCGCGTTGCCTGGGGACTCGCCTTTGCTCAGCGCTTCCCAGCGCAGAGGTGACGGTGGTTTTCCTTGCTGCATCCCCTTTGCCGGGTTGCTGCGCTGTGGGAACCACCACTTGAGGCTTCATTTGGCTGCTGGCTGGGCTTTCTGCCTTTGGCTCCGAGGGGCTCAGAAGTTGAACCTACCTGTGCTCTGAAAATCCCTTATTTTGGCTGCTGATCCCTTATTTTCGAGGCTGCTGGGCCCTTATTTTCAAATCTGTAAGTTGACAGCTATGGAGAGAGGCAAACCTCCGTCAGAATGCGCTGGGCCCCTGCTGCGTCCCCAGGGATGAGCCTGCCTTGCCCTGAGCTCCCTGGAAACAGAAATCCCTCTGGGCCTCCTCTTCGCCCTCCGACTCTGAAGCCAGAGCAGTTCTCGAGGGGCCAAGCGATTAATTTTAATTATAGGGATGAGGGAGAACGCAGCCCCCTCTCTCCCTGGAGATGCAGAGCAGCTGCCTGTCCGCAGTCGGATCCCATTCCTAGCCAAGTACAAGAAACCTCAGCGGCCCGTCTCCAGCGAGTTTGCATTTTGTGTGTGTGAAATACCGTATTTTTTGCACCATAACACTCACTTTTTTCCTCCTAGAAAGTCTGTGCGTGTTATGGAGGAAATGCCTACGGGTGGCATGCCTACGGATTTTCCTCCTCTAAAAACTACGTGCGTGTTATGGTCGGGTGCGTGTTATAGAGCGAAAAATACGGTAATTTTTTATTTGATTTTCCAAAATCAAAAACAATTCTAAATCCAAATATCGAATTTATACTGAATCTCCTGACTCCCCCCCCCCATCCCTTCCCTGGGTCCTATTGATTCTATTTTCAACTGTGTATCAATACTTCTCCATTTCTTCATCTTCCTAAATTATCTGTGCATTCTGTTAAATTACAAGTGTGTTTAAAATCCTGTTAATGTTTTGACCTGTTTACAATGATTTTGCATCGTGAACATTTCCCATTCTCTTTTTAAAATTTCTTGTCTTCTTGCTTCTGAGCTTCCCAGTTAATTTTGCCATTTCGGCAGAGTCCATCCACTGGATTTGCCATTCTTCTCTGGCTGGGAGTGTTTCTTCCTTCCATCTCTGGGTTAATAGCATCTGGGCGGCTGTTGTCGCATACAGGAACAGTTTCCTCTGGTCATTTGGGATCTCCGTACCGATAATTCCTAAAAGGCTGAAGGAAGCAAGAAGAAAAAAGGGAGGAAATAAAGGCACATTTCAGGTCTGTCTCAGCCTAACTCACCTCACAGGGTTGTTGTGCCCCCCACCCCAATAAAAAAATTAAAGGAAAAACAAACTGGATGTACATTTCCAAAATATAAGATAAAAAAACAAATAAAATAAAACCTACACACAGCAACGGTGTTTTGTGTTGTGTGGGCTCCTCTGATGTAAGTCCTGGGCCCTGCCTGATAGCCTGCTCCCTCAAATATCACTGGTTTGCTCCTTTCCTTATATAGGTTGCCTACATTCTGCATGGACTTTTCAACAATTACTTTGATAAAATACATATTTTGTGATGCGCAAATGGCTTTAGATACCGATTAGGTCCATCAATGACCATATAGCATCTATTCAACTTAAAAAAACAGTGACCATTTGTTGTGGACAAAGGACAGCTGGACATATCAAGGGCCCCATGACGTTCAGTACCTTAGGGCCTCATCCAGCTGAAATCTGGCTTGCCAATGGCCATCCAACCTCTGTTTAAAAACTTCCAAGGAAGGCCGACTTCCGGGTTAGTGCAATCGACTAATGGCGGATTCCCTCCGAGCTCCGGAGGGAATCGGCTTGACAGGGGGCTGGGTCTTGCCGTGCCGGCGACATGGGGACCCTCAAAAACCACGGACACGGAGCCCGTGGACATGGTGACTCGGCTGGCACCGTCAGCGCCCTCCCGACTCGTGAAGGAGCCTTTTTAAAGGCTACGGAACGGGTGCCGGGGAGCGGCGTGGTGCTGTGAGTCTTCTGCTTCCCCTGCCGAGCGTAGCCGCATGCCGTTTGTCAGAGAGCGCTGACTTCTTCCTGCCAAAATTTGGACTTAAAATCAAGAGCAACAACCCGTGAGTAACTTGGAAATTGGACTATAAATAATTCGGTTTTGGATTTGGTACGAGCGGGGGAGGTGAAAAAAAAAAGGAAGTCCGTCTCCCCCCCTATTGTAAACAGCTTAAAGCAAGGATCTGTCATCTAAGGTTGCGAGAAGAACTGTTGTGATTGGATAAAAAATATAAATTCCACGGATTTAAAGGACTAAGCTAGTGTGCTGGAGGACAAGACAAGAGTTTATTTGTTTGGAACAAGTACCACCTTTCTCAAGCCCGGGAGTAACCCATGAAAAGAGCCGGCTGAGGATTTACCAAAAACTTTTGACAGCTGTCAAACTAGCTGTCAAAGTTGGGAAAAACTGAAAGCTTAAATTTTAACCGGTTATATTGTTACAAAATATTGAAAGTAAAGAAAGATTGATACAAATAAATTTGACTTTTGGATCGGAAGGGAAAAGAACACAAAGTAACCAGAATCCCTCTAGAGGGGATTCTTGGACATTACAAGAATGGAACTAGGTCGGGAAATACGAGCTGACTTGCAAGAGCTTATCTTTCTCGTGGGAAAGCTGCGAGAGATGAGCGAGCAAGGCCATGTTTTGTCTACAAGCCCCACAAAACCGAAGTTAACAGAAAATATACCTACTGAGTTGGAAAGGGACTTGATGCTCAAAACACAGGCAGCTGGACAAGAAATGAAATCAAAGATTGAAGAGGAGGAAAAGACACCTGCTGAACAGGAGGAGCAGAAAGAAGGGGTGGCTGAAATGCCACAGAAGATAAAAGAGAGCCGGAGACCTGCTAAGATGAACTCTAATTCGACCAAGGTGAAAGTTGGACCATTTGAAACCAGAGGCCTTCCTCTTGGGCATTGTCGGCCAATTGGTGTTAAAGAGGGATAGAACTTTCTTTATGTATGCTACAACAGCAGCAAGAATACTCATCGCAAAGTATTGGAAGACACAAGATCTACCCACTCTGGAAGAATGGCAGATGAAAGTGATGGACTACATGACATTGGCTGAAATGACTGGCAGAATCCGTGATCAGGGGAAAGAGACGGCGGAAGAAGAATGGAGAAAATTTAAGAGCTATCTTAAGGACTATTATAAACTTGATGAATGCTAGAATGTTGAGGTTTTCAGAAAAAAGGGATACAGTGATATAAGACTAAATTATAGAAAAGATTAAGATGACAGAGGTTGGAAAGGAATATTTAGAAGTTGCTAAAAAATTATGGACATTGGGATGCAGAAAGGGGGGGTATGGGGGAGTCCCGGAAAAGAGGTTTATGAAAAAATGTTATGAAATTATACGTGTTTGTATGTCTTTTTAAGTGTTTGTTTGTCTTTAAAAAATTTGTAAAACCAATAAAAATTTTTATAAAAAAGAAAAAAAAGAAAGTTGGACCATTTGGGATATACAAATTCAAGAAGCAGAGTTGGAGCTCCATCTTTAAACAAGTAGGCATGGCTGGAAGAAGCATGGTCAACACTGAGAAGGTACCTTTTCGACCCTGGATGTTTAGCATGAGAGACTTTCGAAGAAGCCGGCTGAAAGGGACTGAGAGAGATTTGAAAGCCTCGGACATAAGATCACCAGGCTAAAAAGATGGACTAACTGGACTTTGGTTTGGGACTGAAACCGGGGAGAGAAGGGTGGGGGTTTAGAAGTCCAAAGGCGGCCTGATTCTCATTTTGCAGTGTAAAAATTATATGTTTTTTATTATTATAAGAATGGGGAATCCGTGGATGGGAATTAAGGACAACCTTAGGAAAGGTATCTTTTTTTGTTTTGTTTTTATATTTCTTGTTTTTTCTTTCATATATGATTAAGGTATATACAGTGGTGCCTCGCAAGACGAAATTAATTCGTTCCGCAAGTCTCTTCGTCTTGCGAGTTTTTCGTCTTGCGATGCACGGTTTCCCATAGGAATGCATTGAAAATCAATTAATGCGTTCCTATGGAGACCGCCTTCAGACCAGGTCCAGGGACAGTCTGTCCCCGACCTCTTCTGAAGGCTGGGGGGGGGGGGACAAGGGCTTTTCTTCCCACCCCCAGCATTTTAAAAAACCCCGGGACAGCGGAGGACTTCTCCGCTGTCCAGGGCGATTTAAAAGCCCCTGGGAAGGCAGGCAGGGGGGACAAAGACTTTCGCCCCCCGCCAGCCTTCAGAAGGTGTTCCCGCCCCACCGCCCGGCTTCGGAGGAGGTCCGAGGACAGTGGGGAAGACGCGCTGCGCTTCCCCGCTGTCCCGGATATTTCCCTATGGGCTGTTGTCTTGCGATGCAAGCCCATAGGGAAATTCGTCTTGCGAAGCGCCTCCAAAACGGAAAACCCTTTCGTCTAGCGGGTTTTCCGTCTTGCGAGGCGTTCGTCTTGCGAGGTACCACTGTATTTTAAAAATTGTTGAATAAACTAAACTAAGGATAAGGCATAAATTTACTACAGAATCATATTAACAAATCATGGTTAAGCAAATTAACAATTTATGATTAGGACATTAAGGACAAAAACTTGTTTGAACAAACAACTGGAGTTGGAATACAATAAGGGGAGGCGTGGGGAAGTCATGAAAAGAAGTTATTGAAAATGAGATCTAAAAGGTGGAATTTTTTTGTTGTTTTTTGTTTTCTTTTGTTTTTCTGTTTTGTTTTTTGTAACCTTTTGAAACTTTAATAAAGATTATTTTAAAAAATAAAAAATAAAAACTTCCAAGGAAGGAGAGTCCGCCACCTCTAATGGGAGCCTGTTCCACTGCCAAACAGCTTTTACTGTCAGAAAGTTTTCCCCTGCGATATTTAGTCGGAATCTCCTTGTTTGCAACTTGAAGCCCTGAGTTCGAGTCCTACCACCCAGAAAAGAACAAGCTTCCTCCCTCTTCCCTGCCACCAAACACTGGAAATTCTTTTTCCCCGCCCAAAGACAGTTATTGCAACAGTTTTAATAAGACGCGCGTGCACGCTTGCAGGACGAAGCGGAGGCGCGCGCGTGTGTCGTGTCGCTCCGCGCATGCGCAGAGAGCCCCTTCTGCGCTTGGCAACCTACTGCTCCTCCTCCTCCTCTCCGGCAGAGGGCGCCCGCCCTTCTTCCGGAAGGAACTCTCGCGCGCCGGGCCGCGTTTCCGGCCGGGTCCCTTTGAGCGGCGGACCCAAGATGGCGGCGCCCAGGCTGGCCTAACGTGCTGGGCGAGGGGAGGCCGGTCGGCGGGGCCATGGCGGCGGAGGCGAAGAAGGCGGCGCCGGCGGGCGCGGGTCGGACGGTGCTGGTGCGGGGCCTGCCGCCCTCGGCCTGCGCCGCCGAGCTGGAGAGGGAGTTCGGCCGGGCGGGGCCGGTGCGGAGGGCGGTGGCCGTGACGGAGCCCGGTGAGCGGGGACGGGGGGGGAAGGGGCACTTCCTCTGAGGGGGGGCTTGGGGGCTGGGCTAGATGACCCCGGGGGACCCCTTGTTCTAGGCAGTGCTTTCCCCCCAAAAAAAGATGTTTGGGGTTACTCTCATTTTCCTACTCCTATTGAAATGTTGTTGTTGTTGTTTAGTCGTTTAGTCGTGTCCGACTCTTCGTGACCCCCTGGAGCAGAGCACGCCAGGCACTTCTGTCCTCCACTGCCTCCCGCAGTTTGATCAAACTCATGCTGGTAGCTTCAAGAACACCATCCAACCATCTCATCCTCTGTCGTCCCCTTCTCCGTGTGCCCTCCATCTTCCCCAACATTAGGGTCATTTCCAGGGTGTCTTCTCTTCTCATGAGGTGGCCAAAGTCTTGGAGCCTCAGCTTCAGGATCTGTCCTTCCAGTGAGCACTCAGGGCTGATTTCCTTCAGAATGGAGAGGTTTGATCTTCTTGCAGTCCATGGGACTCTCAAGAGTCTCCTCCAGCACCAGAATTCAAAAGCATCCATTCTTCGGCGATCAGCCTTCTTTATGATCCAGCTCTCACTTCCATACATCACTACTGGGAAAACCATGGCTTTTACTATACGGACCTTTGTTGGCAAGGTGATGTCTCTGCTTTTTAAGATGTTGTCTAGGTTTGCCATCGCCTTTCTCCCAAGGAGCAGGCGTCTTTTAATTTCGTGACTGCTGTCACCATCTGCACTGATCATGGAGCCCAAGAAAGTAAAATCTCTCACTGCCTCCATTTCTTCCCCTTCTATTTGCAAGGAGGTGATGGGCCCAGTGGCCATGATCTTCGTTTTTTTGATGTTGAGCTTCAGACCATATTTTGCGCTCTCCTCTTTCACCCTCATTAAAAGGTTCTTTAATTCCTCTTCACTTTCTGCCATCAAGGTTGTGTCATCTGCATATCTGAGGTTGTTGATATTTCTTCCGGCAATCTTAATTCCGGCTTGGGATTCATCCAGCCCAGCCTTTCGCATGATGAATTCTGCATAGAAGTTAAATAAGCAGGGAGACAATATACAGCCTTGCCGTACTCCTTTCCCAATTTGGAACCAATCAGTTGTTCCATATCCAGTTCTAACTGTAGCTTCTTGTCCCACATAGAGATTTCTCAGGAGACAGATGAGGTGATCAGGCACTCCCATTTCTTTAAGAACTTGCCATAGTTTGCTGTGGTCAACACAGTCAAAGGCTTTTGCATAGTCAATGAAGCAGAAGTAGATGTCTTTCTGGAACTCTCTAGCTTTCTCCATAATCCAGCGCATGTTTGCAATTTGGTCTCTGGTTCCTCTGCCTCTTCTAAATCCAGCTTGCACTTCTGGGAGTTCTCGGTCCACATACTGCTTGAGCCTTCCTTGTAGAATTTTAAGCATAACCTTGCTAGCATGTGAAATGAGTGAAATTGTGCGGTAGTTGGAGCATTCTTTGGCACTGCCTTTCTTTGGGATTGGGATGTAGACTGATCTTCTCCAATCCTCTGGCCACTGCTGAGTTTTCCAAACTTGCTGGCATATTGAGTGTAGCACCTTAACAGCATCATCTTTTAAAATTTTAAACAGTTCAGCTGGAATACCATCACTTCCACTGGCCTTGTTATTTGCAGTGCTTTCTAAGGCCCATTTGACTTCACTCTCCAGGATGTCTGGCTCAAGGTCAGCAACCACACTACCTGGGGTGTACGAGACATCCATATCTTTCTGGTATAATTCCTCTGTGTATTCTTGCCACCTCTTCTTGATGTCTTCTGCTTCAGTTAGGTCTTTACCACTTTTGTCCTTTATTATGGTAATCTTTGTACGAAATGTTCCTTTCATATTTCCGATTTTCTTGAACAGATCTCTGGTTCTTCCCATTCTGTTGCTTTCCTCTATTTCTTTGCATTGCTCGTTTAAGAAGGCCTTCTTGTCTCTCCTTGCTATTCTTTGGAAATCTGCATTCAATTTCTTGTATCTTTCATTATCTCCCTCGCATTTTGCTTGCCTTCTCTCCCCCGCTATTTGTAAGGCCTCGTTGGACAGCCACTTTGCTTTCTTGCATTTCTTTTTCATTGGGATGGTTTTAGTTGCTGCCTCCTGTATAATGTTGCGAGCCTCCACCCATAGTTCTTCAGGCACTCTGTCCAGCAAATCTAAATCCTTAAACCTGTTCCTCACTTCCACTGTGTATTCATAAGGGATTTGGTTTAGATTGTATCTTACCTGTCCAGTGGCTTTTCCTACTTTCTTCAGTTTAAGCTTGAATTTTGCTATAAGAAGCTGATGATCTGAGCCACAGTCAGCTCCAGGTCTTGTTTTTGCTGACTGTATAGAGCTTCTCCATCTTTGGCTGCAGAGAATATAATCAATCTGATTTCGATGTTGCCCATCTGGGGATGTCCATGTGTAGAGTCGTCTCTTGTGTTGTTGGAAAAGCGTGTTTGTGATGACCAACTTGTTCTCTTGGCAGAACTCTATTAGCCTTTGCCCTGCTTCGTTTTGATCTCCAAGGCCAAACTTGCCAGTTGTTCCTTTTATCTCTTGATTCCCTACTTTAGCATTCCAATCACCTATAATGAGCAGAACATCCTTCTTTGGTGTCACTTCTATAAGGTCTTGTAAGTCTTCATAGAATTGGTCAATTTCAGTTTCTTCAGCACCAGTAGTTGGTGCATACACTTGGATTACTGTGATGTTAAAAGGTCTGCCTTGGATTCGTATCGAGATCATTCTATCATTTTTGAGACTGCATCCCAGTACAGCTTTCGCCACTCTTTTGTTGACTATGAGGGCCACTCCATTTCTTTTACGGGTTTCTTGCCCACAGTAGTAGATATGATAGTCATCCGAACTGAATTCGCCCATTCCCGTCCATTTTAGCTCACTGATGCCCAGGATGTCAATATTTATTCTCGCCATCTCATTTTTGACCACATCCAACTTACCCAGGTTCATGGTTCTTACATTCCAGGTTCCTATGCAATATTTTTCTTTACAGCATTGGACTTTCCTTTCGCTTCCATGCATATCCGCAACTGAGCGTCCTTTCGGCTTTGGCCCAGCCGCTTCATCAGCTCTGGATCTACTTGTACTTGTCCTCCGCTCTTCCCCAGTAGCATGTTGGACACCTTCCGACCTGAGGGGCTCATCTTCCAGTGTCATAACTTTTATATGCCTGTTGTCTTTGTCCATGGAGTTTTCTTGGCAGGGATACTGGAGTGGCTTGCCGGTTCCTACTCCAGGTGGATCACGTTTGAAATCCTATTGAAATACTGCCTCTCAATGAGGCCAAACTTAAATTCACAAAATGTTGAGGGGTACGTGCACCCCGGTGTCCCTCCAGAAAAAAAAAACATTATTATTATTATTGTTAACCACTGGCAACAGACCACCAGTCAGGACTATCACTGGATCATGGAGCCCACCTGGCACCAGAATGAGCCCCCCCCCAACAAGGCATCTTTCCTGGCAGTTGTTGTTGTGGAGTCCTTTAGTCGTGTCCGCCTCTTTGTGACCCCCTGGACCAGAGCACGCCAGGCCCTCCTGTCTTCCACTGCCTCCCGCAGTTTGGTCAAACTCATGCTGGTAGCTTCGAGAACACTATTTGTGACTCCTGCGTCTCCCCCCCAGAAAAAAGCACTGATTATTATTATTATTATTATTATTATTATTATTATTATTAACCACTGGCACCACCACCAGTCAGGACCACCTGTACATCACGAAGCCCACCTGGCACCAGAATGAGCCTCCCCAACAAGGCATCTTTCCTGGCTGTGCTGCACATTGCAGCTTTTCAGATTACGAACGTGGCAAAGTGTTTACTTCCGGGTTTGCTGCATATGCAGACGCAGAAGTGCCATATCACACTTCATGAATGCGCAGTAGCAGCACTATGTTTATGGACTTTTCGGGGTGCGAACGGCACTCCAAAACGGATCACGTTCGTAAGTAGAGGTACCACTGTAGAGCCAGTTGGCATAAGGTTGCCATGGCATCTTCAAATGAAGCCTCTTTCTTCATATGAATCTATGCTTAAAGTATTTTGTATGGTTCTGGTTATCTACCTAACCGCCACCCCAAGCCTTTTTCTTGAATTGCAGGGTGGGTGGAGTGACATGGCTTTCCCTATCTTATACGTGATATTTGTTCCCTAGCCAAGTTGCTGACCTTTGCTCTATGTTTTTATTATTATTATTATTATTTGGAAAGACACCTTGAGTTCCTTGCAGCAAGAAAATGAGTTTAATAAGCTTAGCCCGTCATAATAATATTAATGTGCCTTTAAATCTGTTGGATAGGCAAGAAAACCTGTCGTGGGTTTGGCTTTGTCACTTTCTCCTTGCCGGAAGATGCTCAGAGAGCCATCCAGGAGATCACTGCCTTTGGGAAACGCAAGATCACGGTAGCCCTTGCTAATCCGAAGCCACGGCAGAAAGGAAAGAAGAAAGGAGGCAAGTTCAAGGTCTCTTTTTTTTGTGGGGTGCCAGGATTTTCTGTGCGCTGCTGTCGACACTTAGCACCAGTTTTGCTGAACACAGTTAGAAAGACGGAAGAGGCTTGGGTTTGGTCCCACATGACCTGCGCTGCCTTCGAGGCTTCCAGCACCCTTTCTGACATGTTCTCACAGTCCAGAAGATGGGCTTTGATTTCCTTACAGTACACAATTTCAAGACATTACCAATAAATTTAAAAAATGAAAAATTGCCCAGTAGCACCTTAGAGACTAAGACATTCCCAGTTATACCTCTGCAGTGGAACAAACCGCCTCTGCAGCCAGCAGGGAAGTGGCCACTTAACAGGCTATTGGAAAAGAGAAAGGATTCCTGTCAGGTGGACTGAGGTAGGAGGGATGCCGCCACCTGCCTCCACTCCAATAACCTGCTTGTTTCCTATGCTGGCTATGAAGGAATTGGCTCCCCCGCCCCCCAACCAGCAGAGCGACCAGGTGAGCTGGGATGGAAGGGTCCATTCACTGCCACTTCATGGCCTGCATGGGATTCCTAGACAGCTGTGGCTCCCAGGCAAGTTCTTAAAATACAAATCTGGGCTATATGTATGAAGAGGAGGACTGTGGGCGGAGCTGGCAGAGGAGCCGAATGTTCCTTGCCTTCACTCGCCTCTCCAGCAGCGCCTTTACGCTTTGCCTGTCCTGCCCGGCTGCTTGTAAAGGGAGAAGATGCCTTGTCTGCTGGAGTTTCTCTCCTGCTCCAAACAAAATTAAAAAATTCCTTCCAGTAGCAACTTAGAGACCAACTAAGTTTATTGGTATGAGCTTTCATGTGCATGCACACATCTTCAGATACCTCTTCTGATACATGCACACGTATCTGAAAAAGTGTGCATGCACACAAGCTCATACCAATAACAAACTTAGCTGGTCTCAAAGGTGCTACTGGAAGGAATTTTTTTATTTTGTTTCGACTACGGCAGAGCAACACGGCTACCCACCTGTAACTCTCACTGGAGAGCCAGTGTGGTGTAGTGGTTAAGAGCGGTAGACTCCTAATCTGGGGAACCGGGTTCGCGTCTCCGCTCCTCCACATGCAGCTGCTGGGTGACCTTGGGCCAGTCACACTTCTCTGAAGTCTCTCAGCCCCACTCACCTCACAGAGTGTTTGTTGTGGGGGAGGAAGGGAAAGGAGAATGTGAGCCGCTTTGAGACTCCTTAAAGGGAGTGAAAGGCGGGATATCAAATCCAAACTCCTCCTCTCCTGCTCCAGGCATGGTGGCGGGGTTCTTCAGCTGCGTCTCCCGGGCTTTTGACAGGAGGTTCTCGTAAGCACATCAGAAGAGTCTGGCTACTGGAACAGACCAAAGGGGGTCACATCCAGTTGCAGAAGAAAATAATATTCCCACCTGCTCAAGACCCTGTTGAGCAAGACAAGGCAGTTGTGTTGGAGAAGAGCTCCACCAGCCAGACTCTCTTCTGAGCTGATCCATAGACTGTTCAGCTTACATACAGAAATTAATGTCTTTTGTAGGTATGGCAAGGTTCTCACACCTGGTTAATAAGAAACCACAATAAATAAACGGCTCAGGACCACAGTACCTCAAGGACCGCCTCTTTCCATATGAACCTACCCAGACCCTGAGATCACCTTCTGAGGCCCTTCTTCGTGTGCCTCCTCCTCGAGAGGTCTGGCAGGTGGCAACACGAGAACGGGGCCTTCTCTGCAGTAGCTCCCTGTCTGTGGAATGCTCTCCCCAGGGAAGTTCGCCTGGCGCCTTCATTACACACCTTTATGCACCAGGCGAAAATGTTCCTTTTTAACCAGGCCTTTGGTTGATCTGATTGACATCCAATACCCTTTTAGAATGTGGCTCTTCTGGGTTTCTTTTATTGGGTTCTTGTTTTTAATTTGATTTTATATATTATGATTTTGTTTGTGAACCGCCATGAAACCTGCGGGTATAGGGCGGTGTACAAATCCAATTAATAATAATAATAAGTAGTTTTGTGGGGAGAACACAGGGAAGCAGCATTGCTAGTCAAAAACCCTCACACTTTCCACACTTCCTTCACCCTTTCGTGCTGACTCTGTAAGAGAGACGTGGCCTTAAGATAGAAGCAAGCTCAGTCCTATTACAGTCCCCGGTCCTTGCAGACCCCAGACCCATCCAGCCCAGCCTCCTGTTCTCAGACTGACCAACCAGATGCTTGGGCCCATGGGATCCTTGTGGGTGTGACCTGAGCGCATCAGCACTTGTGCCTAGCGATGATTCCTCCGCTGTGTTCTTAGTGTGCCATTGTCCTTGCCGTGTCCCATTTGCTTTGGTTCCAGGTGCCTCTGAGGCCCCCCGGCGAGGGAAGAAGCCCCCAAAGGCAAAAGGAGCCTCAAAAAAAGCCAGGCTGATCATTCGCAACCTGAGCTTCAAGGTATGAGCCGCAGGCAGGGGAGTCGCCTGCTTCTTTGATGGGGCTGGGGCTCTCTTTCTGAGCCACCCCCATTCTTTTCTTGGAACGAGGCCGTTAAAAGTGGACTGGCAGGGTTAATCTTTCACTGCACTCCTGTGAGCACTGACGTAGTGCTGTTTCGCAGAATCGTAGAGTTGGAAAGGGCACCCCAGGGCCATCTAGTCCAACTCCCCATTTCTTAGCAGCTTTTTGGTGTAAATCAGTCTTTAACATCAGCAGTAACATCTAGACCATGGGAGCGTTTCAGGCCTGTTCTTGAGTTTGTTTAAAATCTAAAACAGCTTATCTGGTATTCCTTTCTTTGAATTTGTGCCATTTAGGTTTTTTTAAACCATTTTGTAAAGGCAATACTAAAATTTTCACAGCTGAGTCCTCAATTCTTTATTACTGTGCTTGGCTTTCTTCAAGTTGGGCTGTGTCCAAAACTTGCCATTTAGGTTTTCAAACCTTTCTTGTAAACTCAGTTTTAGAAACTGTACCTTTGAGTCCTCATTCCTTTATTACTGCGCTTTGCTTCACCTAGGTCGAGATAGGATTATAATACTTCAGAATTTTTGGGAGTTTTACCCACTTTCTTTGAATTTGGTCATTTAAGGTTTATGATTTCTCTATTTCCTTCTGAGGAAACTGAATAGCTCAGTAAAATGAGGTTTGTAGCCATCATCCCGTTAAGGCTTTGCTCAATTCTAGGTTTTTCTAATTTTTTCCTTAAGCTTTTTGTTTTTTATTATTTAGTTTATTTCTATAAGATGATATTTCTAGTCGACTGCTTCTCGTTTCAGGGATTTTCACGGTATTTCATTTGTTTTGTGTAATTTGGTGTAAATCACAGCTGAGCGCTCCATTTAATGGAGCCGCAACAGGAGCCCCAAGCCTCCCTTTCGGATTTCCCACCAGAGAGCACAGTCTGCTCACAGAACATTGGCGCAGCAGCCCAGATCCTTCCTAAGACTTAGGGGTTTTGAAAAATACCCAATGCACTGTGATGACTTCTGCCATTGGTCTCGTTCTGCTCTCCTTAGTGCACAGAAGATGACCTGAAGGCTGCCTTCTCTCAGTTTGGCACAGTGCTGGAAACTACCATCCCCAAGAAACCAGGTATGGCCAGGTGACCTGGTGGGAAAGGGCCGGTGGGGCGCTACTGGGAGAGGAACATAGAACTCCATTTAAACTGCACACCTGTCCTGGATTATCCCGAGCCATTCATGGATCACTGCGTTCCCCTTTGGAACTAGCAATCGGAGATTGGAGCGCTGGCTGGCTCGTGTTTCTGCTGTCCGCTGTCTTAAGCTGAAGAATGAAGTCCCACCTGGCTTCTTGGTTATGGCTCTGGCTGCTCCTCTTGTCGCCCTATAAGCGGAATCCCATGCACAGGCTACAAATATTTATTTAAAATAATCAGAATTAAGTTGATTTCCTGTCTCTTCCAGATGGAAAGATGCGTGGCTTTGCCTTTGTGCAGCTCAAGAACGTCCTGGAAGCAGGGAGGGCCCTGAAGGGGATGAACATGAAGGAGATCAAGGGTGAGTCTGGCGCTTTCTTAAAAGGAGCCGGGTGATTTGAGGTCCTCTCTGTGTGTTTATGTCGGATGGGAGCTGCCTGTGAGGAGAGTCAGGCGAGATAATATTCGTTCCTCTATTGCTCTTGATATCCCACCTTTTTCTGCAAGGAGCTCGAGGCGGCACACGTGCTTCTCTCCCGCCTCATTGAAACCCCACAACCACCCTGTGAGGTAGGTCAGGCTGAGATTCAGCCACTGGCCCAAAGTCACCCCCAGCGAGCTTCGTGGCCGAGCGGAAGGGATTTGAACCCTGGTCTCCCGGGTCCTAGTCTGACGCTCTCCCCACCCCCCACCACTGACTCTCTTGCTGGTCCTCTTGTGCTGGGAACGCTGGAACATCCGCAGGAGAGTTGACTATGCAGGGGTGTTCAGGCAGTGGGGCTGACCGACTTCGGCTCTCCTCTGCACATGCACAGACACCATGACTTTTTATTTCATAAAATCTTCACACCGCTTGATTGGGGGGGGGGAGCCCTCAAAGTGGTTTACAAAAATACGAAACACGGAAATTTTTTGGCATGGGGATTGCAACCCTCCTTTAAAACATAGGAAAGTTGAAATACTAAAACGGATTAAAATTACCTCCATTTTCTAAGCATCTGGACAGGCCTGTCTAAACAGTTTTAGCAGGTGCCAAAAATTGTACAGCGAAGTCTGGTGTCAGGAGGCCGGGCGTTCCAGAGGGTAGGGGCTGCCACACTAAACAGTGGAGTTCTTACGAATGGGATTTCCTTCCCTGGGATTTGTAGCTGCGCTGCCCCCTCGCCAAGCCAGCCTCACAGCTTCCCTTTCCCTCCGCAGAGCGCCCGGTGGCGGTGGACTGGGCCGTGGCCCGGGAGAAGTACCAAGTGATGCAGGCAGCGGCATCTCCCGCAGGTGAGTGGCTCCGGGGCAGGAGTCATCCTGCTCTGGCCATCTCAGGCAGGCGGTCTCACTCTGTGTGTGCTGTGGTGGGTGAAGGGGCCCGATCTTGACCTCAGGCCGACCGGCTGAGAGTGGCAGGAGGAGATTGAGAACATTTGTCCCAAGTCTTTGCAGCCAGGCAGTTGCCTGTGTGAGACTGTCTGGTTCTGAGAGCAGAGCTGACCTTCAGAAGCAACAAACCCCGCTCCCTGCCCAGCAAGCATGGAAGGGGAGTGCCCTCTTGCTTATTCATCTCATAAATGCATTTTTAAAGGCATTTTTAATCTTTTGTTGGAAGCCGGCTAGAGTGGCTGGGGAAACCCAGCCAGATGGGTGGGGTAGAAATAACAAATTATTATTATTATTATTATTATTATTATTATTATTATTATTATTCATAATGTGTATCCACTTGTTGATTCTTTTTTTAAAAAAAAAACCATCAAAGCAGATAAAAGAATAAAATCATCATTGAAAAAATAACGGCAATCATTTACGACTTTAGATGAGCTGAAATGACAGTAGACTAAAAACAGGATAAAATTTGCACCAGACTTTTAAGCATCCAGACGGGCTTGTCTAAACAAGAACGTTTCCAGCAGGCTCTGAAAAGAGCCCAGTGTGTCAAGAGGCAGGGAGTTCCAAAGTGAAGACGGAGCCACACTCAAGGCTTGAGTTCCTACAAAACACGGAACGGATTTCACGTGGCACTTGGAACAGGGCCAGTTCTGTGAATGGGAGCGGTCTGGAGGCAGCCCTGTTTAGGGAAGCTTTTAATGTTTAACAGACTATTATATTTTAATATTTTGTTGGAAGCCGCCCAGAGTGTCTGGGGAAACCCAGCCACATGGGTGGGGTATAAATAATAAAATAGTATTACTATTACTATTATTATTATTATTATTATTATTAATAATAATAGCTGTGTGTCTCTGGGTCAGGTGATCTCACGGGTGCCACGTTGCGAAGGGCCTTACGGACTAATAGTAAGCCCTTGACGTTGGCCTGGTAGCCACTGGGCAACCAGGGCAGATATCTGGGCATCGGAAGCGCCATGTTCCGACAGGGTCTTTCTCCTGCCAGCCATTCTGCCCTTAGGAAGCCTCCTACTTCTGTTCCAACTCTAAAATTCCTGCCCAGTCGGGGCTTTGCAGGTGTGGCTCCTTCCTTTGGACTCCGGTTTCTTTGGCATCTGGCCATGGGGACCTCCCCGGCATGGCTTTTCGCGAGAACCCAAGATGCCCCCTCTGGATCAGGCCAAAGGGGGCCCATCTACTCCAGCCTCCCGTTCTCACAGGGACCAACCGGGTGCCTATTATGGGAAACCCGCAAGCAGGACTCAGCGAGGGCGAGATTTGCCAGGATTAATGGGTGGAGCTAGAAATGGGCGTCTTCCTTGAGAGAAACTGGGCAGAGGCGTCTCACCCTCCTGCTTCTTTGCCTCTCTCCCCCAACCAGGGGTCCAGGAGAAGAAGAAGCGAAGCCAGGCCCAGCAAGCGGACACAACTCAGGCTGGCGCCGATGCCGACGATCTGGAAGACAAAAGTCCAGAGCCTGCGGAGCCAGCGGGGCAGGGCAGGTGAGGGCAAGGGGCTTGCTCCGGAGGACCTGGGACGGGCTCACTCTGCTGCTGACGTGGGGATCGGGGGTGGGCACACTAAGCTACCCTCTGTGCCCTCTGTGTGATATTGATGTTCCGTTCCACCCTAAGCGGAACAGATATGTGGAGTTGTTGTATATCACATGCCTGTTTACATTCCAGCACAGCTTGCTGGGAACTTCCCTTTTGTATAGCTTTTGCTTATGCTTTTTGCTTGGACACAAAGGGGAGCAGACATGTTTTTCCTTTGTCTTGATGCTGAATAAAATGCTTGTAAATATGCTTTACGTATGCCTCTCTCTGCCCTTCCGTTGCAAAGAGTTCTTATCTCTGCTGGCTTGCATGCTCAGCTTCTGAAAGGCATCTGAGGCTCTGAGTCGCAGAACCAAGGACCGGCGTTCGCCCCGCTGCTGGCTGGTGGGCTGGAGCCAGCTGGGACCTGCCCATTGCCCCCATTTCCTTGGACGCATCCCAACACCAAATCCCTGCTTTCTCTCGGCCAGCAGGCAGCGGCAGGGCTGCCTCTGGCTTCCTCCCTCTGCCCAAATCCAGCCAGCTCCAAGATTCCAGAACCCCAGAATTACCGTATTTTTCACTCTATTGGGCGCAGTTTTTCCTCTCCAAAAATTGAGGGGAAATGTGTGTGTGTCCTATAGAGCGAATGCAGGCTTGTGCCATAGCCGCGCGCAACCCCTCCGGCAGGGAGAGGCTGCACGGGGCTATGGCTTCTTTAGCCCTGCGCAGCGTCTCCCGGCAAGGAGAGGCTGCACGGGGCTAAAGGGGAAGCCAAAACAGCGAGCAGAATCCATCCCGCTCACTGCCTTGCCTTCTTCCATAGCTGCGCGCAACCCCTCTGGCAGGGAGAGGTTGTGTGTAGCCTGTACGCTGCTCTCTGGGGCTGGGGGGGGGAAAATATTTTTTTCCTTGATTTCCCCCCCTAAAAACTGGGTGCACCCTATGGTCCGGTGCGCCCTATGGTGCGAAAAATACGGTAAGCCCTTTGGGCGCAGAGTTCAGCTGCCTGCTTCTGACGGCTCTTTCCTTGCGTGATTTCGCGGACAGGTACTTTGAGCAGCTCGCTCCACCGCCTGCAGGTAGCGAGGAGGAGGAGGAGGAAGAGGAAGAGCAAGAGATGCAGGACTCCGATGAGGAAGAGGGGGAGCCTGGCAAAGGCATGAGCTCTGATGAAGAGGAGGAGGAGGAAGAAGATGACGACGACGAGGAAGATGAAGAAGGTTGGTTTTGCAGTTTCTGAGGGGTTGGATGCCAGGGCAGGTGGCAAACCCTTAAAAAGCTGGCGCCTCAAAGGAGCGCCAGGAGAGACCTGGTTAAAAAAATCAATTTCAACCCAGCATTCCTCTTTATGAAAGCTGCCAGCTGCTGTGTGAAATTTCATGGCCTCTGCTGGGAACTTGGCCCTCCTCCGCCTTGGTCTTTGGAGACTGGGCACTGACACCTTGCCCAGTGAGAGCGGCATAATAATACCATTTACCAAAGGTTTCTGCATTGCAGAGGGTTGGGCTGGATGACCCCTGGGGGTCCCTTCCAACCATTCTGTGGCCTGCTCTTGCCTTTGGAGAAGGCCTTGCTCATGATTTCCCTCTCCCCGGTCTGCTCCCGTTCCAGAAGCTGGCGTCCCTTCGAAGCGGAAAAAGGTCCAGAAGCTCCCATCAGACGTCACCGAAGGAAGGACCGTCTTCATCAGGTGGGCGAAGGCCGTGGGCTCAGCATCGCCTTGGGAGAGAAGCCAGGAGGCTGCTGCTGCCCTGCTCCTTATCCATCCTTACGGGGCTTACAGAACCCTGCTGCAGCCTACATTTATGGCTGTTTCTCCTTACTACTTTTTAAGCTGATTAGCTGCTTGTCATCTGCAAGCCAGTGTGCTGTAGTGGTTAAGAGCGGTAGTCTCGTAATCTGGTGAACCGGGTTCGCTTCCCCGCTCCTCCACCTGCAGCTGCTGGGTGACCTTGGGCCAGTCACACTTCTGTGAAGTCTCTCAGCCCCACTCACCTCACAGAGTGTTTGTTGTGGGGGAGGGAGGGAAAGGAGAATGTTAGCCGCTTTGAGACTCCTAAAAGGGAGTGAAAGGCGGGATATCAAATCCAAACTCCTCTTCTTCTTCTGAATGTCTCCCAAGTGACTCACAGCAAAATATCTATCCATAGACATATGTAATGCCATATGGGAAGGAAGGAAAAATGGGATGGGGTCATTCCATGCATCAGTATATTGTTTAACATTCTGCATCGCGGGGGGGTTGGAATATCATTGATGCTAACCCTTAGGATCTTAATAAAAAAATTCCTTCCAGTAGCACCTTAAAGACCAACTAAGTTAGTTCTTGGTATGAGCTTTCGTGTGCATGCACACTTTTTCAGATACCAAGAACTAACTTAGTTGGTCTTTAAGGTGCTACTGGAAGGAATTTTTTTATTTTGACTATGGCAGACCAACACGGCTACCTATCTACTACTGGAACCTTAGGATCTTAACATTCTGCAAATATTTATATTTTCCTAAAAATCAACACAAGTTTAACAAGTGTCAGGTTCGTTCAGCAGCGATCATGTGAGTGCTTCTGTTGTTGATACTGGCCCTTAAGATCTTAATATTCTCAACAGGTAAAAAGGGTGTTATTGGGTTGTTACTTTTATTTTGATTATATACAGTGGTGCCTCGCAAGACGAAATTAATTCGTTCCGCGAGTTTTTTCGTCTAGCGAATTTTTCGTCTTGCGAAGCACGGTGTCGGAAAAGTTTTGGAAAAGCTTCAAAAATCACCAAAAACCTCAAAAAAGGCTATCACACCGCGTTCTATGAGTTGCTCCTCGAAGTCAAGTCGCAACTGTATTAACGGTGTTAAGAAAAAGGAAACCACCGTGCAAGACGTTTTCGTCTTGCGAAGCAAGCCCATAGGGAAATTGGTCTTGCGAAGCAGCTCAAAAACCGCAAAACCCTTTCGTCTAGCGAGTTATTCGTCTTGCGGGGCACCACTGTATATATTGTGGTTTTTATGTTGATCTTTTCTGCAAACTGCCCTGAGACCTCTGGGTATAGGGTGGCATATACCGTATTCTTCGCTCTATAAGACTCATTTTTCCCCTCCTAAAAAGTAAGGGGGGATGTGTGTGTGTCTTATGGAGAGAATGCAGGCTGCGCGGCTATCCCAGTAGCCAGAACAACGAGAGGGATCGTTGCGCAGTGCCCCCCCTTGCTGTTCTAGCTTCTGGCTTCTCCATGCGAAGCCTCTTCAGGGCACGGGGAGCCTTCATCCCGCTGCCCTGAGGAGGCTTCGCGCGGCTCTTGCTGGCTTTTGCGGGAGGTGGGGGAAGGGACTCCACCTCCTGGAAAAGCCCGCAAGAGCCGCGCTCCCTTTAAAGAGCCGCGTGGAGCGGGTGTACGGCTCTTGGGGGCTTTTCCCTGAGGAGGAAAAGTCTGCAAGCGCTTCACACCCGCTACTCGCTGCTCCTGAAAGGGAACGCTGAGCAGAGCCTGGGATGCATACAGTCTCTGCTCAGCGCTGCCTTTAAAGAATATTTTTTTTCTTGCATTCCCCCTCTAAAAACTAGGTGCGTCTTACAGAATGAAAAATACAGTAAATTCAATAAACAACAACAATAATAATTTCATATTTGGATGGCGGCTAACAGATTGAGGTTGAATCCTGACAAGACAGAAGTACTGTTTTTGGGGGACAGGGAGCGGGTTGGTGTGGGGGATTCCCTGGTCTTGAATGGGGTAACTGTCCCCCTGAAGGACCAGGTGCGCAGCCTGGGAGTCATTTTGGACTCACAGCTGTCCATGGAGGCGCAGGTTAACTCTGTGTCCAGGGCAGCTGTCTACCAGCTCCACCTGGTACGCAGGCTAAGACCCTACCAGCCCACAAACTGTCTCGCCAGAGTGGTGCATGCTCTAGTTATCTCACGCTTGGACTACTGCAATGCGCTCTACGTGGGGCTACCTTTGAAGGTGACGCGGAAACTGCAATTAATCCAGAATGCGGCAGCTAGACTGGTGACTGGGAGTGGCCGCCGGGACCACATAACACCGGTTCTGAGAGATCTGCATTGGCTCCCAGTACATTTCCGAGCACGATTCAAAGTGTTGGTGCTGACCTTTAAAGCCCTAAACGGCCTCGGTCCTGTGTACCTGAAGGAGCGTCTCCACCCCCATCGTTCAGCCCGGACACTGAGGTCCAGCGCTGAGGGCCTTCTGGCGGTTCCCTCATTGCGAGAAGTGAGGCTACAGGGAACCAGACAGAGGGCCTTCTCGGTAGTGGCGCCCGCCCTGTGGAACGCCCTCCCATCAGATGTCAAAGAGATAAATAATTACCTGACATTCAGAAGACATCTTAAGGCAGCCCTGTTCGGGGAAGTTTTTAATATGTAACGCTGTACTGTTTTTAACACTGATTGGGAGCTGCCCAGAGTGGCTGGGGAAACTCAGCCAGATGGGCGGGGTATAAATAATAAATTATTATTATTATTATTATTATTATTATTATTATTATTATTATATTTATCATTATCATGAAAGCAAAAGCATGTTGTTGTTTTTTATCCCGTGCAAAGACTTTTGGCCAGTCCGCCCTTGCTGGGGGCCCCCGGACGTGTCCCCCCCCCAGGATCCAACCCCCCCCTTGTCGTCCCTGGGTGTGGGGCGCATCTTCATGTGACCCCTGCTTCCCCCCTAGGAATTTATCCTTCGACAGCGAGGAGGAGGAGCTGGGGGAGCTGCTGGAGCAGTTTGGAGATCTGAAGTACGTGCGGATCGTGCTTCACCCGGACACGGAACACTCCAAAGGTAATTGGGGTGAGACCGAGGGGGGGGGTGGAGGGGAGGGGGCAGGCTGAGACAGAATAATTTTGTATTAGGCGGGGAGGGAGGGAGGTCCTCGGAGACCTGAGTTCAGGTCCCGCCTCAAAAGTAGCAACTTAAAAATCTCTCTTTTTTTGTCCTGCAAGGGGGGTCTGTATTATATCCGTTTACATAAACATTGTTGGGGTTACATCATTCTCCTTATTTTGAACTTTATTTTTGACAAGACCACGTTCGCACACTAACTGTGTTTTATATAAGAGGCCACTACCTCAGTGGTGCCCCGCAAGACGAATGCCTCGCAAGACAGAAAACTCGCTAGACGAAAGAGTTTTCCATTTTGGAGGTGCTTCGCAAAACGAATCTCCTATGGGCTTGCTTCGCAAGACGAAAATGTCTTGCGAGTTCCTGCGGGGTTTATTCCCCTTTCCCCCCCTTTTTCTAAGCCGCTAAGCCGCTTATCAGCTGATCCGATAAGCCGCTAAAAGCCGCTAATAGCGCTAATCCGCTAATCCGTCAATGGGCTTGCTTCGCAAGACGAAAAAACCGCTAGACGAAGAGAATCACAGAACGGATTCTTTTTGTCTTGCGAGGCACCACTGTATCATGAACTATACAGCACTGAATTTTCTGGTATTAGAAAAGGTGTGGAAATTGAGCGTGTGCCAAATAATGGCCTCTCCTTCCTGGGAGGTTCTTAAGCAGAGGATGGGTGGCCATCTGTCAGGGATGCTTTAGCTGAGATGCCTATTTAATTAAATCCAACGCAGAAATATTTCTCTCTTTCTTGGCCGTTACTATTGAGAATCGTCCAAAAATCATTGCTTACGTAATCTGTTACACACTTCGATGGTATGTACAGCCTCTGTCTCTTCTGGTGCTTGATAATGCTTAATAATGTATGAACTCTGTTTTTCAGTCATGATGTAACAGATTTATACAGTGGTACTTCGGGTTAAGAACTTAATTCGTTCCGGAGGTCTGTTCTTAACCTGAAACTGTTCTTAACCTGAATCACCACTTTAGCTAATGGGGCCTCCTGCTGCCGCCGCACCACCAGAGCACAATTTCTGTTCTCATCTTGAAGCAAAGTTCTTAACCTGAGGTACTATTTCTGGGTTAGCGAAGTCTGTAACCTGAAGGGTATGTAACCTGAAGCATATGTAACCCGAGGTATCACTGTATTTGTAATTTCTACATATCAAATATTAATCCTTGTGTTATCAAGTGTTTATATTTATATTACAGTGGTACCTCTGGTTGCGAACAGGATCCGTTTCGGAGGCCTGTTCGCAACATGAAAAGCCCGCAACGTACAGCGCCATATCTGCACAGGTGCACAGCGCAATTTGGTGCTTCTGTGCATGCGCGAAGTGTGATTTAGTGCTTCTGCGCATGTACAAGCGACGAAACCCGGAAATAACCCTTTCCAGTACTTCCTGGTCGCCAGGGGACACAACCTGAAAAAGCATAACATGAAGCAAGCGTAACATGAGGTATGACTGTATATAGAACTATTAACAGCTGAGGAAGCCCTTTGGGGTGAAACAAGGAAATATCCAGAAACCTTGTTCTGCCCTCTACCCTCCCCAGCTGCCTGAGCTAGCCTGCCTGCCCGTGTCTGCTACCCATGCTAGCCAATCTCATCAGCTGTGTTGCCCGTGACATTCCGGGTACCTTTCCTTAACCACATTCAAGGACTGTGTAATATATGAACTCAAACAAGAATGTACGAAGAAAGGAAGAAATATATCTGCCTTGGATTTAATTAAATAGGTTATGCACCTTGCTTAAGGATTGTATAAGTTGTTCATTCTGGACTTGATTCGTATGATAGGAAGGAACTAGTAAAGGCATTTGTCACAAACATGACTACGCAGCCTGTCGCGCTGTATACAGTCATACCTCGGGTTACAGCCGCTTCAGGTCGAGTTTTTTCAGGTTACGGACGTGCCGAAACCCGGAAGTACCAGAACGGGTTACTTCTGACTTTTGGTGGTCATGCATGCTCAGAAGCACTAAACCGCGCTGTGCACAGAAGCGCCAAATCAGAACCCGCGCTTGCGCAGACGCGCCACTGCGGGTTGCAAACACTGTGGGTTGCGAACATGCATCCCGCACGGATCACATTCGCAACCCGAGGGTCCACTGTATGTTGTAACTATTGCATCTGTGAACGGGATCCGTTCTGGAGGCCCGTTCGCAACCTGAAAAGAAAGCAGTCTGCGCGTGCGCTGGTCGCAATTTGCCACTTCCGCGCATGCATGTGACGTCATTTTGAACGCATACGCAAGCAGCGAAACCTGGAAGTAACCCTTTCTGGTACTTCCGGGTCGCCGCGGGACGCAACCTGAAAAAACGCAGCCTAAAGCGGCTTTAACCCGAGGTATGACTGTATTTGTTTAGCTGAGATTCCCGCATTCCTTGAGGTCTCTTCCAAGTCTACAATTCTAGGATGCCATGGGTCACTGTAAGACAGCTTCCTAAACATGAATCTCTCCTCCCCACTCCCCAAAATCCCACCACCAGGCTGTGCCTTTGCCCAGTTCCTGTCCCAGGAAGCTGCCCAGAAGTGCCTTCAAGTGGCTCAGGATGAGAGCGAGGTGAGAGCTGGGGTTTTTTTTCCCCCGGCGGGGTAGGAGCGTGGTAGTTCCCCCTGCCTCCACCGGGACTGGCTCGGCCTGTCTCTGGCAGCGCCCGTGGGCACCCCTTCCTTGCCTCCCTGCCTCTCACTGTCTCTCCTTCTCCCCGGAAGGGCGGGGGGCTGCACCTGGGCGGCCGCCGCTTGCGAGTGGACCTGGCCGTCAGCCGGGAGGAAGCCCAGCAGCTGCGGAGCCAGAAGACGAAGAAACCCACCGGCACCCGGAACTTGTACCTGGCGCGCGAAGGCCGTGAGTGCAAAGGAGGCGGCTGGGCGGGGCTGGATTCACCTGGGCTCACCTTGCCTTGTGTGCAGGGCGACGGGGGCGTCTTCATTCCCATGTGGAAGGGGCTTGAGGTGGCGGCAGGCTCTCCTTCCTTGGAGGTCTTTAAGCAGAGGTTGGGTGGCCCTGTGTCGGGGGTTCTTTGGCCGCGATTCCTGCATTGCAAGGGGTTGGGCTAGATGACCTGTGAGGGTCCCTTCCCAGTCTGTGATTCTGTTCTGCTTTTCAATGCTCCTCTTTCCTCTGCAGTGATCCGTGCTGGCACAAAAGCTGCCGAGGGGATGAGCGAAGCTGACCTGGCCAAAAGGGCACGGGTAAGTTTTCTCTTTCTCTTTCTCTCTCTCTCTGTGTGTATGTGCCTAACGCAGCCTTTCTCAAGCTTGGGACTACAACTCCCATCATCTCTAACCTCTGGTCCTGCTTGCAAGGGCTGATGGGAGTTGTAGGCCAACATCTGGGGACGCAAAGCTGAGAAAGGCTGGCCTAGAAGCTAGACATGGCTCCACGCTTTCCCTCCTTAAGGATGCCAGAAGACCCCTGCTGGGCCAGGTCAAGGGGGGTCTGCTGAATCTAGCCCATGGGTAGGCCAACTAAGGCCCGGGGGCTGAATGCGGCCCAATTGCCTTCTCAACCCAGCCCGCGGGTGGTCCGGGAATCAGCATGTTTTTACATGAGTAGAATGTATCCTTTTATTTAAAATGCATCTCTGGGTTATTTATGGGGCGTAGGAATTTGTTCATTCCCACCCCCCAAAAAATGCGCCCCCCCCCCACAAGCTCTGAGGGACAGTGGACCGGCCCCCTGCTGAAAAAGTTTGCTGACCCCTGATCTAGCCTGTCTCTGATGGGCAGGAGCTCTCTGCTGCTTACGACTCCCAGCCCCTCACACACAGGGACCCTCTGAGGCCCCAGACTCTCCACGTAGCAAGAGGACATCACGTTATGTAGTTGTGGAGAGCCAAAAAAATTGCCAAATATCCCTCTCTCTCTCTCTCTCTCTCTCTCTCTCTCTCTCTCTCTTTCCCTGTTTATTTCCCACAAGATACCTCTTCTGCATTTGTTTACAACTCTGGAACTCCCTGCTTGTTGAGACGCAGAAGGCGACTTCACTGTCTTCTTTTCAGCTCTTGCTAAAACCATTCTTGTTTAGGAAAACCTGCCCAGATGCTTAGGAAGTTGATGGGAGTTAAATTAAAAAAAACCTATTTTAAACTTTTGCATGCTTTAAACAGTTCTTGATTTGATTGTTTTATCCTTTTTAAAACCGCTTTGAGTGGGGGGTTTTTTTGACACTCAAACGGCATACAAATTTTATGGATCACATGCTGTTTGAGTGTAAAAAAACAACAAGCCTCGAAGCAATTTACAAAACAATAGAAGTCTAGAAAAGTTTACAACATACAGAAAGTTAAAGCCACTAGATAGCAGACTAAAACAAATCAACCCCACCCTCCACTTTCTAAACATCTATGTGGCTCGTCTATAAACACAAATGTTTTGAGCAGGCTCTGGAAAGTGTTTGGTGCCTGATATCAGTTGGCAGGGAGTTCCAAAGTGTAGATGCTGCCACACTCCAAGATGGAGTTCTTGCCAACATGGAATGGCTATTAAGTGGCAGCGCCTGTTCCATAAGTTGAAGTGGTCCAGATATTGTCTATGGGACAAGGCGATCTCGTGGTCCCGGGTCCTTGAGGGCTTTGCACGCTAACAGTAACTTGGCCCGGTAGAAAATCGGCAAGGTGTCCGTCAGCAATTGGCTGCAGCATCCTGCACGCACTGCAGCTTCTGGCTCAAGCGCGAAGGAAGCCCCACATAGAGCGCATTGCAGGAATCCTGTTGTGAAGTAACGGGCGCATGAACTCCTGCAGCCGAGCTCAGAGTTGGGGTGCGGGAGGAGGTGCTGCTTGAGAGATCTGCAGTTCCTTCATCGCAGGGGGTCAGAATAGATGATCATCAGGGATCCCTTCCCACCTGGCAGTTCTGTGATTCTGTGAAAGAATAATAATAATTTAATATTTATACCGATCCCATCTGTCTGGGTTTCCCTAGCCACTCTGGGCGGCTCCCAACAGAATATTAAAAACACACTAAAACATCAAACATTAAAAACTTCTCCAAACAGGGCTGCCTTCAGATGTCTTCTAAAAGTCAGATAGTTGTCTATTTCCAGGGCGGGTGCCATTACCAAGAAGGCCCCGTGCCTGCTTCCCTGTAACCTCACTTCTTGCAAGGAGGGAACTGCCAGAAGGCCCTCTGTGCTGGACCTCAGTGTCTGGGCAGAACGATGGGGGTGGAGACGCTGCTTCAGGTATACTGGGCTGAGGCCATTTAGGGCTTTCAAGGTCAGCACCAACACTTTGAATTGTGCTCGGAAACGTACTGGGAGCCAATGTAGGTCTTTCAAGACCGGTGGTGTTATGTGGTCTCGGCAGCCGCTCCCAGTCACCAGTCTAGCTGCCACATTCTGGATTAGTTGAAGTTTCCAGGTCACTTTCAAAGGCAGCCCCACATAGAGCACATTGCAGTAGTCCAAGCGGTTAATAACTAGAGCATGCACCACTCTGGTGAGACAGTCTGCGGGCAGGGAGGGTCTCAGCCTGCGTCCCAGATGGAGCTGGTAGACAGCCACCCTGTATGCAGTTGCAATAAAAATTCATTCAACCCCCCCAGGTTTCTTATCAAAATTTACAGACCTTCAGCTGTTTGCAATGAGCAAATCAAACAAAAGCCCTTGAAATAGCTCAGCTGCCTAACACAACGGACGTGGGAGATAACCTGCAAAAGCAGGAGCGTCTTCGAAGCAGAGTGGTGGGCTGGCTTTCTCCCCTTGCCCCCCCCCTTCCTGGCCATCCTGCCTGCCTGCTCCGCCTCACCCCTCCGTCTTCCTCCCCCAGTTTGAGGAGCTGAAGCGTCACAAGCTGAAGGACCAGAACATCTTCGTGTCTCAGACCAGGCTCTGCGTCCACAACCTGCCCAAAGGCGTTGACGACGTCCGGCTCCGGAAGCTGATGCTGCAGGCGGCCAAGGGGAGCCCCGGCCTCCGGCTCAAGGAGGTGAGCTTGCCTCTCAGCGCAGCCCACCCCGCAGTGGGGTGGCAGGGATTAAGCGAGGAGGGGTGGGAGGGAACTAGCCACGCCACCCTGGAGGAAAAGCTGGGGAAGAAATGGCCAAAACAGCTCCTGTCACTCAGAACAACCTGTTGAGCTTCTGGCTTCATCCTCGTCACGGACGCTTGAGCTGAGATTCCTGTCTTGGACTCAGGGTGGACTTGATTTAAAGCAAATTGATTTAAATCTCGACTTAATTCACTAGTCAGTAAGACTTGATTTAAATGATTTTTTAACGGAAAGACTCATTCTTGCTGGTATAATCTTAATATTTACAACCAGACAAAGGTTTCATTTTTGGAATAATAAATGTTCAGGGTAGTTATTACAGTTATATCAAAAACCACTGGTTTGGTTGTACTATTAAGAAATACATAGACAGATAATTATGAAATTATTGTGAAGTTTAATAAGTTAACCTTTTTTATCTGGACAACTTTCTGCTGTGCTTTATTGGAAGGAGAAAAATAATCATTTCCTTAATAATAATTTAAACAATTTATTTAACTAAAACAATAACATTATAGCGTATGTACCCATGCTTGTTAACTGATGTGGTTAAACTTTTTTTTAAAAAAAGAAAACAGACTTGAGTTTTAGCCCACATGAAAATCTTAAAACAAATCCTTATTTCCTGATGAATAGCCTTCGGACTATAATGTCACTTAAATGGAAAACTATCTTTAGAAAGTTTTTTTCCTCCAAAAGCATTTTATTTTGAAAATCCAACTTAAATAAAAAAATCTGATTTATTTTTTTAAACCCATTGATTTTTATCCACCTGGGTTGGACTAGATGACCCTTGGTTCCCTTCCAGCTCTGCGATTGTCTCTCTCTCTCTCTTTCTCTCCAGTGCCGTGTGATGCGGGACCTGAAGGCGCCCGCTGGGAAGGGGAAGGGCCAGTCGCTGGGCTATGCCTTTGTGGAGTTCCAGGAACACGAGCAGGCCCTGGCTGCCCTGCGACACCTCAACAACAACCCCCAGGTCTTTGGGGACCAGAAGGTAAGGTTTCCTCCCCTCCCCGTTCCTTCCAGACGGGGCACCGGAAAGAGGTGGGGCAGATTCACAGGGGAGAGGGCTACAGAATATCAGTTTCTGGAACGCGTTCCTAGTTCCCCTTTGGGGCACCTGGCTGCCCCCGTGAGAGCATCAGGCCCGACTCACCTGGTCTTCTCAGGCTGCCCTTTCTTTTCGTTCTTTTTTTATAAAAGATATTTATTAGAATTTTACAAACAATAAAAAGTTACAGAATTAAGAATAAAAAATAGAACAGAATAACAATAATAAAAGAAAAAGAGATACAAAAATACAAAGACAAAATACATAAAATGTAAAAAGAAAGTTAAACAAATAGAAAAAAAGAATCAATATTTTCATGTCTTATATTTCAATTACTTGTTTCCTGACCTCCTCACACCCCCCTTTTTTGTATTCCAGTTCAGATATTTAATTCAGCAAATCCTTACCCTCTATCATTTATCTTTACTTAATGTCTTAACCTATTTATAACTATGTATTTCCAACCATTGTCAATCCGTATTTACATATTCTTAGTAATCTTTTTACCAATACTGCTTATTTTCAATCCAACATCCCTTTAACATTCATTAATTTTACAGTATTTCTGCCCTTTCTCCCCGCAGCGTCCCATCGTGGAATTCTCCCTGGAGGACCGCCGGAAGTTGAAGCTGAAGGAGCAGCGAGCCCAGCGCAGCCTGGTAGGAATAATAATAATAATAATAATAATAATAATAATAATACTCCACCCATCTGGCTGAGGAGCAGGAGGTACCCTAGAACCCCACAGAGTTGGAGGGGGGACCCCCAGGCTTATCTCGTCCACCCCCCAGCAATGAAGCAATCGCAGTCAGATGCTCCTCCGACCTCGGCCTTCTGAGAAGGAGGCGCCGTTACTGCGAGTGGCTGCCGAGGGCAAGCGAAGGGGGAATCCTACACCAGGGAGAGGAACCGGTGAGGACTCAGCCCTGGCAAGAGGCCTTTGCAGCTCTGGGGGTGTCCAGCTTTGCGACACGGGTAGCGCTGTGGTCCAAAACACTGAGCCTCTTGGGCTTGCCGATTGGAAGGTCGGCGGTTCGAATCCCCGCAATGACGGGGTGAGCTCCCGTTGCTCGGTCCCAGCTCCTGCCAACCTAGCAGTTCGAAAGCATGCCAGCGCAAGTAGATAAATAGATTTACCACTGTGGCAGGAAGGTAAATGGTGTTTCCATGCACTCTGGTTTCCACCACAGTGTTCTGTTGCGCCAGAAGTGGCTTAGTCCTGCTGGCCACATGGCCCGGAAAGCTGTCTGTGGACAAACTCCGGCTCCCTCGGCCTGAAAGCGAGATGAGCGCCGCAACCCCATAGTCGCCTTTGACTGGACTTAACCGTCCAGGGGTCCTTTCCTTTTACCAGCTTTGCAGCCTCCTGGGAAGTCTCATAGGGTGCTGTTTGGGGCCAGGGTCCTGACCCGCAGGGCAGAGGGCTCTGTGCGTTCTGCCCCCCTGCAGTGGTTTCCCCAGGCAGGTGGGAAAGTTCTGCTTAGCCCCTGGAGTCATCCTCAGCCTGCGTGCTGCCCCTTTGTTTGTGGGGTCCTGCCGTTGCACCTCCAAACTTACCTTCCCACTTTGTCTTTAGAGGAGTTGAGTGGCTGGAAACCAAACGCTCCGTTTTCCTTCTGAATCATAATTCCTGTTGCTCCTCTCTTCTTTCACCTTTTGACTGGTCAGGAATTGGTTTAATTATTAGCCCATGGCCGCTTTTATTGCCGTTTTTCACGCAAAGGAGGTTGTGGACTCTCCTTCCTTGGAGGTTTTAAATAGAAAGTGAAAATCTGGACTGAAAAGTTGTTGATTTAATGTCCAGGTTTTCCCAGACATTAAAGAAATTCCTGCTCAGACGCAGTTCCTGACGGCTGAATCCTGGTCGTATCCGGATGTATGGCCACCCTATTTTTAAGCAGAGGTCAGATGACCATCTGTCTGGGATGCTTTGGCTGTCATTCCTGCATTGCAGGGGGTTGGTCTGGATGACCCTCGGGGGTCCCGCACGACTCTGCAGTTCTACGATTCTTGGAATATTGCAAACGGCTCTGTGATCCTGATGCACGGTTTTCATTTCATTTCATTTCATTCTCGGTTTGTATACCGCCTTTCTATATTACTTTGCGCGAGGCAGTCTACAAGCTGGGGAAACAACAAAATAGGCAGCAAAGATCGCAAACGTCTGATCCAGCGTACAAAACGTCATACTGGAATCATAACTTTGAAATAAGCAACATATCTCAGATAAAGCAATATTCAGTATTCCATTATAATATACTGTACAGTCATACCTCACGTTACAGCCACTTCAGGTTATGTTTTTTCTGGTTACGGACCGCCGGAACCCAGAAGTACTGGAACGGGTTACTTCCAGGTTTCGACAGTCACACATGCGCAGAAGCGCCGAATTGCAACCCGCTCGTGCACAGACGCGAGTTGCGAACCTGCATCCCGCACAGATCACGTTTGCAACCCAAGCGTCCATTGTAATAGTAAACACTAAAGGTAAGGGGACCCCTGACCATCAGGTCCAGTCGTGGCCGACTCTGGGGTTGCGGTGCTCATCTCGCTTTACTGGCCGAGGGAGCCGGTGTCCAGCTTCCGGGTCATGTGGCCAGCAGGACTAAGCCGCTTCTGGCAAACCAGAGCAGCGCATGGAAACGCCATTTACCTTCCCACCAGAGTGGTACCTATTTATCTACTTGCACTTTGACGTGCTTTCGAACTGCTAGGTTGGCAGGAGCAGGGACCAAGCAATGGGAGCTCACCCCGTTGTTACCAAACTACAATCCATAAAAATAATGGGTGCTCTGGGGGGAGAGGGGGATATTTGGTATTTGAAAGAGAAGTGGGTGCCCTCCCTCCCTGAGCTCCCTTGGGGTCCTTCAGTGGGACAAACCTTCCCTGCCCCCCCTTTTCTCCTGTGCAGCAAAAGCTGAGGCAGAAGCAGCCCCCTGAGGAGGCGGCCAGCAAGCAGCCCAACGCCAGCGCCTCCGAAAAGCCAGCCAGAAGGCGGAAGAAGAAACCCCCCAAGGCCAAAGAAGCGGAGGGGGCTTCTCAGGGGCACGAGGACCCGCCAGAGCCCCCCGAGAAGAAGCCCAGGGTCTCCCCGGCAGCCAAGCAGCAGCATCCGGAAGCCCCCCGGCCGGCGGAGGGGGCCGTGCCCTGGGCAGGTTTCCAGACGCGGGCGGAAGTGGAACAGGTGGAGCTGCCGGACGGCAGGAAGCGACGCAAAGTCCTGCCTCTGCCCTCCAAACGGGGGCCCAAGATCAGGTAATAGCCAAAACAAGAAGGGGGGCGGGGAGTATATGAGCCTATGGGGGGGAAGCAGGGCGCTGCCGCCACCACTCACAGACATCCCGCTGCTCTGTGTCAAGGCCTCAGGACCCGCCTGCCTGCCCCCTGCCTCAGTTTCCCTTCCGTCTTTGCCCTTCTCTCCCCCCCCCATTTCCAGGAGTTTTCCCGCTAAGGGAGCACAGAGAAAGGGCCATGTTCCATCATGTGCATCCTTTCGGGGGGGGGCATGTCCCCGTGGGGGGCAGGGCAAGGTGAAGTGGGCGGAGCAATGGGGGCAGTTCTGGCACGGGGGGGGGGGCATTCCGGCCACTTGGAAAGCGGCGGTTTTTGCAGCAACACAATACACAGCCCTTTCCTTCCGGGCAAGGAAGAAACTCCATCCCAGTTGTGGGATGTGTTGCAGCCAGGCGAGGGCGCTGGAGGGAGAGGGTCTCTGGGGGGGGCGCATTTGGCCCCTGCGCTCCAGGATCCCCACAGGGCAGGGTCTGGTCAGGGGGCTACCCAGAGCCTGTCTCCCTGGGGGTGTGGTGTGCATTGAAGGGGGAGGGGGAGCTGGAGGGGAGTTGGGAAGGTGTTCCGGGGGGGGGGGTGAATCAGCAGCCCCCTCTGGGGTCCTGGGTCTCCCCCGGATCAGGGAGAGCAGCCATGGCCAGGTCTCTCCCTCCGTCTGCTGAGCTGCGTCTCTCTCTTGGCAGGAAGCGGGACAAGGGAAGAGTGAAGCCCCCCGCAAAGAAGATGGCCCCCTCTGGCCCAACGCGCAGGCAGGAGAAGACCAGCCAGGGACTCAAGCAGGTCAGTCGGTTGTGGGGAAATGGGGGGGGGCGGCCTCTTTCATGCCAACAGCCAAGGGTTGGTCAAGATTTACAGGACTGCCTCTCCTGGTCTGCCCCGCAGAGGACCTTAAGGTCCATGAATAACCCTAGTTTAGAGGTCCCAGGCCCTAAGGAAGTCAGACTATCCTCCACCAGGGCCAGGGCCTTCTCAGTGATGGCTCCAACCTGGTGGAATGCTCTGTCCCAGAAGACCAGGGCTCTGCAGGATTTAACCTCCTTCTGCCGGGCCTGTAAGACAATAAAACAGAAGGGTGTGATGGGTTTTAAGGTAAAGGTAAAGGGACCCCTGACCATTAGGTCCAGTCATGACCGACTCTGGGGTTACGGCACTCATCTCGCTTTACTGGCCGAGGGAGCCAGCGTACAGCTTCCAGGTCATGTGGCCAGCATGACTAAGCCGCTTCTGGCGAACCTGAGCAGCACAGGGAAATGCCATTTCCCTTCCTGCCAGAGCAGTACTTGCACTTTTGAAGTGCTTTTGAACTGCTAGGTTGGCAGGAGCAGGGACCGAGCAACGGGAGCTCACTCTGTCGTGGGGATTCGAATCGCCGACCTTCTGATCGGCAAGCCCTAGGTTCTGGTTTCATCCACAGCGCCACCCGCGTCCCACGTGATGGGTTTTAGGAGCCCCTTAATGCCTGATGGAATCCAGTTAGCTCAGCTGGTTGGAGCGTGGTTGGTGCCGATTATTCCTTGCAAACAGCACGCAGAAGGGTGTTTTGACCATCAGCCTTGACCTTCCTGAAACCAACTGAGGGCCCCATGTTCCCCATCCCTGGCTTGAAAGATGAAGCCAGCCAATGGGATTTTTTGGGGAGGGGGCAAGGCAACTTCCGCATGGATTCCCGTAACCCAGAGCTGAAACTGCAAAAATCAGAGAAGCTCGGAAAACCCGGTGGATATGCCTGTCTTCTGACCCATTTGCAGAACCCTTGAATTTTGCAGAGGAGAGGGACCCCGTGGTCATCTAGTCCAACCCGCTGCGATGCAGGAAGGTTATGCTGGACAAATTTCTCCTCCCCGGGGAAGGGGGTGCCGGAGATAAAACCTCCTTTGCTGCTTTCCACCGGCTCTCTCCTCCCTTCTCCCCTGCCCCCTGACTTTGCCCGAGTGCCTCTGCCCCCAACCTCCCTGTCCAAACCGTGGGGCGCCCCCTTCCTGACGCAGCTCTCCTCCTCCTCGCAGGCGCCCAGGAAGCAACCTCGGGGGAAGCGCAGCCAGGCGGAGACCCGCTTTGAGCAGCTGGTGGAGCAGTACAAACGCAAGATCCTGGGCGGCGGTGGCGGCAACAAGGCTGCGGCGTCAGCCAGGAGGAGCAAATGGTTTGAGGGCTGAGGGAAGCCCTGGGGGAGACTGGGGGGGGGGAGGGACGGCTGGCTGGGGCTGAGCCCAAGCAAGGGCAGCGTCCACCCCTCCACCCCCATCTCTGCCTTCTCGGACTACTGGACTGTGCAAGGAAGCAGCCAAGAGCCTCCTGAGGGGAGGGTCTGGTCCCCAAGGTGCCCCCCTCTGCTGGCCAAGGCTAGTTGGCAGATTTTTCGGGAAGCGCTTGCAGGACCCAGGATCAGGGAGAGACACACACACCAGCGGAACAGGGTGAAAATTTGCCCCATATATTTTTGCCATCTCTGACCGAGAGAGGCCTGTGTTGTTATCATCGCAAACATTTTTTAATAAAAGAGTTTTATTAAAAATCTACCTTCCCCCCCCCCCCCAGGAACAGAGGGAGTCTCTGGGAACCACCTCCCTCGCTCAGTCCCAGAACAGGGCTGAGGGGAGGCTCTCTGCCCCCCCAGATGTCGCCGCCCCCCCCCACTGCCCTCCACCTCTGGGCATGGTTGGCTAGCGGGAGGGCATGGGGGCGGCAGGCCACCTCTGGCTTGCTCTCTCTCTCCCCCTCCCCTGATCCCCTCCCAGCCCAAAGTCCTGCTGGGTTTTTTTTTACTGTTTCACTTTCATTTATTGTAAAACTGCCAACCACATTTGGGGGGTGGGCAGAGAGAAGTTGAGTGGCAGTGTGGTGCAGTGGTCAGAGTAGTTTGACTACAGGGACCTGGTAGAGATCAGGGTTCGAATGCTGCCACTCGGCCGTGAAGCTCCCCAGGTGTGTGACCTTTGCAGGATGAGTGCCGCTCCTGCCTCTCAGCCTCACCTACCTTACAGGGCTGCAGTGGGGATAACACCTGGGAGCCCCTTGGAAGGAAAAAAGGTGTAATGAATATATAAATGAGCAGCATCTTCCAGATGGCCCTGGCAGGATCCTTCTCACGCTGGTTGGAGGTCATGTGTGCACGAGATCGAATCCACCCTTGCTCCTTCAGATTTCTCCTGGGATGTCCCAGCAACCCAAGGCCGGGCGTGGTGGAGCAGCAAAATCCTTCCAGCGGTTGCGCGCACGGAAATATTGCCGCAAGCACAACTGCCCATCCCCAAATCTGCTCCAACCAGATGTTTGTGGACTCCAGCTCCCATCAGCTCCCGGCCAGCACAGCCAGGACCGGCTGTTAGGTATCTCAGGCTTTCTGTATGTGGGGTTCAGGGGAGCCATGTTTGAGAAATGCAGCTTCTTAAATCCCAGCCCTGCAATGCGCTCTCTGTGGGGCTCCCCGTGCGTTTGACCGCGAGGCCACAGGGAGTGCAGGATGCTGCAGCGCAATTGCTGCCAGGAGGGAGGCCTTGCCAGCTGAAAACACCTGTCCTTGCCCCTGGTTGCCCATTTGCTACTCAGCCAAGTTCAGGGTGCTAATAATAATAATACTTTATTTCTACCCATCTGGCTGAGTTTCCCCAGCCACTAAGGGCGGCTCCCAATCAAGTGTTAAAAACAATGCAGCATTTAATATTAAAAACTTCCTTAAACAGGGCTGCCTTCAGATGTCTTTTAAAAATAAGTGGTTTATTTCCTTGACATCTGATGGGAGGGCGTTCCACAGGGGGGTGCCACTACTCAGAAGGCCCTCTGCCTGGTTCCCTGCAGCCTCGCTTCTTGCAGGGAGGGAACCGCCAGAAGGCCCTTGGCGCTGGACCTCAGTGTCCGGGTAGAACGATGGAGGTGGAGATGCTCCTTCAGGTATACTGGACCAAGGCTGTTTAGAGCTTTCAAGGTCAGCACCAACACTTTGAATTGTGCTCGGAAACGTACCACCTTCTTTCCAGACCGGTGGTGTTATGTCGTCTCGGCAGCCGCACCCACTCCCCAGTCTAGCTGCCGCATTCTGGATTAGTTGCAGTTTCCGGGTCACCTTCCAAGGTAGCCCCACGTAGAGCGCATTGCAGTAGTCCGAGCAGGAGATAACCAGAGCATGCACCACTCTGGAGAGACAGTCTGCGGGCAGGGAGGGTCTCATCCTGCGTACCAGATGGAGCTGGCAGACAGCTGTCCTGTATGCAGTTGCAATCGAAAATTATTCAACCCCCCATAGCAAATCAGGTTTCTTATCAAAATTTACAGTCCTTCCGCTGTTTGCAATGAGCAAATCAAAGCCCTTGAAATAGCTCAGCTGCCCAACACAACGGACGCTTCCAATGGTTCTCCAAATTCACCTGAAACTGCAACTTCTAATGACTTCCACAGTCTCCCTCTCCTGATACCAACCTTTCCCAAAGCCAGGCGTTGGGGGATCTCCAAATTCCTCTGGTTCGTTTCCTTGCAGTTCCACAAGGTAGCAGTGCTGCTCTATCCTTGACCACACTTGGCCAGGACGGAGGAGAGAAAGTAACCTCTTTTTCCCAGAGGGGAGAGTGTTGCTCTTGTGATCGGATCCTGACACTGGTCTCCCTTTGGGACATCTGGTCAGCCACTGTGAGAACAGAATGTCGGACCAGAGGAGCCGTGGCCCCGATCCACCGGGCAATCCTTGTGCTCTTCAATTCCACGGTCTTTTTTTCTGCCGAGTTCTCAGTGGAGATGTGAATGGCCTTCCTTCCCTGCCAGAGGCAGCTGTGGCTTCCGAGGCTCCTGACTCATTCTCCTTCCTTATTTATTAAAATTCCGCCTTGCCCTCCCTCCCCAAGGAGCCCTGGGCAGCAAAGCAATAAAAACCCATACAGTTAAGAATGAAACACAAGTGCAAGCTATTGCAAACATCGGGAAAGCATTTCTGGGTGTTAAGAAAGCTGGCTTTAATGGCATCTGGCGCTACGGTCCGTGTGTGGATTTCTGCTCAGATGGACATTCTCCCCCTCTCCTCTCCATCCCCCCGCCAAAAAAACCCCCTCTTCCGGGGGTTTCCCCAACCCCCTGGAGCAGGTTTGGGGAGGGCGTGGGACTCCCATCGCGGAGAGGTGGAAAGTCCCACTGTGCAAATGGGGATGCATGTGCTGACTTGTTTGCAGGATACCTACGGTTCTTTAAGTTGGCCTGTCGTACTGGCAGGGCTGGGAGAGTCTGACCAGGAGATCTGAGGGGCAGGTTTGGGGTTTACAAGAGAGGCAGGGCCTGTTTGAATTCACATCACCCTCTGCCTGAAAAACAGCCACGTAGATTTTTGAGGGCAGCCATGCTTTGCTTTGCTTGCTTCCAGCCTGCCTGTCAGATTTTGAAAATCTGTGCAGAACAGTGGGGTGTCTGCCTAGCAGCATAGGGGGTTTTTTTCAGGGTGGGGGTCTCTTCCAGTTCTTGGGTTCCCATATATGTGGGGGTACAACAAGCTTTCCCAGCCAGTCCCTATGTCTAGGTCAGGCATAGGCAAACTCGGCCCTCCAGATGTTTTGGGACTACAACTCCCATGATCCCTAGCTAACAGGACCAGTGGATGATGGGAGTTGTAGTCCCGAAGCATCTGGAGGGCCGAGTTTGCCTATGCCTGACCTAGGCTATGGCTGACTAGTCAAGCGCCACGATTAGCAGAACTGAAGATGTTGCTCTCTGCCATTGAGCAAAAAGCTGCTAGAGGGAAGAACACAGAACCATAGAATCACAGAATGGTAGAGTCGAAAGGGACCCCTTAGGGTGATCTAGCCCAACCCCCTGCAATGCAGGGATCTCAGCTCAAGCATCTGTGACAGACTGCTGCCCATCCTCTGCTCTTCCTGGTGTTGAGTTGGAAACCCCTTTCTTGTACCTTGAAGCCATGGGTTCGAGTCCTGCCCTCCAGAGCAGGAGAAGGCGAGCTTGCTCCCTCTTTCATGAGACAGCCCTTGAGATATGTGAAGATGGTTATCCTATCTCCTCTCAGTCTCCTCTTCTCCAGGCTAAACGCAACCTTCTCGGGTGGAAGGCATGACTCATCACCTGCTAGCCTGCCCCTTACATAGAGAACCAAGAGATTGCTTTCTGAAAACTTTGTGCACACAAGGAAGCAGGCACACCTGGCAGAAGCTGTTTGGTTTCTTTTGAGAGGCTATAAGAGCTTCACAACACAGTGGCCCTCTATGCACTGGCTGCAAAACAAGCAAACAAGATCAGGAAAAAAGGAGTTAGATTAAATCACACTAAGTCGTGGTGATTCATAGGTATAATCTGGAATCAAGATGGATTTGAGTTTGTGGGTTTCTCTGGTACCTTCTCTTATCTCCTGGTTGTTGGCAAATTGGATTTTAAAATGGCAAAAGAATATTAGAATGGGAGCTATCGGAGACGCACAAAGGAAACTATTTTAATGCTCAGGAATCTGGCAAAGTCTTTTAAATGTTATGGGTTTTTATATTATGGATAGATGTTCTCTATTATTTTGTTAATACTATCGCCTAATACAGGTTTGTCGTGGCCTTTGGCTAGAACAATAAACTTTTGAACTTGAAACTTGAATTAATATGTTAATCTTTCCTGGGATGGCTCAGCAGGTAGAGCAGGAGACTCTTAATCTCAGGGTTGTGGGTTAGAGCCCCATGTTGGGCAAAAGATCCCTGCACTGCAGGGGGTTAGACTAGAAGACCTTTGGGGTTCCCCTCCAACTCTGCAACTCTTATGAATTCTATGGGTGCGAGTCCTTAATCATGTAAAGCTGTGACTTCTGGGCCGTTATGAACCGCAGGCTTGAATCTGTCCAGTGGTCCTTAGTGAAACAGATTCAGATTCTCTCTCCCCCCTGCCCTGTATGTGTGAACCACTTGCCTAGTAGCCCTGTGCTTAACACAAAAGGCAAAGTCTCTTTCCCACCTTCGGCTTTCAGAGGGAATGTTCCCCGAGTTGGCGAGGCTCGTTTGACAACAGGCTCCTTCCGTGCCAAGTAAAAGGTAAAGGGTCCCCTGACCATTAGGTCCAGTTGTGGCCGACTCTGGGGTTGCGGCGCTCATCTCGCTTTATTGGCCGAGGGAGCCGGCGTACAGCTTCCAGGTCATGTGGCCAGCATGACTAAGCCGCTTCGGGCGAACCAGAGCAGCGCACAGAAATGCTGTTTACCTTCCCGCTGGAGCGGTACCTATTTATCTACTTGCACTTTGACGTGTTTTTGAACTGCTAGGTTGGCAGGAGCAGGGACCAAGCAACGGGAGCTCACCCCGTTGCAGGGATTCGAACCGCCAACCTTCTGATCGACAAGATCAAGGGAAGTAATAGTGCCACTGTATTCTGCTCTGGTCAGACCACACCTGGAGTACTGTGTCCAGTTCTGGGCACCACAATTCAAGAAGGACACTGACAAACTGGAACGTGTCCAGAGGAGGGCAACCAAAATGGTCAAAGGCCTGGAAACGATGCCTTATGAGGAACGGCTAAGGGAGCTGGGCATGTTTAGCCTGGAGAAGAGGAGGTTAAGGGGTGATATGATAGCCATGTTCAAATATATAAAAGGATGTCACATAGAGGAGAGAGAAAGGTTGTTTTCTGCTGCTCCAGAGAAGCGGACACGGAGCAATGGATCCAAACTACAAGAAAGAAGATTCCACCTAAACATTAGGAAGAACTTCCTGACAGTAAGAGCTGTTCGACAGTGGAATTTGCTGCCAAGGAGTGTGGTGGAGTCTCCTGCTTTGGAGGTCTTTAAGCAGAGGCTTGACAACCATATGTCAGGAGTGCTCTGATGGTGTTTCCTGCTTGGCAGGGGGTTGGACTCGATGGCCCTTGTGGTCTCTTCCAACTCTATGATTCTATGATTCTATGATTCTATGATTCTAAGTCCTAGGCTCTGTGGTTTAACCCACAGCTCCATCCATGCCAAGTGCTGGGAGCTTTTCCCATTCCTCCAGGACCCACATCTCGCATCTTGGTTTATGGATGCCTGCTTTTCTGCTTTTGAATGGCTTTAAAAAACACTTTCATTTAAAATCTTTTAAAATGTAGTCAGCCGCTTCAGTGTGTTCTGTGATTTAGTGGTACAGAAAGACTTTCATAAATAAGAAATAATAACAACAAAGTGCAGTGGCTTTGCGACGGCTGCTGCTGCTGCTCCCTCTGGTTCTCTGCTGCCAGAAGCCCTTTCCCAGCCAAGCTGCCTTCTGGCTGGGTCTCTCCCCCAGCCGCTGTGCCTCCTTGGCCGATGGCCTGATGCGTTCCTGGCTTCTCACCTGCCAAGAAGGCGGGGAGAGAGATCTCTGGCCCGGGCCCTGGCACCATCCCCTCTTGGCAGTGCCAGGTGTGGGAGAGCAGGGCGTCCAGGGGAGGTGACGGCCGTCCTTGTCACCCCTGCGGCTGCCAGTGGCGCAGGCTTAGCCAGCCCAGTGTGTCGGATGCCTCTTGCACACCAGAGCGCCCCAAGGGAACCGGCACCTCAGGCAAATTTCTGGGAAGGGGCAAGGCCAGCCGCTCTCCCTCGCTGGGTAATTGAGAGCAGAGGCATGAGGCGTTATAACTGCAAGCTGATGCAAGAGAAATGCGGGGGGGGGGGAGCCCTGACTCACCGGTTCTGATCCTGCTCTTGCTCTTGCATCAGAAGTCAGGGGTGCTGGCATTTGGAGGCACTGTGGTTCTTGAGCATCTATTGCAGAATTATAGAGCTGGAAGGGACCTCCCCGGGGCCATCTAGACCAGCCCCCTCCAGTGCAGGAGGAACAAGCATTGCTTTAGTTACAGGTGAGTAGCCGTGTTGCTCTGCCGTAGTCGAAACAAAATTTAAAAAATTCCTTCCAGTAGCACCTTAGAGACTAACTAAGTTTGTTACTGGTATGAGCTTTTGTGTGCATGCACACTTCTTCAGATACACACATAAAGCATCCCTTTATTCCACTTTGCAGGCCTTACATGAGAGATCTTATGCCCTGGCTCCCATTGTGGGTGGTACAGCCCCCCCCCCCGGGGGGGCAGTAGGATTACATAGTGGGTTGCTAACAGCCAAGGGGGCAGCAAGGGGGGCGCTGAAGATGCAAATAAGTACATTGGAACCCAAGGTGAGTGGGCCGGATCAGGCCAATGGCCCACCCAGTCTCAGCCCAGTATCCCTGAAGGAGCGTCTCCACCCCCATCGTTCAGCCCGGACACTGATGTCCAGCTCCGAGGGCCTTCTGGTGGTTCCCCCCCTGCGGAAGCAGGCAGAGGGCCTTTTCAGTGGTGGCGCCCACCCTATGGAACGCCTTCCCACCAGATGTCAAGGAAATAGACCACTATCTGACTTTTAGAAGACATCTGAAGGCAGCCTTGTTTAGGGAATTTTTTAATGTTTTATCGTGCTTTTAATTCTGTTAGGAGCCACCCAGAGTGGCTGGGGAAACCCAGCCGGATGGGCAGGGTATAAATAATGTAGTAGTAGTAGTAGTGGGTTGCGGGTGGCGCTGTGGTCTAAACCACAGAGCCTAGGGCTTGCCAATCAGAAGGTTGGCAGTTCGAATCCCTGATATGGGGTGAGCTCCCGTTGCTCGGTCCCTGCTCCTGCCAACCTAGCAGTTCAAAAGCACGCCAAAGTGCAAGTAGATAAATAGGTACCACTCCAGCGGGAAGGTAAAGGGTGTTTCTGTTTGCTGCTCTGGTTCGCCAGAAGCGGCTTAGTCATGCTGGCCACAAGACCCGGAAGCTGTATGCCAGCTCCCTCAGCCAGTAAAGCGAGATGAGCAGCGCAACCCCAGAGTCTTCCGTGACTGGGCTTAACTGTCAGGGGTCCCTTTAACTTTACCTTTAGTAGTAGTGGTGGTAGTGGTAGTAGTATCCTGCTTTCACAGTGGCTGACTAGATGCCACAATGGGAAACCCACAAGGAAGACCTGAGAACCAGAAGAGTGGTACAGCATGAGGGGGCCCCGCAGGGGCGCAAAATTGTTTGGGACACAAAATTTCAACATCAGGTGTTGCCTCCATACAGCTGCGCTCTTCTGGCTGGTGCTGGGCTCTGTTAAAAGCGGCTTATCCATGCAAACCAGGAAGTGACCTCTCCAGGCAACAAAATGACTGTTGGAGGACGATAGATTTCTCCCGCCCACCTCTGCTCTGTCTCTGCAGCTGGAGGCAGCTGAGCTTCTGAATCCCAGTTGCTGGAGGGGAGACTTGCTCTTTTGTCCGAATCCTTTTATATATATATATATATATATATAATTTTTTTATTGGTTTTACAACATTTTTTAAACAATACAAACAAATAAAAAGACATACAAACATGTATAATTTCATAACCTTTTTTCATATCCCTCACTTCTCGGACTCCCCCATACCTCCCCTTTCTGCATCCCAATTTCCAAAATTATTTCAGCAGCTTCTAAATAATTTTATCAAATATATGTCCTCTTAATCTTTTCTTCAACTTAATCTTATGTCGCTGTAATCCCCTTTTCTTTCTCAACACCTCGACATTTTAGCATTCATCAATTTTATAATAGTTCTTAAGATAGATTTTAAATTTCTTCCAATCCTCTTCCGCCGTCTCTTTCCCCTGATCACGGATTCTGCCAGTCATCTCAGCCAGTGTCATATAGTCCCATCACTTTCATCTGCCATTCTTCCAGGGTGGGTAGATCTTGTGTCTTCCAATACTTTGCAATAAGTATTCTTGCTGCTGTCGTAGCATACATAAAGAAAGTTCTATCCCTCTTTGACACCAATTGGCCGACAATGCCCAGGAGAAAGGCCTCTGGTTTCTCTTGTGTTCGAATCCTGCTTGCTGCTTTTTGCAGAGGCGAATGTGCAGAGGAGGTGGCGGAGGAGGAGGAGCGATACTGGCTTGTTCTGTCCTTGTTTTTATTATGTATTTTGTGTTAACTTGCATTTTTATGCCATGAAGCCCCCTGAGATTTGCAGATGAAGCAGGGTACACAAGTTGAATAAATAAACTGTTCAGCCACGGTGAGAAAAGGTTGCTGACCTCCGTGGGCCATTGGCCTTGTCTTGCAGGCTCATCTCATGGGGTTTATTCATTTCCTTTTCTGCATGCACTAGATGCCCAGTCACTCTTGCCCTTCCTTCCCGGAGGCCTTTGCTCCTTGCCTGAAGACAGACAGCTCTTTGCCATGCCAAACCCAAACCCCTCTGACCGATCACGCCAACTTCAAATTAATTCCTCAAATTCTCATCCCGACACACAAACCTACTGCGGTTAAACGGGAGCGCAGTCCCCCAATCCTGACTTGCTGGTCGATCTCCTCCTCGCGTCACGGCTGACGTCAAGCACCTTTGCCATTTCATGCCTCTCGCTTTGCCTCATTAAAATCTCCGTCTCCTGTCTGCCAGGGAAGCTCCCAGAGGCCCTCCCAAACGCTCGCATTGGGCTGGCCCGGGCAACGCAGTCTGGGCCAGGAGCCCAGGATCTGTTTCCTCACCCCGAGGCTGGAAGGGAGCCGTTTTCTCCTTGGCTCAGGCGAGAGCCAAGCTCTGCGTCATGGTGAAATAGGATGAGGGTGACGGGGGCAGGCAGGTTGTCCTAGACCCAGGGCCTGGTGGCCTTGCTGGGGGGAGGCTGTAGGCAGCCATGGGCATTCCTTCCGTTGTGGGGCACAAATGCATTCGCATGCCCCTTCTCTCTCTCCCCCCCCCCCCCAATTCCATGCGGTTTCAACCTTCCTCCTATTAGAACAGCTGGCCTGCCCCGATTTAAATTTTGCTCTATTTTTATCATCATTTGTTTTGCTTGCGAGCTTCCTTCGAAGGGCATCTCCTCGGAATGTTTCAAGGAAGCAAAATGAAGATAAGGCTCTTCTCCAAGCGAGGGGCTTCTGCAACCATGAGCGTGGCCAAACGTCACCCTCCGGCCTTGAAACCTCTTGTTTAAAATAAGAAGCAAGGGAATGTGCGGTGGTGGCCAGAGGCATCCGCTACGGAGGTCAGCAGGCCAGGCGGTGACTTGGCCCCGCTTGCCTTTGCCCACGCTGCCTCCCACTCTCCGAGGGGGTGTCCAGGGACCCTGTAAGCCGTGGGCCTTGGCCTCAAAGCCCAGACTTAGCTGCACCTCTGGCTGGGCAGCAGTAACATGGGGCTGTGACCCCAAGTGCAAATTTATACGGGGGGTGAAACTAAGCCGAGGCCAAAACTGCAGGGAAGCCAGCCATAGCCAGGCTGGGCCTTTGGGGTGGGAAGTTGCAGCGCCGCCTCCTTGCAGCCGGCGAAGGGATGCCCCCGCATGCTCTGCCTCTGGGCCTGCCGATGAGGGGAGAGCACCACTGCCCCCCCCCCGAGGAGGAAGGGAGGAAGGAAGAGGAAGGTGGGAAAGAGCCATGTGCCAGAGCCATGTGCATTGCCCATAGTGCCTCACTGCAAGGACAGGAGGGTGAGGTGCAGGGCTGTCTTAAGCATATGCGGCGCCGGGGTGCAAAGATCCGCCTGGCGCCGTGCACCCACCAGGTTGCCCAGTCCCAGGCGCGCAGGAGGGTGGAGCTGGCCGGGCGCCTCAGCATCTTGCTGGCTCGGTTGCCCCTGATCTCGTGGCGCGGAGCCACCCGCAGCAGAAGAGCCTGCCGTGGCACTCCGATGGGCGGGCTCTTCCCCGGACTCAACTCTCAGGCCCCGGACTCTTGTCCTGGCGCCCTGGTGAGGTGACATAGCGGCCTTATCTCTGCTCCTAGGTTGGAGCGAGTTTGCAAGGAGAGATGCTCTTGATGAGACGCTAGCCGGCGAAGGGACAGACCACAACACTTGCCTTGCCCTGGGCACGGCAACCCACGCTACACCCGTGCTGGGCAGGCAGCAGCAGGGACGGAGGCCAGGGTCCCTGCCCCGAGGCGCTCTCAGATCATTCAGCTGCAGCAGGGGATGAATGCTGGAAATGTATCGGCGAACTTCCAGGCAGCTGGCCAACAGCACAAGTCTGCCTGGAAACGCAGCAAGAGAAAGTGTATGCCGGGGGGGGGGCGGGGGGAGTCCTGCGTTTGGCTCAGCAAGCAGCTCATGGGGCTCCAGCTGGCTGCCACACTGATACTGTTAAGAAGTTGCTGGATGAGGCCAGTGTCCCATTTACTCCAGCACTGGCCACCAACCTAAATGGCTTTTAACAGAGAGATAAATTCATGGACGGCTCTGCTTTTCCTCCACAGCCAGAGGCAGCCGTGCTTCTGAATCCCAGTTCCTGGGAACTACAGGAGGGGGAGAGTTGCTCTAGTGCCCGGATCCTGCCCTGCTTGCAGGTTTCCCATTGAGGAATCTGGCCGGCCAGTTTGAGAAGAACAGGATTCTGGCCTGGCTGGGCCTTGGGCCTGATCCAGCCAGCTCTTCTGACCTTCCTAGGAGCTGTTGGTTCCCATGGAGGATGAAGCTCAGGCAGGCCGAGCGGCGCATGGTGACGACACCCTTGCCGGGTGGGGCTGTGGGCAGGCAGCCGAACACCAGGGGTGGCTGGAGGGAAGCAGAGAGCCTGGCCTGGGCGAGAGATGGTGAGGCAGCTTCTCTCATTCCTCAGCAGGTCATGTGGGGTCGGTGACTATGAGCTTTCCCTGGCCACGTCATCCCAAGTGCCACCATTTCTTGGCTCCCCTCCCAGGTCAGGTGATGCTTCTGGGGAGGCAGCCAAGAAGGAGCAGCCCCCGGCCTGCCTCTTCATCTTCCTCCTCCTCCTGTTCCTCGCTCTGTGTGCCGCTGGCAGCCTCTCCTCCTGTGTGTCTCCCCTCTCTTCTAACCCCAGCCCTGGTCTGGCTGCCTGCCAGCTACTCTCTCTTTCTCTCCTCGGAGGAGTCAAGGGCTTGGCCGGTGTTCACACTCTGAGTATCCTCCATTGACCTGGGGTTGCCGTGGAGACGCCAGCTGCAACTGAACGCCTGGCTGATGCCATCTCCACCCTGCAGGCCTGGGCTTCCCAGCACGTGGTGCTCCTCACGGAAGCTGCAACTGCAGCAAAGTTTCAATGAATGGTAGAATTGGGAGGGGATCCTTTAGTCCAATCTCCCGCAAATCAGGAATCTCAACGTCGTCTTCTCTGGCGATCCCTCAGAGCCAAGGAAGATTGTCTTCCATAAACACGGTCTTAACAGCGAGTCCGTAAGTGATTGTGGAGGCCAATTCTGGATCCCCACATCCTTCTACAGTGGGGACATTGGTTTCCAAGTGGGAGTTGATCAAGATAAATAATAATAAAAATAATAAAATTTTATTTATATCCCACCCTTCCCAGCCGAAGCCGGGCTCAGAGCGGCTAACAACAATAAAAGTAACACAGTTTACATAACATCACAATCAATTAATAGAAATACATTCTAAAATCAATTCATTCTAAAATCAATCCAAAATCAAATTAATGGCAACCATTGGGCTGGAGTTCTGTGAGGATTACAGAAGGAGGGGGTCAGACTGTGCCTTGGCCAAAGGCCAGGCAGAACAGCTCCATCTTGCAGGCCCTGCGGAAAGATGTCAAGTCCCGCAGGGCCCTAGTCTCTTGGGACAGAGCGTTCCACCAGATTGGGGCCACGGCCAAAAAAGCCCTGGCTCTGGTTGAGGCCAGCCCAACCTCCCTGTGGCCTGGGATCTCCAAGATGTTTTTGTTTGAAGACCGTAAGGTCCTCCGTGGGACATACCAGAGAGGCGGTCAAGTAGGTACAAGGCTCCTAAGCCGTATAGGGCTATAAAGATGAGGGTTTGTCAAGCCTTCCTCTTACCACGTTTCTCCCTTTTGTCCTGAATTTGAGTGTCTTCAAAATCCATTCTTCAGCATGCATCTGAAGAGGTGTGCATGCACACAAAAGCTCATACCAATAACAAACTTAGTTGGTCTCTAAGGTGCTACTGGAAGGAATTTTTTTATTTTGTTTCAAAATCCATGACACCTTTGACCACCTTCTGAGGGAGTCCGTTCCACAGTCACAGAGCTCTCACGCTCAGAAAGCTCTTCCTAACGCTTCCTCTGAATCTCCTTTCTTGGAAAATGAATCCACCGTTTCAGGTGCTGCTCTCCAGAGCCGGAGAAAACAAGCTTGTTCCATCTTCCATGGGACGTACTGTTGGCATCCATCTGCCTCTGAGAGACAATGGAATTTGCCTCCAGGGGTGAAGTCAAACCACTGCATTAATAGCACTGAAATGGCCTCCCCAGGGCGAAAGCCTGGGCAGTGTGGCTGGAGGTCCTCAGCTGCCCAGAAGACAAGGCCCCTCTCCCGGCCTCACTGATGGAAGCAGAGGAAGACGTTTGGCACCAGCTTGGCTGGTTGTGATTCAAGGACCCACCACCTGCTTGGGAATAAGAAAGACACATGGACACAGTATATTAGGTTAATGGGCTAAAAAAGGCCACAACTTTATTGATTACAGCATGTGAGAGGTACAGTGGTACCTCAGGCTAAGTACTTAATTCGTTCAGGAGGTCTGTTCTTAACCTGAAACTGTTCTTAACCTGAAGCACCACTTTAGCTAATGGGGCCTCCTGCTGCCGCTGTGCGATTTCTGTTCTCATCCTGAAGCAAAGTTCTTAACCTGAAGCACTATTTCTGGGTTAGTGGAGTCTGTAACCTGGAGCGTATGTAACCTGAGGTACCACTGTATTGGCTTAGGCATTGGATAAAACAACAGAGCGTGACTCCACCCCCTCAGGGAGTCTAACAAGGGTTAACCACCAGTGGGAGGAGCCTGTTGATGCAAATACAACTGAAAGCTCCCCCTGATGTCACGGGGTTATGCCATGGCCCTAGCCACCAGCAAGGGCGTCGGACAGGATCCACAACCGCCGGATTCCTTTACCGGAATACCCATAAAGTGGAGGGGTAGGCGATGGCCACACCCTGCCCTCCAACACACAACCATATTCCAATGCCTAACCGCTCCCCGCCAATACCCTCACAGCTGCAACCAATCCCTAAGGCTTCTGATGATGTTGTCGCCGGAAACCCCCCCCCTTCCATTTAACACTTGTATCGCACAAGCACCACATTCACACATACACGCATCTCCCCTCCCTGACCCTAGAGATGTCCCTTTAGAGGGCCATCTCTTAAAAGCCTTCCGTAAATAAGGAAGCGCTGCATTGATAACACTCTGTTTAGCGCTCCGCGCCGCCCTATCTTTATTGAGAGTAGACCGGACGACCGAACTCTAGGCCAAACAGCGGCCGCCTCGACCAATCAGCATTATCGGACAGCGCCCCTTGCGGCGGCCACGCTGGTACTGCAGGCTGCGGGCGTCTGTTCCCTCACCTTTTGACAGCTCCCGATTCATTGTTTCCGAGTTCAATGGACCATGACTGATCTAATCAAAATGTTGCAAGTTGTTTCCGAAAGAGGAAAGTACTTTGAACTTCAGTGACTATATTCTTTATAAATTCACCAAAAATCAGCCGTACAATGGATTTTCACCGGATCACTTTTATTTCACTGCATATTACAAGAACTATCAAAGGGGGGTGAGCTGGGATTGATCGGCCATAAGCCTTGAACCGTGCAGTCACGTACACAACGGCCCTTCTCCGGATGGCGGGGCTGCCTTGATAACCATCGGGGAGGGCTCAGACGAAAACCTATCAGGAACACAATAAACTGCATACGGTAGTGTATTCAATACGGACTCCGACAAAGGACCCCGACCGGATTCCCCTCAGGGGGCAGGGAAACTTCACCCATTCCTTTGTTTATGGAAATGACTCATGTGGGGAGGGGGAGAGGTGGTCTCCGCCAGGTGTCATGATACTCGGATTACCTGGGAAACTCCTCCTTGACTCCTCCTGTCCTTTAATAAAATCATGATGTATATATGATGTAATTCTGGGGGTGTAGTCAAGGGGATTAGTGGTTAATAAAAGTTGGGGTCTCCCATTGTTCGGGGCTTCCATCTTGCTTCACCTCGTGGACGGTGGGAGCCCTGTCGCGACAGTTTTCTTACCAAAATAAAGACCAAGCCTACTGGCTGCTGTTTTGCTCTGACTTGCCCTGGTCGGTGTCTTCCTTTGTCCAAGAGAGCCCTCGGATTTTCCGGTAACAGTTTTTGGCAACCACGAAGGGACCCTTGGTTCTCCTGCAAAGGTGAGAGGGGAGATAGAGGGGATCGGGCGCCACTGGGCAGTTTTAGCCCGGGGATCCTTTTTTCCTCTCCCTGCCTCCTCTTTGCGGGCGGTAATCAACCGTCACCAGAAGCTCGACCAGGGAGAGCAAAGGCGAGGTAAAAGCCGGCTAAAAGAAAAAGGATCCCGGGATCTGCGGGGGACAACTTCGAACGTGAGTATGGTTTGAAGTAAAACACGTTGGGAGGGGGGTGGAAAGTAACGACCCCACGACAGCCAGACTTTCCTTCTTTCATTTCTGGCGTAGCCCCTCGGAGTCGGCCGGGTGCGCTCTAACTTTACCCTTTTCTAGCCCGATTCTCCCCTTCGGAAAGTGGCCAGGGAGGTCGCGGAACTTTACTGTATGGCGCTTACCTCTCGGAGTCGTCTGGGTACGCCAAAACCTTTCTCTTTCTCTCCCCTCAATTTCTTACGCGGTGCATGACCGGGGAAATTGTGGCACCTTTACTGATTTCCGGCGTTGCCTCTCGGAGTCGTCTAGGTACGCCAAAACCTTTCTCTTTCTCTCCCCTCAATTTCTTACGCGGTGTGTGACCGGGGAAATTGTGGTACCCTTTACTGTTTTCCGGCGCTACCCCTCGGAGTCGCCCAGGTACGCCTTAATCTACCTGTCCCTTTTCTCCCCCGTTTTCCGTCTTGGAATTGAATCCGGGAAAACGTGGCTCTTAATTATTTCTCTGACGTCCCTCCCTCGGAGTCGTCCGGAGGCGCCCTTCAAGGAAAAAATTCTCCTTCTATCCTTTCCTCCCCCGTTTTCCGTCTTGGAATTGAGTCCGGGAAAGCGTGGCCCTTTACTGTCCTTTTCTCTGACGTCCCTCTCTCGGAGTCGTCCAGAGGCGTCCATCCAAGCTCTCTCTCTCTCGCTCTCTCTCTCTCTCTCTCCTTTCTCGTCTATTATGCAAACGAAGCCGCCCCTCCTGCCTGGTGACCTTTGTTAGGGATGACCCGGGTACGTGAGAACGCAAGGTCGTTTGTTTCCTTTCCAAACTATCATTTTCTCGGACCTTGATCTGGCATTGCACTGCGCAAGCGTCCAGTAGGGGTTCCGATTTTAGTCTCAAAGACTAGGCAGGAGGCTGTCGTGGAGGGTAGAAGGGGTGGCTCACGAATTGGGACCCCACACTAGGACCAGTTGTGTAAGCAGTACTGCAGTGGAACTTTAGGAGTTGTGTCTGTATATCGGGTAGAGAGAGAGACCCGTGAGTTCAAGGCTGATATTTTGGAGTTACAGATGATAGGTTAGCTACAGATCAATGGTAGGTAGGACTGAAATTCAATAGATACAAACTGAGGTCCCTAAATTACTGAAAGAATACTATTTTTTTCTCTCTGTTTCTCCTCTCTGTGTGTGTGTGTGTTCCCTTGTCTGTCCCTCTTTTTCCCTGTAGTGTACATCGCTAGCGAACCCCATATCCGTAGAATAGAGTAGAGATCTCTGTAACATCTCGTGGGTCGCTTTTACCCACCACCTGGAACCACCTTCTCAATGGCCACCTCATGGTTCCTTTAATCTCATAAGAATGCAAGCACTTAAGTCTCATTTGGCTGACGAGAGACCCCGACAATTATATTACCTGAATGTCTTCGTTGAAGCCCGCGAATTATTTCAACGGCAACAAGCTCAGATCGCCCGTCAAATGGCAGTTTTGAAACCAACTGGACCCCCTCCATATGATGAGATTAGAGCCCAGGAGGAACAATTGGATAGGACCCTCGTCCCTTTTTACTACCCCGAACCACGGGCTCCCCGATTGCCAGGACCAGGGGCAGGAGACAGGACAGGAACCGGCGGAAGGGGTGCGGGACCGGGGGAAGGCGCAACAAATCCAACAGCCGCTACCCTTTCCCAAGGTGCAGGACTGAGACCAAGTGTAGCGGACCCACTCGCTGCTGCTCCTTCACAAAATATGTCGAGTGCCTCGCCACCTACCCTTTCCTCAAGTGCTCCCAGCTTGAGAGAAGACCAAGTAGATTTGGATCTTGGACCCTTGCTCAACGGGCAACTTCAAAACGAGGGAAGAGAGGGACCTGTCTCTAGCAGAACTAGAAACAGGGATAATCTGCAAAATGGAGAAATAGAAGGTGCTTTCCCTCTGCGAGCATTACCTATACCCCCAGCCAGGGCAGGAGACCCACCCCGTATGGTCTTTACTCATCAGCCCTTCCTTACTTCGGACTTGATGAATTGGTCCGACAAGATGCCCTCCTTAAGAGACGACCCTGACAAGTGTCACCGCCAGGTGGCCACCATTTTCTCCACTCACAATCCTACTTGGGCAGATGTTCATATGTTGCTTGGGGCCCTTTTTAACGAGGCAGAGAAGAGGGAAATATTGGCAAAAGCGGGGGAGGCTCTAACCCGGGAAGGCTACCAACCAAATCGCCCCGCCTCGATGAACCCATTGACCGCCCAGACGATACTTAACGACCCGGACTGGGACTACAACACCGACAATGGCATATGGGGTTTAAAAATTTTCAAGAAGGCCATCCTAGATGGAATAAAAGCTGCTGGCCAGCGAACTGTAAATTGGACAAAGGTCCAAGCCGTCCTTCAAGGACCAGAAGAACACCCGTCCGACTATTACTCCCGTTTAGTCTCTGCTATCAAAACCTGGGGTGGGATAGACCCGGAAAGTCCCCAGCATGAAGTCATTGTCAAGGGCTTCTTCAAAGACCAGGCAACGGCAGATATACGGAAAGCCCTAAACTCGCATCTGGGGTACGACGGGAAGACTATAACCGAAATTCTTTCCATCGCCAAGTCAGTCTTTAATTCTAGAGACGAGCGGAGAAAGAAAGATCAGAAGCCCGATTCCCCGCGAGTATTAGCTTATGCTGGAGGGGCCCCCCCTTTTAAAGACAAAGGCAAACCGAGGGGAACCGACTCCCGGGACCGGCGTATTTGTTATAACTGTGAGGAAGTAGGGCACATAAAAAGATTTTGCCCCCTCTTACCGGAAATTGCAAAGCCTGACTATAGAGACTTTAAAACTTACAGGCCAGACTACCAAGAATCTCTCTACCCCAATCCCAGAGAGTCAAACCTTCCCTATGGACCCACTCAACCCATGACCCATGCACAGCATCGTGCGGGCCCTCCCCCTCCACAACCGAGAACCAGGAACCTCACACAAGATCCTCAGAATCCCTTTAAGCCGGCCAACCGCACCACCCATTCAGCACATGAAATGGTGATGGACGAGTATCAACCACATTGACAATTAGAAGCAGATCCCGCCTCTTTCTCCTTCCTCTGTCCCGTCTTACAACTGTCATCTTCCGACCCAATCTGCACAATGAAAATCGATGGGCAGTCCTACGATTGTCTCTTGGATACGGGAGCCACCTACTCCACCCTCACTAACAGCCATTTGACACCCGGGGAAGAAACCAGAACCGTAATGGGACTGGATGGAATCCCTCGGAACTGCCCTCTTTCCCGACCAGCGAAGGTTTCCGTGGGACCGTTGTCTGTTAAACATACCTTCTTGTTGACATCTAGCCCCGTCAATCTGTTGGGGAGGGATCTGCTCTGTAAATTAAACGCCACCATACAATGTGGCCAGGAAGGGATTTATCTACACATGCCAAATGAATCCATCTTTAGTTTTCAAGGAGTCTTACAGGAAGCTCATAACACCACAATTGACCTTCCATCCGAATTGTTAAATACCGTCTCCCCTTCCTTATGGGGAACCGAGTCAACTTCCGTTGGTCTCTTAAAGTCTGCAGTACCAGTCAAGATCAATTACAGAAAAGACCTACCCTTTCCTTGTACTAAGCAATACCCCCTTCCTCCAGACGCAATAAACGGATTAACTCCGATGATCGACGAGTTTTTGAAGATGGGAGTCTTAGTCCCCTGCGCCTCTCCCTGCAACACCCCCCTTCTCCCCGTCAAAAAGCCTAACACAAACCCCGTCAAATGGCGCCTAGTCCAGGATCTTAGACTCATTAATTCCTTTGTCATCCCCCAGCACGCGGTAGTCGCTAACCCACACCACCTCCTAAGCACCATTCCGGAGGGAACTGTGGTTTACTCTGTTATAGACCTATGCTCCGCTTTCTTCAGCATTCCTGTAGACCCAGAAAGCCAATTCCTTTTCGCTTTCACCTGGCAGACAGGGCAGTTAACGTGGACCCGGTTGCCCCAAGGATATGTGGAATCCCCAGCGATCTTTTCATCTATATTACACCAAGATCTATCAGACGTGACTCTGCCGGGGGGTTCAGCCCTCAGGCTTTACGTTGATGACATTTTACTCTGTGGGCGGGATCTAGAATCCTGCAAAAAGGACACTATAACTCTCTTAAACATACTGGCACAGAAGGGACACAAAGTATCCCCAAAAAAGATACAATACTGCAAAAAGGAGGTAAAATATCTCGGCCACATCCTAGGAGAGGGTACTCGAGCACTGACTACGGACCGGATTGAGGCCATAACCAAATTACCCCTACCAAAAACCAAAAGGCAACTCCGGGGTTTCATCGGAATGAGTGGGTTCTGCCGGGCATGGATTCCGCGCTACGGGGAATTCACCCGCCCCCTTACAGCAATGACTCACGACAATGCCCCAGACCAACTACAATGGTCCGCAGAGGCGTTTGAAGCCTTTGAATCTATTAAGAAAGAACTGCGGTCCTCCCCTGCCCTCGGACTCCCGGATTATAGACTACCCTTTTCCCTATTCGTGCATGAGAATAAAGGAGTAGCTTCAGGCGTCCTTACACAACCCTTCCAAGGGAGGAACAGGCCTGTTGCTTATTACAGCCTTCAACTAGACACGACCGTACTAGGAAACGTAGGATGCCTTAGAGCCGTGGCAGCCGCAGCCCTGCTCCTAGAGAAGGCACAAGAAACTGTACTGGGACACGATCTAACAGTCAACGTTCCCCATGCTGTTGCTACCCTCCTCAGCTTGCAAGGCTGCCAGCGCTTTACAATACAACGTTTAAATAGATACGAGGCGATTCTCCTCAGTCCATCTAACGTCACCATAAAAAGAGTCAACTCACTTAACCCTGCAACCCTCCTACCTCTCCCTGATGATGGCACCCCACACCATGATTGCTCCCAGGTAGTCCGCCATGTAGAAAAACCACGAGAAGATCTTGATTACCTCCCTCTAGCAGAACCTGACCTCATCTTGTATACGGACGGGAGCTCCAAGGTCGTGGGAGGTGAACGAAAGAGTGGATATGCCATAGTCACTGATACCGAGACCTTAGAAGCCCGACCCGTCCATGCCAAATACAGCGCACAGGCGGCTGAACTTATCGCTTTAATCAGAGCTTGTGAACTAGGGGCAGGGCAAAGGATCACCGTCTACACAGACTCGAAGTATTGTTTCGGATTAGTGCACGCTACCGGACAAATCTGGCTACAGAGGGGTTTCTTAACCGCTGCAGGTACTCAGATCGCCCACGCATCCCTGGTACAACGCCTCATGAATTCTATCCATCTTCCCGAGGCTATTGCAGTCGTACATTGCAAAGCACACACAAAAGGCAGGGACCCAGTGTCAACAGGGAACAGGCGCGCTGACAGTGCAGCACAAGAAGCCGCACTTCAGCCTCTCTCTGCAGATAATGAGTTCCAAGGACCACAAGTCCTATCAGATATAAATTTCACTGAGATGTACAAAACTGCAACCCCAGAGGAGATTGTAAGGTGGCAGGAACAGGGAGCCCACTCAGAAAATGGCGTCTGGTATTTTCCAGATAAAAGACTCATAATGCCCAGGCTATGGGTACCTAAACATCTAAGAGTTCTACACCAGTGTACCCACTGGGGAAGAGAAAAACTTATTGACGCAATACAACGCTGCTGGTACGCCCCAGGTCTTGCTGTTGCCGCTAAAGCCGCCGTCAAAAATTGCCACACTTGTCAGAGTTTTAATCCGAAACATACCGCCAGACGCCCACCAGGGGCTAGACCATGGGCCTTTGTCCCATTCGAAAGCCTTCAAATAGATTTTATAGATCTACCACCTTGCCAAGGCTACAAGCATGCTTTGGTAATCATTGATCAGCTAACGGGTTGGGTGGAATGCTTCCCCACTCGCAGAGCAACTGCACACATTGTCGCAAGGATTCTGGTACAGGAAATCATACCCCGTTTCGGAGTCCCTAGACACATAGACAGTGACAGGGGCTCACATTTCACATCAGACATAATCCAACAAGTTGCCAGTGCCCTTGGAGTCAAATGGAAGTTGCATACCCCATACCACCCTCCTTCCTCCGGACAAGTTGAAAGAATGAACCAGCAGCTTAAATCACAGCTGGGAAAACTTTGCAAAGACTCTGGCATCAAATGGGTCAATGCCCTTCCATTAGTCCTGCATAATTTAAGAGCATGCCCCCGGGGAAATCTCAAAATATCGCCCTACGAATTGCTATTTGGACGACCCTCCCCAGTATATAACACCCAGTTTCCAACATCAGAATTAGAGGTAGGCGAGTCAGAACTAACTAACTACGTGATACAGCTCCAGAAACAACTCACTCTTCTACATAAATATGCAGCCTCAGGTCAAAACATTCCCCTAGATGAAAATGTCCACCCGTACCGACCAGGGGATTGGATATTAGCAAAGACCTACCATAAGGTACCCCTACGGCCCAATTGGGAGGGTCCTTACCAAGTACTTTTAACCACTCCAACTTCTGTTAAGGTAGCAGAAAAGACGGCCTGGTTGCATCACACACGCTGCAAACCAGCTTCAGCACCTGAGCCTACCGCTGGAGATTCACCCTACTGCATCCCAAACCGCCCGGCAGAAAACGACACCGACACAGAGGACGACCAACAGACCGGACCAGATCGGGGCACGAATCGAGCCCAACAGACCGGACCAGATCGGGGCACGAATCGAGCCCAACAGACCGGACCAGATCGGGGCTCGAATCAGACCCAACAGACCGGACCTGACCAACTGCACACATCGGCCCATTGGACCTCTGAAATACTAACAGCAGCCGACCAGGACGATCAACCCCCAATCCGCCTCAAACTCCGCAAAACACACAGCCCCGCGTTTGACAGCACAGCATCTGACAGCTCCACCTGACAGCTCCACCTGACAGCTCCATCTGACAGCTCCATTTGACAGCGCAGCATCTGACAGCTCCATCTGCCAGCTCCACCTGACACCTCCATCTGACAGCCCCGTTTGACAGCGCAGCATCTGCCAGCTCCAGCTCCATTTTGGCAACTCCGCTTCACACCCCCACCGCCGGACACCACCCGCCATTCACAATGACAACCACCGTAACCATCCTGCTCGTTCTTTCTCTTACCTCTGCCCTTTCTCAACACTCTATAACCACTCACACCTCGTGCCCTGGATTACAAATGGAATACAAATATCTTGACTTTGGAATTGTTGAAAAGAGGGACCCCAGACCGCCTAGGAGATTTTGATTTCTGCTTACCCGAAACCCGCGTTCTCCTTCGCCATTCCATACTCCCGAGCCTTACTATTCACCAAACTTGGGAACTTTTTATTCGCTCGCCCACTTACACACCACTCGGCAAACTCATCCTCACCAAAGACGATTCTTGGAACCGCGCCCACTGCCTCAATGGCTCCTACCTACTCTTTTCCGATGGCACCCCTCTACAAACCCTGAACTGGACACTTCTCGACAATGGTGGCGGTGAGTCAATGTATACTGACAGGAATCACCCCACAAACCATCTGCTTTACGGATTCTACTGCCAACGAGTGGATTCTGCTCCCCGCCAAACTATCCTACAGGGAGTTTGCCTACGAAGGTACTGCTGCGTCTGGGACATCGGACTCGCCTCCGGTTGGGACGGGAAAGCGTACCTCGAAGGCTGGCACCACTCGGTTACACCACCAGCAGAATGGGACACTACCGGACCCCAAAGGTGTGGAGGTCTCGCAACAAACCTCACCTACCTACTCCGCCAAGATCCCCTCCACCCCGCCGGAACGGCACCTCGACAAAGGGGGGAACTGTCAGTATCCGAAAACCCCAACAATAATGACTTTTTGTCCACTTGGCACTCCAACACCTATGTAAAATTAATCTCTCAAATAGCAAAACAGACAACAACCAAGGAGTGCTGGATCTGTGCCAATGCTCCCGCACACCTTCACAGTGGCATACCATTCCTAGGAGTACCTCTCACCCTGCAACAGCACCTCTCCGCTGACGTGCAGTCCTGGAACCTGACTGCCGTGAACTTGACCCACCAGTACATCTACCTAACAGGACCCACCACAGGCGACCTTTGCCGGAAGTTCAGTGGGAGCGACAAAGTCATCGGCGAGAGCACCTGTAAGTACACCATTGACATTGCTTTGAATGGCCGAATTACCCTATGGCACCTAGGCAACCCCTCTATCCACCCCAGTTTGATGTCTGCATGGAGACGCGTTATGGCCTTACCCGACTCCTGGAGCCCCTCCCCGGTCTCCCAGTGCTTCTTCCGCACCTTCCTCACCGGCCGCATAGACTCATGCCTACAAGGGTTGTTCTGGGTTTGTGGCCACCGCGGCTATGTATGGGCCAGCCCCCACTCCCGCGGCACTTGTTATCTCGGCCTGATCTTGCCTGGAGTCCGGGTCACCCTAGATCTACCCCCCGGGAGGAGACGCAACAAGAGGGCAAAGGACTTGTCACAACTCTCCGACGTAGCGGCTAATAGTGAAACGTATGGCCGGGCTCTTTTTCCCGCGTATGGAGCTGGCTCCAACCATGTCGATATTCTTAAATTAACGGACATACTGTTAAATTTCATGGAGGAATCCAATGCAGCTACTCAGTCTATCCTGACGGAGTTGACGGAAGTCAGGCAAACTGCGGTACAGAACCGCCTTGCTTTGGACTATGTTCTCGCCTCGACGGGAGGCGTTTGTGCCCTTGTCGGAACCGAGTGCTGCACACACGTATCAGATCAAACCCTTAACATTACCGGACATCTTAACAACATCTATAAATTAGCAGACGGACTTAAAGACATCCAACATGAAGGACTCTCAGATACCCAGTTGTGGAGCTGGCTGCCTGGGTCTGGCTGGATAAAACAACTCTTAGGGAACGGACTCCTAATCCTCATTACTGTGACTATCTGCATTGCTGTCTTCTGCTGCGCAATCCACTGCTTCCCGATGTGCTGTCAAACTTGCGGCTCTTGCCTTCCCACCCCACGCCCGCGATCGACCATCACCTACAGACCACAGGCACCGGGAACCCAGCCGAACCCCATTGAGATGGGGCCCCTGGAGAACCTCCATAATCTGGACACTAGGTAAGGCATATCTGACTTTTACTGATTTGTGCGGAGAGAAGGATTGCGCGGTTTACCCACCTTCGCAATCTTATCTCCGAAGGGGGGAACTGTCGCCGGAAACCCCCCCCTTCCATTTAACACTTGTATCGCACAAGCACCACATTCACATATACACACATCTCCCCTCCCTGACCCTAGAGATGTCCCTTTAGAGGGCCATCTCTTAAAAGCCTTCCGTAAATAAGGAAGCGCTGCATTGATAACACTCTGTTTAGCGCTCCGCGCCGCCCTATCTTTATTGAGAGTAGACCGGACGACCGAACTCTAGGCCAAACAGCGGCTGCCTCGACCAATCAGCATTATCGGACAGCGCCCCTTGCGGCGGCCACGCTGGTACTGCAGGCTGCGGGCGTCTGTTCCCTCACCTTTTGACAGCTCCCGATTCATTGTTTCCGAGTTCAATGGACCATGACTGATCTAATCAAAATGTTGCAAGTTGTTTCCGAAAGAGGAAAGTACTTTGAACTTCAGTGACTATATTCTTTATAAATTCACCAAAAATCAGCCGTACAATGGATTTTCACCGGATCACTTTTATTTCACTGCATATTACAAGAACTATCAAAGGGGGGTGAGCTGGGATTGATCGGCCATAAGCCTTGAACCGTGCAGTCACGTACACAACGGCCCTTCTCCGGATGGCGGGGCTGCCTTGATAACCATCGGGGAGGGCTCAGACGAAAACCTATCAGGAACACAATAAACTGCATACGGTAGTGTATTCAATACGGACTCCGACAAAGGACCCCGACCGGATTCCCCTCAGGGGGCAGGGAAACTTCGCCCATTCCTTTGTTTATGGAAATGACTCATGTGGGGAGGGGGAGAGGTGGTCTCCGCCAGGTGTCATGATACTCGGATTACCTGGGAAACTCCTCCTTGACTCCTCCTGTCCTTTAATAAAATCATGATGTATATATGATGTAATTCTGGGGGTGTAGTCAAGGGGATTGGTGGTTAATAAAAGTTGGGGTCTCCCATTGTTCGGGGCTTCCATCTTGCTTCACCTCGTGGACGGTGGGAGCCCTGTCGCGACAGTTTTCTTACCAAAATAAAGACCAAGCCTACTGGCTGCTGTTTTGCTCTGACTTGCCCTGGTCGGTGTCTTCCTTTGTCCAAGAGAGCCCTCGGATTTTCCGGTAACAATGTCGGCCAGCCAAATATCATTGCCAATATCTGAAAGGTGAACACTGTCATCACGAAACAAAGACAACTCGCTGAACCGGATGTCATCATGCAGAATCACATGGCCATACATGTAACGCAATTTGGGCGCCACCACACGATTTAAGAGTTTCCTGGATTTTTCAATGGCCCTAGGGCTAGGAGAGGCTTTGTGGGAAGGAGCCATATGAGGTGTGACCAAGCACCTTAGGGACTCCAGATTTGTCTAGCGTTTACTCCTGAGCCTTATCTTCTCCCAAAGATATCCCACAAGACAGTGGAGTTTTAGGATCAGAGTTGTCCTTCTCCTGGACGGGCTCCCTTCCCTGGTTGATGAGCTCCACCTGCCCTTCACTTCCCTCTACAGCACCTGCAGAAACTGCCTTCTTGACGGTCTCATCCTCTTGGTCTCATCCTCTCCATCCACCAGGGCAGGGGTCTGCAACCTGCGGCTCCGGAGCCGCATGTGGCTCTTTTACACCTTTGCTGCGGCTCCGGGGCGGATACTAGCGAGGGGAGGAGGCGCATTGTGCGCCCCGACACTCCCCACTGTGGTGGGCGCTGTGCTGGCTGTGGCGTCGCATGGGGGCAGTGCGTGTGTTAGTCACGCACCGTCCCAACGTCACCTTCCCACCCGCTCGTTCGCCCGCTACATTGTAAGGGGCATGTACGCTGGTCACTGCATTGAAAGGGGGCATGTATGCTGGTCACTGTTTTGAAGGGGAGTGAAGAACACACACACACACAAAAAGGTAACTTGTTAATTTAACGTTTATTTCTATGAGGAGGAGTAATTCTGAGGGGTCAAACAAAGAAGTAATAAAAAAGTGACAAAAAGGTTATTTTTATAATGGCGAGTTTTGTGGCTCCCAGTTTTTTTTCCTTCGGAAACGGGTCCAAGTGGCTCTTTTTGTCTTAAAGGTTGCAGACCCCTGCACCAGGGCCTGCCTTCACCTGCAGCCGAAGTCCCCAACCCACCAAGGAATTGAGAGCCATCAGCTATCTGCACCTGCTTTTGCCAGCCAGTTGAAGCCGTTCCTGGGCTGTGGCTGCTGTTGCGTGTTGACCGGTGAGAACTGAGTGCAGGATAGGGACCAAAGGTGGACAGACTATCTCAGAAGGAGCACCTCTCAATCTTCTCTTCTACAGGCTAAGCCCAGCTCCCTCAACTGTCCCCCAAAGGTCCCTGGCCCCTCTAGTCCAGCATCCTGAGTTCTCACTGTGGCCAACAAGATGCCTCATTTAGGAAACCCAGAAGGAGAACGATGGACTGGATGGGCTCTTGGTCTGATCCAGAAGGCTCTTCTTAGTTATTACTTTATTTATTTATCACCCGAAGACCGCAGGGCAGTTTCCAGCGCAGAATCATCTTCTTGGGGAGACCACAGGAGGGGAAGAGGGAGTCCTGCTCCAGATCAGGATGCGGACCAGATGGGCCTGATCCTGCAAGCTCTTCCGCAGCCTGCCTCTTGACCCCCGAGGAATCCTGCGCTCTGCGGGGAGGGAGCTGATTTGGGGTTGGAGAGGGCGGTGACAGCAGCAGCCCCTCTTCCCCCCCCCCGCCCCAGTCCCAGGTGCAGGAGCGTCCCGACGTGGCCTCTTGCCGTGACACACGCGAGAGGCCTCCTGGATGCCGTGGGGGGGGGGGAGGTTACGGGAGGACGCGGCTGGGGGCGGCTTCTTCCTTGGAGGGCAGCCAAGCCCCGGGCCCTCTTTGCAACAGACTCCACCCTCCCGCTCCTGTTTGGGGGCCGGCGGCGCCTTTCCAGCGAAGCCCCCCGTTCCCACCTCCTTTGCAAAGTCTGCAGCAACGCTGCGCGGGCTGCCGGGCCCCCGGGAGGGGAGGTCGGGGGCGCCCCCCGCCCCACATTTCTGGCCGGCTGCCAAAGCCGGGCCTGGGTCCCCGGAGCCGGGGCAAGCAAGGAGACGCTCGCTCGCAGCAGCCCCCTGGGGGCTTCCGTGCTAAGGAGGAGTCGCCTGCTTAATTGAAGGGAGCGCGTGATCCTGTGCCAAGGCAGGATCCCTCGCAGGAGGGGGCGGGACAGGCGGGGGGCGCACGCGGCCGGGGCAGGTACGGAGAACCTCAGCAAGCCGCATTTCCACCGGAATATTATCTATCCATCTATCCATCTATCCATCTATCCATCTATCCATCTATCATAGGCTTTTAGTCCGATCGTTGCATTTGAAGGTGCCACGAGACCCAGGAAATACCTCCAGGAGACCCTGCGCTAGGCTAGGAAGGAAAACCTGCCATCTCCGTCTTTGTACAGTACCTCAGCGGACTAGCTGCTTTTATTTTAATTTAGTGTATTAGTTTTACTTTAATTTGTTTTAGTTACAGGTAGGTAGCTGTGTCGGCGTGCCGCAGTCGAAACACAATAAGAAAATTCCTTCCCGTAGCACCTCAGAGACCAACTAAGTTTGTTATTGGTATGAGCTTCCGTGTGCATGCACACTTCTTCAGATACCTGTGCAGGCACACTTCTTCTTCAGGTATCTTCAAGCTCATACCAATAACAAACTTAGTTGGTCTCTAAGGTGCTACTGGAAGGAATTTAATTTTTTTAACAGCATAGGAGGAAGTGAATGGCTCAGTACAGCAGGAGACTCTTGATCTCAGGGTCCTGGGTTCAAGCCACGTGTTGGGCAAAAAATCGCTGCATTGCAGGGGGTTGGACTAGATGACCCCTGGGACCCTTCTAACTCTACAGTTCTATGATTCTATGGTTACCTGTCTGTCTGTCTATCTTTTGCATTTAGATCTTCTAAGGAGCTCTAAGTGGCCCCTTGGCTCTTCTCCTGCGCATGCAGTGTGGCTGCTGCCACAGCTGAGGCAGCCAGGCTCCCTTCTGCCATCCTCAGCGGCTTCTTTCCAGAGCCAGCCCAAGATATTTTGCTGCCGGAGGCAACCAACAAGATGGTGTGCGTGTCCCTTCCATGTTCTGAAAGTGACTGGACTGAGAGATGACTCAGGATAGGAGCATCCACCAGCACACCTGAGGGCGCCTGGCTAGTTTAGGGGGTGCAGGACGTTCCTGCTCTCGAGGAGAGGGGAACAGCCAAGGAAGTGGTGCTTCTGCTGCCCCTCAGCTACGGCCACCTGGAGAAGTTCCCTCCCTCTGCCCAAGAGTCGTAAGGGCTCTGCTTCTTTATGCCTCCAGCACATCACAGCAGCTATTAAATTTCACTGGCTGGGTGGTTTCATCAGCAAGTCACCTGCATTGATTGTTAATGGTGCATGGGTGGTGCTGTGGTCTAAACCACAGAGCCTAGGACTTGCCGATCAGAAGGTTGGCGGTTCGAATCCCCGTGATGGGGTGAGCTCCCATTGCTCAGTCCCTGCTCCTGCCAACCTAGCAGTTCAAAAGCACGTCAAAGTGCAAGTAGATCAATAGGTACCACTCTGGTGGGAAGGTAAAGGGCGTTTCTGTGCGCTGCTCTGGTTCGCCAGAAGCAGCTTAGTCATGCTGGCCACATGACCCAGAAGTTGTACGCCGGCTCCCTCGGCCAATAAAGCGAGATGAGCGCTGCAACCCCAGAGTTGGCCACGACTGGACCTAATGGTCAGGGGTCCCTTTACCTTTACCTGTGTCTTATAAGAACATCACCAGAAGAGTCCAGCGTCTTCTCCTCACTAATGGGCCTCTTCTCCCATTATGGGAAACCAGCGGGCAGGATCCGAGTGCAAGAGCAACTACCCCTCTTGTGGCTCCCAGACACTGGCTCCCAGAAGCATCGCTGCCCCAACAGTGAAGGCAGAGCCGAGCCATCACGGCAAGAAACCGCCAATAGCCTTTTTCTGTCTGAATTTACCCAGTGCTCTTTGAGTTCTTTCTTTTCTCCCTCCCGAGTCTTGCCACTTGGCCAGGCAGAATAACCCTGCTGGCTTCTTATAGGGCGTTGTATAAATGCTTTTACAAATAAGTAGCTGGAGACAAAGCTCCCACGGAGGTGACTGGGGAACCCGCCTCCTGGCACCCCCATGTTGCTCTGCCCGAATGCCCTAGATAGGGCATATTTCTGGGGCAGCCTTCCCTGAATCTCCTGGCATCCAGGGTGGGGCAGATGGGAGCCGTACCAGGTTGAGAAAGCTATTTGGGAGGATCTTGAGGAAGTGGGGCACTGAGTCACCACCACAACATGAAGGCATCTGGTTGGACACTTTGAGAACAGGATGATGGGTCATGGGCCGGATCCTGCAGCCTCTTCTCAGGCTCTGCGCAGAATAACAAAAACAGGCACACCCGCCCCCTGAGACATTCGTGACTCTGGCAGCTGGTTTCGTAACAAAAGAACCAGGGGAGGCCTGTTGTTGCAAAACAAGGCACGAGCCTGTTGCTCTCCTTAGCAAGTCCCAAAGGTTGAGGACCACCACTGAAAAGGCCCTGTCTCTTTTCCCCACAGCTCCACGGAGTCCAATGGTTTTGGGCGGTTTTAAAAGAGGACTGGGCAAATTCATGGAGAATAGGACAATCGATGGCAATAATAATAATAATAATAATAATAATAATAATAATAATAATAATACCCCGCCTGTCTGGCTGGGTTTCTCCAGCCACTCTGGGCGGCTTCCAATGGAATATTAAAATACAATAACCTATTAAACATTAAAAGCTTCCCTAAAGAGGGCTGCCTTCAGATGTCTTCTAAAAGTCTGGTAGTTGTTGTTCTCTTTGATATCTGGTGGGAGGGCGTTCCACAGGGCGGGTGCCACCACCGAGAAGGCCCTCTGCCTGGTTCCCTGTAACTTGGCTTCTCGCAGCGAGGGAACCACCAGAAGGCCCTCGGCGCTGGACCTCAGTGTCCGGGCAGAACAATGGGGGTGGAGACGCTCCTTCAGGTGTACTGGGCCAAAGCCATTTAGGGCTTTAAGGGTCAGCACCAACACTTTGAATTGCGCTCGGAAACTGGGAGCCAATGCAGATCTCTCAGGATCGGTGTTATGTGATCCCAGCGGCTGCTCCCAGTCCCCAGTCTAGCTGCTGCATTCTGGATTAGTTGTAGTTTCCGAGTCACCTTCCAGGGTAGCCCCATGTATAGCGCATTGCAGTAGTTCAAGTGGGAGATAACCAGAGCATGCACCACTCTGGCGAGACAGTTTGCGGACAGGGAGGGTCTCATCCTGCGTACCAGATGGAGCTGGTAAACAGATGGAGCTGATAATATCAGCCATGAAGGAGGCTATAAGGACATAAGAAGGGAGGACGAGCCTTCTATATCAGCCCAGTGGTTACCTAGTCCAGCATCCTGTTCCCACAGTGGCCAGTCAGATGCCAGTGGGAAACCAGCAAGCAGGATCCCAGCGCAAGAGCAACTCTCCCCTGCCCCCCCATGGTTTCCAGCAACTGGCATTCAGAGGCCTGACTGCCTCTGACCATAGAGACAGCGCATTGCCACTATGGCTGGCTGCCTCCACTAGCCCTCCTGGAATTGGCCTAATCCTCTTTTAAAGACTGGTGGGCACCACTGCCTCCTGAGGCAGGGAGTTCCATAGTTTAACTATGTGCTGCATGAAGGACTTCACCTGGCTTGAGAGCAGTACATGTGAAAAGGATCTAGGAGTCTTGGTTGACCACAAACTTGACATGAGCCAACAGTGTGACGCGGCAGCTAAAAAAGCCAATGCACTTCTGGGCTGCATCAATAGGAGTATAGCATCTAGATCAAGGGAAGTAATAGTGCCACTGTATTCTGCTCTGGTCAGACCTCACCTGGAGTACTGTGTCCAGTTCTGGGCACCACAGTTCAAGAAGGACACTGACAAACTGGAACGTGTCCAGAGGAGGGCAACCAAAATGGTCAAAGGCCGGGAAACGATGCCTTATGAGGAACGGCTAAGGGAGCTGGGCATGTTTAGCCTGGAGAAGAGGAGGTTAAGGGGTGATATGATAGCCATGTTCAAATATATAAAAGGATGTCACATAGAGGAGGGAGAAAGGTTGTTTTCTGCTGCTCCAGAGAAGCGGACACGGAGCAATGGATCCAAACTACAAGAAAGAAGATTCCACCTAAACATTAGGAAGAACTTCCTGACAGTAAGAGCTATTCGACAGTGGAATTTGCTGCCAAGGAGTGTGGTGGAGTCTCCTACTTTGGAGGTCTTTAAGCAGAGGCTTGACAACCATATGTCAGGAGTGCTCTGATGGTGTTTCCTGCTTGGCAGGGGGTTGGACTCGATGGCCCTTGTGGTCTCTTCCAACTCTATGATTCTATGACTTTCTTTACCGGACCTGAATCTTCTAACGTTCAGCTTTAAAACCATTAAGACGTTGTGTTGGAAACCATATTTGGAAGACACCGCAAAAGTCGAGGAATACCCCAGAGATCCCTAGCTTAACAAGGAGGAAGATTTTGGATGACTCACCAGCTAAACTGAGAAAGGAATCTTTGTAAAGCCTTTGTCCCTTTCTCTCCTTCGTTTGTCTACCTCTCATTACCATGTCAGTGGATTACACGGCAATTTCCAGAACCACCGCTCTGTTTTTGCTGTTTTTGTAGCACTAATTGACTTCCCTGGGGGGCACAGATGGGGTCCAAAGGAAAGCAGAGCCGAGGGGGACATTTGGCACCATCATCATCATCATCATTTCTTATTTACGCCCTGCCCATCTGACTAGGTTTCCCCAGCCACTCTGGGCGGCTCCCCATCAAATATTAAAAACACGATAAATACATCAAACATTAAAATCTTCCCTAAACAGGGCTGCCTTCAGATGTCTTCTAAAAGTCAGATAGTTGTTTATCTCTTTGACATCTGGTGGCAGGGCGTTCCACAGGGCAGGAGCCACCACCGAGAAGGCCCTCTGCCTGGTTCCCTGTAGCTTTGCTTCTCGCAATGAGGGAACCGCCAGAAGGCCCTCGGCGCTGGACCTCAGTGTCCGGGCTGAGTGATGGGGGTGGCTCCTTCAGGTCTACTGGACCAAGGCCGTTTAGGGCTTTCAAGGTCAGCACCAACACTTTGAATTATGCTCAGAAATGTACCGGGAAGAGGTTGCCAGAAGGGGGAGAACAAGGCACCATCCTCAGGGGCTCTATTCCAGATTTGTGTCTAGTTTACTCCTTAGCCTTTTTCTTTCTGCTGAAGATGTCCCACAAGGCAGCGGATACAGAGTTTTACTCGGGATTTACTCTGACAAGAAAGGCAGCAGAGATTTAGGACCAGAGTTTTCCTTCTCCTAAATGGGCTCCCTTCCCAGGTTGATGAGCCCCCATCTGGCCCCCACTTCCCTCTGCATCTCATGTAGAAACCGACTTCTTGATCGTTGGACCAAATCCTGGTCTCCTCTGCTCCATCTCCACCTGTCTCCACATGCAGGGGAAGCCCCTAACTCACCAAAGGTGAGTTACCTTTGGCTACCCTCACCTGGTTTAGCCGGCCAGTCGAAGCCGTTTCCCGGGATTGTGGCCGCTGTCGCATGCTGACAGCTTCTAGGAGCCACAGGTGAGAGCTGAGTGCAGGGCGGGAATAGGACCCCCACCTCATATATTGACCCTGGATGTGTCAATGTTCTCCCCCTCCTCCTTTTCCCTGCTCCCCCCAGGACAACCCACCAGAAAGAAAAGGAACCCCCCCTCCAGGATCCTGGGGGCCAGCAAAGCAAAAACCCGTCACTATTCAAAATGCAGCACATGTTTATAAAATATAAATATTATTCCAGATACAGAAAGAAAAGCAAAAATTGTCAACAAACGTCGTAATGGGAAACGAAAATAAATAAGAAGGGCGAGTTTAACAATACGGAGGCTTTTTCGGGTCTGCTTGGGAAGATCTTCTGCTCTCTTCCTGACTTGAGTCTTTCAGAGCAGCCCTCCCTCCCCACAAGACACACACACACACACACACACACACACACACACACACACACACACACACACACACACGAGAGCCCTCCAGCTCACAGAGCAGGGAAGGAATGCAACACCCTGAATGACCCATCACACCCTCGGAAAAAACGTTTTGGTCTTGCAACTGAAATGCCACCTAAGGGGAAATGGGAGAGTTGTAAAAGGCTCTTTCTAAGAAGTCTGAGCACAGCACCTTAGCTGCTCCCTTGACGCGGAATTCCTCCCGCCCACCCTCGCACCGAAACCCCCAGGTGCTGAGAGCAGACGCGGGAGAGGGAGGAGGGGATCCCCCTCTGCCTCAAAGGGAAGGGAGTCAGACAAGGGCACCTGGTGTGCAAAGGCACAGAGGCCTCCTTCCTCCTTGCAGAGTCAGGATGAAGCCCTAGCTGCCCCCAGCTGTGCTTGAATCCATGAGCACCCAGAGGAGGGAGAGACCTTTGCAGAGCGGAAAGCCTATACTGGGGCAGGCAGGTTTGCAATGGGGACTATCCATTTCCCACTCACTACAGCTTTAAGAGTGAATCACAGAATCAGAAGGGATCCCCCAAAGGTCATCCAGCCCAACCCCCAGCTGGGAAACCGCCTGCTGCAGAATCACAGAAGGGATGTCCCGCTTGGTGGGGAAGGTGTCAAGCTCCTCTCTGCCTCCTTTGTGCCACTTGCCTTAGTATCACAGAACTGTAGAGTTGGAAGGGACCCAGGGGTCATCTAGTCCAACCCCTGCCTTGCAGCTGAGAGGCCCTTTGCAATCATTTTTCTCAGAGGGTTGAAGGCAGTAGGAAAAGGGGGGGGCTGCTTGTAGTTTGGATACTCCCACCCCCCCACCCCCACCCCTGGAACGCTTTACCTCTGCTGAGCACATTTTGAAGGCTTCCCCATTGTTCCAAAAACTTGACTGGGGGGAACTGAAGGCAGGCACTTTGCACATGGGAAGTGAAGTCTTCCACAAACCACCATCTCCATCCACAGAGGGAGAGATGGGCATTTCCTGGAATCTTGATTTGCAGGAGAAGAACTTTTTCTGAGCATGAAGAAGAACATTCTGATGGGAAGAAGGTGGTGGAGGTTTAAAAGCAAAGGTTGGTTGGGCCCCTGCCAGGGATAATTCAGCCGTGATCCCTGCTTTGCAGGCGGTTGGGACCAATGATTCTCCAGTTCTATAATTCCACGAGGAATTCTGCCTCTGACGGCCTGCATCTAATGCCCTGTTGTTTATTAACGTGTCTTCCTCTGTAAACTCGAATCCGGGCCCTGAGTGAGCGGTAGGGGCGTGTTCTGCGTGAAACGGGGACTGGGAATCACTCAGTATTCCCACGCCCCTTGGCCTGCCCTGCTGCTCAGCTCAAAACCACACAAACACACACACCCCTCCCCCACCCCAGGCTGCATTTTGCTGAAAATAACAATAACAAAAAAAAATTTTAAATTATGGGTTTTGTCATTACATGCACCAAAGTGTCGTTTGCCCAGGAGTGATTCTGAAGAATGAGAAGGAAGCGCTGGCTTGCCCCGTGTGCCAAAGGCGCAAACCCAAGTTTTGCTTAATTTTGATCCACGTGGGTGATATTGCTACGTTCGTTATTCCGAGGTCTGAAAAGTTAACAGTGGGGTCTGCTCTTCAAATACGTTGCTCCTTTTTTCTTTTCTTTTTTTGCAGTATATAATCTTGAACCTATCCAAAAGCAAGACTGGGACCATGCTCAATTGTACCTCCACCCTGGAACAACCCCCCCCCCCATAGAAATCTGAACCAGCCCCGACATGACCTGCCTTGCCCCGCTGAAGAGCTCTATGTCGCTGGAGACTCCGCTCAGGCAGCGAAGAAGAGGGCTACTGAGGAACAACTTCTGCTCCTGGCATTCAGGTTTCTTTGGGGTGGGGGGCCAGGGGGGGTCGCCTCTCACTTTGCCTGATCTGAGTCTCATCAGAGAGCATGAGAGAGCCAAACCGGCCCTCCAAAATGAAAAAAGGAAAAACGGAAGCCCCTCCAAAGGATTGGGAGTCCCCCTTTTTGAACCACGCATCTCACATGGAGCAAACATGTTTTCTGCTGCTCTGGAGAGGAAGACCCGGACATCGAATTCAAATGACAAGGAAGGAGATTAAGCAAAACATTAGGAAGGACTTTCTGGTGCTAAGAACCATTTAACAGTGGAATGGATGTTGACTGGCCACCTGTCAGGAGCTGCTTAGCTCCTGGGTTTGGACTAGATGACTCTAGGGGTCCCTGCCTACCTACCCTTCTATGATTCCCCTGCAGTCTCCCGTTCATGCAAACCACAACCAGACACAATCGAGTGACCCCCCCGCCCCTCCCCGCAAACTGAGCTGCCCCCAAACTGAGTCAAGTCTACCCTGAGAGAGGATGCCCAGGAACAAAGTGATGGTCCAAAAACATTCGCAGATCAGTTCCTGGTGCAGGTAAATGTGTGACAGTTTTGCTCCCAGGCTGGTTTTGCTGTCATCACAGATATCGTAACCTGAGGCGTTTTGCTTCTTGCATAGGTGTGGGTGAGGTTTAACCCGGCCAGGAAAACAAAGAGGCTCTGTGCGTTTGCACACAGAGGCGCCCGCACACCCTAGCAGTTCTGAACGTGGTCCAGGTACTTTGCGATGCTCTCTAGGCACTTGTGGAGTCGGTCCAAGGTCACCACGGCTGTCGTGTACGGGGAGACGGTCATCAGCTCTGTGAGGTTGCCCAGGTTGTCGGCTGCAGAAGGTCTGCGGAGCAGGCAGCCCAGGTGGGAGCTCAGCATCTGAAGGAGGCTGCGGAGGTTCTCCACGTCGTTGGAGATTTGCACCACGGGGGCCTCCAAAGGCAGGCTGGAGAGGACCTGGTGGAAGATCTGCAGGGTCTCGTCAATGGCCTCCAGGCTTTCTGCTGGCAGCTGCCCAGGGATGAAATCAAACCCACTGATCTTCAGGTTCACTGGAGGAAACTGCAATGGGAAGAGGGAAATCGCAGGCGGTTATGCCAAGCTCTGCTGCAGATGACAGCAAGGCGTAAAGGGAAAGGGACCCCTGACCATTAGGTCCAGTCGTGGCCGACTCTGGGGTTGCGGCGCTCATCTCGCTTTATTGGCTGAGGGAGCCGGTGTACAGCTTCCGGGATATGTGACCAGCATGACTAAGCCACTTCTGGCGAACCAGAGCAGCGCACGGAAACGCAGTTTACCTTCCCACCGGAGTGGTACCTATTTATCTACTTGCACTTTGACATGCTTTCGAACTGCTAGGTTGGCAGGAGCAGGGACCGAGCAACGGGAGCTCACCCTGTCATGGGGATTCGAACCACCAACCTTCTGATCAGCAAGTCCTAGGCTCTGTGGTTTAGACCACAGTGCCACCCGCATCCCTGGCAGCAAGGCTTAGCCTTAAGGAAAATGGAAGGAAGGAGGAAGGGCTGCTTTCCCAAAGCAAGAGTTTCACTCAGTGTGTTGCTGCTCACACCACTCTGGAGCACATGAGACAGGCGCATGCCTTGAACACTTGTGCCACAGAATGCCAGACTGACACCCATCCTCTCTTGGAAGCTGCCCAGAGTGGCTGGGGCAATCCAGTCAGATGGGCGGGGTGCAAGAAATTGTTGTTGTTATTATTGTGGCAGGCTTGGCAGGGAGGGTTGAAATGTTTACCGCAGAGAAGTCCTGGCCCATGACCTAAATAAACTCTTGAAGTGCCTACATATTATTCTCCTCTACAACCCTGAAAATTAGTACAGCTCCAAGGCTTCAATTGATCTTAATTTGGCCTAGTTATTGCATGTTTCAGATGCCTAAGAACCACTTGTGTTCGCATATTCCCAGGTGAGCATGCACAAGGGATGGGTTCCAAAGAGCTGCCATTCGAGGCCTCTCTGCAAATTTTTGGCATTTGCCGCTTGCAGGGGGAGAATTATGTAACACCCACCTGCACTTATTGTGCAGTAGTATTTGCAGAAAATAGCTTCTAAGGTGTACCCGACCTCAGTGAACCTACCACAGGAAAGGTGTGTCCTGGTTGCTAGGGAGAAAGGAAAGGGGAATGAAAAGACTAGAAAACAAGGTGGGAGGGAGGGAACTAAAGGGGGAGGGGAAAACACTATTTCTTTAGGACCCCAGGAAATCCTATTGGCTGGTTTCCAAACAACTCACTCATCAATCACAGTTCTGACTTCACTCATTGGCTAAAACACAAAGACAGGAGCAGCTAGGCTGGCTCATTTCACAGAAACCACCCAGAAGGCTGCCTGCACATTTTGTTGTGTAACTTCCTTCTAGGAAGCCTAGTTCTTTTTGAATGAAACTCAGCACCCAATCCTTTTGAAGGCCTGTGCCCTGGTACAATCGCTCCAGTACAATTCATCCATGCTCCCCACTCTGATAGCCCATTGCCGCAGACAGGCACTGAGGAGGGGGCATTCGGGGCTGTCTGCCTGGGTGGCAAGTACTAACGCAGGAGAAGCCTGGCTTGCTGTCATCAGCTTGGAGGAGAGCAGAAGGTCCTGAAGACTGCAATGAGCTCCAGGAAAACACAGTCAGACCCTGAATGGCCATGATTCTTTTGTGGGGCTGGACTAGATGACCCCTGGGGGACCCTTCCAGCTCTACAATCCAATGCTTCTGTGAGTAGGTGGGAAGGAGGGGACGGAGCCTTTTCTTACCCCACCTCTTACCTGGTGCTCCTGGATCCTGGTCATGATGGTCTTGGTGAGGCTTTTAGTGTCAGCTACGACCTTGTCAATTTTCACAGGCCGGCCGTGGAAGAGGGGCAGCCAGACCCATAGCAAGCCACACAAGGAGATGTTGGGGCAGCGCATCTTCTCCTTCAGCCTGTGCAGATAAAGAGGAAAACCAGTTAGGGGAGCTCCTCTGGGTGTCCTGAAGAAGGGGTGTCCGTCCTCACAGGGAATGTGGATAGAGAGAGAGAAGGGTTTCTCCCCGTCTTGTAACACCAGAAGCCGAAAGTTAGAAGATTCAGGACAGAGAAAAGAAAGGACTTCTTCATGCAGCGCAGAGTTGAACTGTGGAACTCCCTCCCACAGGAGGAAATAGAGGCGACCAAATTAGACGGCTTTAAAAGAGGAGGAGACATGGAGGAGGAGAGGGCTTCTGATGGCTTGCCCTCCACGGTCAGAGGCAGCGATGCTTCTGAATCGCCAGAAGGCCTCCTGTGCTCAGATCCTGCTTGTGGGATCCCCTGGCCAGATCTCTTTCCCTGTCTGACTTTGGACCAGATGCTGTGATCCCCGCATTGAAGGAGGAGCCTTTGAGGTCCCTTCCAACTCTACAACTCTTCCTTTCCACTATGTTTCAGTCTTCCTAAACTTGGAAAGATACTAGCCCTTGCTTTAGGAACAAATGCACAGGTGAACAACCTCATAGGGTTGTTTTTGGGAGATAAAAGATGGGGCAGGGTGTGTGTGTGCATGACACTCCCTGAAGGAAAACCAAGTGAAAAACAAAATGGGCAGAACAGAACATCACCATGGGCCTAAAAGATGTCCTTTTTTAATTATCTTGCATGTTAACCTTTTCCCTGGAAAGACTTCTTTGGCTTCCTCTACTCATCACAATGTTGGTAAAGGAGCTGAGTGTGCTGAGCTGGTCAAACCTCTGGAGTGAGTGACTCCCCCCCCCCCAGTGGGGGTCTTGCTTCCCTAACTCCTCTCACCTACTCGGAAGGGCTCTCAGCTGGCTCTCAGGAAGCAAAGTCCACTTGGGCAGGAGAAGTCTGCCAAAGCAGCTGCTGTTAGAGGCTCTTGAGAATCAATTTCCTTATACACCCCCCCCTCCTTACAGTGTGCAAAAAGTAACGCAAGCACAAACTTAATGAACGGAGCAAATTAAAATTAGAGCGACGCAAATGAGTGACTTTGCAAAACAACAGAGGGAGATGATCTGTACCTGAAAATTCAGGCCAGCTGGTTAGAGGAGTGATGGGGCTCACCTGGGCCCCAAAACATAAGCTGTAAAATTTTGCAGCAGGGAGAGATTTCTGGCCCTTGCACACCGGCCCATTTCTCAAAACCAAAGACCCTCAATCTACAAAGCCTCCATAAGTAGCTGCCTTTCTGGGTGTTCACCAAGCCAACAGAAAACACATCACAATCCATTGTAGTTGCTATTTCTTGGGGGAGAAAATTCAACAGTACAGTTTTGTGCTGTGTGGAAAAAGGTATTCCCTTTTCCTCTAGGTTGTGCCCAATGCTGGCCCTACTCAGAGTAGGGCCACTGATGCTATTGGACATGGCTAACTTTGATTCACTGACTTCATCGGGTCTACCCAGGGCCATATTTAGGTTTGATGAGGACCTAAGCTTTGTCAACAACAAATTGTCGCTGTTTTTTGTGTTGAATATATGCTATATGGTAATTTATGGACCTAATCGGTATCTAAAGCCATTTGCACATGTTGCCCTGCAACCAGTCCATGCAGAATGTAGGCACCCTATATCTAGAAAGGAGCAAAAAAATGAAATTTTAGGGAGCAGGCTAGCAGGTGGGGCCCATGACTTACATCAAAGGAGCCTCCACAACACAAAACACTTGCTGGATGTAGGTTTTATTTTATTGTTGTTTATCTTATATTTTTGAAATATACATCCAGTTTTCCCCCCTATAATTTTTTTGGGGGGCCCCAAGAGAGTGGGGTCCTAAGCTAGAGCTTGTTTAGCTTATACGCACTGGGTCCACAGCCCTCAATCTCCCAACATCCAGCATCCTGGATGGCCCTGCAGAGTTACACCCCGCCTTTTCCTCCATGGAGCTGAAGGTGGCATAACATAACAGAATCACAGAATTGGAAGGGACCCCGAGGGTCATCCAGTCCAACCCCCTGCAGTGCAGAAGTATGCAGCTGTCCTGTACGGAGATCAAAGCTGCAACCTTGGCGTTCTCAGCACCACGCTCTAACCAACTGAGCTCTCCAGGCTGGCTCACACAGTTCTCTCCCCACACAACCACCCTGCGAGGAAGCTTAGGCTGAGAGGCATTGCGACTGACCCGAAGTCAGAGAGCCAAGTGGGGAGGATTCGAACCCTGGTCTCCCAGGCCCCAGTCTGACACTCTCCCTAACCAGGACACCCCACTGGCTGCCTGAGTGGCTCTCCGGAGTTCTGGCCTTGCGAGGGGGGGGTGAGGGAAGACTCCTCCAGGAAGCAGCGTCTTCCAAGCTGCCTGGCATGAGGCGTGGTGCCCAGCAGCTGCCACACCAAGGGCACTGGCGCTTCTCCCTCCCCCGCTGAAGTTCCCACTGACGGTGTTTACCACGGCAAGATCCCGGCCGCATCCCAGTGTTTCTGGAGATTCACTTCAAAACATCTCAAGGAAGGAGGACTCCGTGCACCAGGTGGGAAGGAAATTAAGGCAGCCCAGCAAATCCGCAGGGCCCGTTGGGCATGTGTGTTTCCTGAGAATCTCAAGCAGCGCCGTTGACAGTTTTGGCAACATCTGGCTGTCAGTGGCAAGCAGGAACAGAGTCTGCCTGCCTGCCTGCCTTCTCAGGGCCGAGGCCTGTGGCCATCCAGCTGCACATGGGTGTTACATAAATCCGACCGCAGTGATAACAGAGTGGTAAACATGACGCCGAAATGAGGAATCCGGGGCCAGCAGCCCAGCGAAGTGGAGGCTTCTCTGAACTCTGGACACTGAGGGACAACTTGTCGGCATCAGAGGCTGACATGAATGGGTGGCTTTGATGCTCACGGTTTCTCTCGCTGAAAGTCAAAAGGGGGTGTGGCTCAGCGGCACAGCCCAGGGCCCCCTGGCAGAATCCTAGAATTGTAGGCTTGGAAGGGACCCCCGGGGGTCATCCAGCCCAACCCCCTGCAATGTAGGAATAGGCAGCTGTTCCCTACAGGGATCCCCAAATCTGAAACCTTGGCGTTCTCGGCACCAGCTAGAGAATGCGGTAGGAGAACATTTCAGTCTCCCAGGACATTCTATACAAGATCTCAAAGCAGCTGTCTTATTACAAAAGAATTTCAGAAATAGACTGGAAAGAGAAGTTGCTGAATTGCAACTGATTACCAAACTTAAAACCATAGAGAGACCTGGTCTGAATAGAGACATTGGATTCTTATCTCATTATACATGATAAAGCTATTTTTGGCCATCTCACCCCTCGCTTTTTCCTGTAGGACCAATTGCAGTTGTTAACAGTTGTCAACAGGTTTAGCACACCCATCAGCCAATCACTCATTCCCACCACCCTTCTGAGTAATACCCCTCCCCACCCTCTCACTATATACAAGGGTCTGGTGACTTCTGTTTCAGTGTATCTGAAGAAGTGTGCATGCACACGAAAGCTCATACCAAGAACAAACTTAGTTGGTCTCTAAGGTGCTACTGGAAGGAATTTATTATTTTATTTTATTTTATTTTATTTTATTTTATTTGACTATGGCAGACCAACACGGCTACCTACATGTATTTAGCACCAGCTAGGGCTAGGCAAGACTCCCTGTCTGAAACCCCCCAGAGCCACCCCTGCCAGTTGGTGCAGTCAGCACTGAGCCCAAAGGGAATTTCCTAAGCTCTCAAAAAGCTACTCCAAGTGCCTGCCAAGAGGAGCTCAAGAATAGAGCTGTTAGGCAGTGGAACAGTCTTCCACAAGAGGTGATGGACTCTCCTTCCTTGGAGGCAGTGGCTGAGATTTCTGCATTGTGCGGGGTTGGACTACATGACCTTTGGTGTCCCTTCCAACTCTACGATTCTAGAATTCCATGAGCGAAGCAATGCTAGGCCTGTGCATGGAGTACTGCAGAGAAACCCAGAGTCCAAGGATCTCCAAGGATCCCTCTTACCTGGGCAGAAGGCTGCCCAAACCCATGGCCTGCAAAGTTGGGTCACAACTTGGGTTCTGCCCCTTCACTGCCACCTGACGGTGCCCACTGCCCAGCCTGGCATTTGGGGCTGACCAGGCTGCCCCCTGGCCTGTTTCATTTGCCGGAGCCTGGAGGTGGGACCCCGGAGCCAGCAGATCAGATGAGGAACGGAGGAAGCGGCTGTCCTGTGCTAGAGGCAGAGCACTGGGGGCAGTCTAGTTCTAGTGAAGCCTCCAGGATTTCAGGTGGGGAAACGCCCCCAGCCTTGCCCATGGAGATTGTGCCAGCGACCTTTGGGGTGGACTAGATGGGACCCAGCCCGATCCCGCCAGGCTCTTTGGGGATTCTTTGGTTGTGCTTCCGCATTGGAGGGGGTTGGTCTAGATGGCCTTTGGGGTGCTCTGCCATTCCATGACTCTTCTTATTTTCTACATACACAGCAGTGCCCTGAGCCACTGACCTTCCCCAAATGACTGGGGGACCATTTTCTAGGAGAGCAGAGCCCGACCCCCCCCAATTCTCATGCCCCAGTCCAGAGGCTCCACACCCCACGTTGCTCACTCTTCCCCACCCGGGCCCAGCGTGTCTAGAAGAGCAGTTCTCGGAGCCCCAGGGAGAAATCTGGCCTCTTGCTTGGCTTCATCCTGCTCCAATTTCCCAGAATCAGAGCTGGGGGGGGGGTTACATAGATCCTCCGCAGCCTCGGATGGAGGATGGGGGGGCACCTAAGCCTGTGGAAAACCCCTGGGGCTCCTCCTCCCCCCTCTTTACTTCAGAACCAGGAGATCCCGAGGCTCACACTTGTCCGGCATCGCCGCGAGGCCGGCTAAGCACAGGCGCTCTGCACATGCTCTCTCGGGGTCTTTCCTCCGGCCCCGCCGCCTCCCTCCCTCCGAGGCAGCTGACCTGCTTTTCCCATTTCGCAAAAGCGAGCGGAGCAGGAGGGAGTTACTCCTCTCCCCGCACATCCTTCCCAGAACGGGCCCAGCCCGGCCTCCCGGGGTGAAGCGAGGCGAGGCGAAGCCGGGGTCAGTCCGGGGCGGCAGTGCGGACGCCCCCTCGGCCCCGGAAAGCCCTTCGTCTCCCCACCCCAACACACGCCGTCCTGCCCTCCTCCGCTCCTCAACCGGTCAGTCCCCCTGGCGAGGCAGTGAATGGGAGATGGAGACGGTAGGAGATCCGGGGAGATCTCACGCTCCCCAGCGGCCCCGGGTCTCCCCCCCACCCCAGCCGCCCAATTTGCAGGGCCGGCCTTCGGAAGAGGTGCCGGGCCAGGCGGAAACAATCCACCTCGCCCTTGGGAACTGAGGGAAGCAGCAGACAGGAAAAAGCCGGAGCTAGACGCACGTGGAGGAAAAGGCCGGCTGAGCTCCTCAGCCTTTTCTCCCAGAGGGATGGGGATCTGTGGGAAGAGAAGGAAGAGGTACGGGTACCCCACCGGCTAGGCGGCTTTCCTCTCCTCTGGAAGCCTCAACGCCTACCCTGCGACTAAGCGCCCGGTGGTAAAGGATCTCTGCATGCGCTCAGAGGCTCTCTGGGGCGCCCAGCGCCGCGCTAGCCGACAGCTTGGCTCCAGGAGTCCTGACAGTCCAAAGCGGATCGATAAGGGAGGTTCACCTCTGGAACAAGCTCCCCACCCCCCTGCCCTCCCCCTCAATATTCAGGCACCTTCCCCCCGCCTCGGCTCACCTCTCTCGCGCTGCCTCCGCCGGCCTTCTGAGGCTCCATCGCCGCCGCGACACTTTTATAAGGCGCGCCGGGTTGCACAACTCGCCCGGCCGCGGCCCGGCCCCTCCCTGCCCGGCCCGGGGCGGGGGAGGCGGCGCGGGCGGGCGGGCGCGGGAGGCGGGGACCCCGCGGCGCCGCAAAACCCCCTGCTGCCGCCGCCGCTACCCCGGGAGCCCCGAGCGCTACCCCGGAGGGAGGGGAGTGGGGCAAGGCTTTTTGGGAAAAGGAGCCGCCCAAATGTATTAGAGAAAAGGGGTCAAAAGGGGACGTCCAGGTAGGAACTGACGCCTCCCGCAACCAAACGCGTTTATTTCCTCGCCTTTTTCTAAGAAAATACCCAGGAAAGAAAAAAAATCAGAAAGAGGAAATAGGGAAAATGTGTTTTTGCATGTCCCCACTAACCCCTGGAGGAAATTAAAAATATTTTAGCTTAATTAACGGTAACTGAATTTGTGTTTGGTGAACTTCAGGGGTCGGGGCAGTGCGCGCTGGTCGTGGGGGTGGGGGAGAGACCTTCTGTCCAGATTTCTTGGGGATCCCCCGCACCCGGCTTTGAATTCAGTCCAGAGTGAAATCCGGCGCTCGCTCCAAAACCGCTCCAGTTCCACGCTTCGCTCGACTTCGGGGCTGTTCTGGTGATCTCTATAAATGATTTTTTAAGGGAAAAATACCAGCAACAATATTTATCACAAGGAAAGGGATCGAAAATGAAATCGCCGGCGTCTAATGGGCAAGTCTGCGGTGCGGCGCCGCTGCGGGCGCAAAACGGTTCAGAAAAGGCAGTCGGAGATCCTCAAGCCGGTAGAGCGACTCCGCTGAGAGATAAGGGGGCAGCTGGGGGGGGGGGAACGACTTTTTAGTACAGAGAAAAAGCGAGGAAGAGGCGACGTGATAGGAGGGTATAAAAGGAGAAAGTAGAGAGAAAAGTTTTGCTCGCGTAAAAATTGCTCTCTTGCGAAACGGAAGGTCGGGAGATTCAGCAGCGCAGAGTTAACCCACGGAACTCCCTCCCGCAGGAAGATGGGATGCCCACCAACCTGGGCGGCTTTAGAAGAGCGGCCATAACTGAGGGGGGGCTCTTCCTTCTCCCTCTTCTTGAGGCCAGATGCTGAGGAGGTGCGCGGGAGGAGAAGGTCCGGAACCGGCGCGCCCTGCGGCGGAGCTGCGTGGGGACCCGGGATTCGACCCGATCCACCGCCGCTGGTCTCCTCCTGTGCTGTCGTCGCTGGATTTCACTCGGTGCTTGAGTTGTTGTTCTGGTGCCATAGAGGCTGACAAACTCAACTCATGTATCTCGTCTAGAGGAAAACCGTAACTCGATGCTTTATATTGTTTCACAATTAAAATTATTAATGACGACGAATGATTTATTATTAATAATTAACGTTGTCCATTATTATTAACGATATTTATCCGCTGCCCGACCACCGGCGTTCTCTGAGCGATCTACAAATGCAAAATACAGCATAAAACCGATTTAGCCAACGCTTTGAGAATTCGTTTTGGCTTTCTATATACATGCATATATAAAAATTATATATCAAAAACAAATTCGAAACTCCAAGCTCCGCCCCAAAAGACAGAAAGTTTTTAAGACTCCAGCTCGACTGGCAACCCCGAATTCGTTGCGCGCGCCGCGGGGTCATCCTACTCTGGTAGAAACCCGCAGATTTTGGGTGGGTGGGTGGGTGGAGAAACGGGGTCCGGGGAATCCCCTCCTCGGCCATTCCGTGTCAACAGTATTATTTTATAAACTTTTACAGCAATCTTTTCGGATTTGCTGATTCGGACTCGGTCCCTTTTTGTAAGCGTTCCCTTGCGCCCTTGAAAAAAATCTTTATAAACCCCCAATCGGGGGCGATAATTTTGGCGTAACGAAATGTGAACGAAGACCCTCCCACAAAGTTAAAACAAGGGAGGATTTAACGCCAGGAACAAAAGTGACTTTTTGCTTGCAACGAAGCTACGCTTAATTTCGCTGGTGCATTTTCAAATATATGCCAGGCAGGAAGCCTCGAGTTTCCACGGTCGTCCTTTGCAGAGACTCCGCCTGGAGGAATCCCCCCGCCCCGCCCCGCCCCACGTCGAAATGGGAGCGAGGGTCTTCCCCCTTCAACCCCTGCCCAATGCTGGATTTTATTGCGAGGCTAGGAAATATAAGCGCGTGTTTTTGGAGAGGTTTCCAGTGGTCTAAAGGATATTGCGCTCACTGGAAGGACAGATCGTGAAGCTGAGGCTCCAAGACTTGGGCCACCTCATGAGAAGAGAAGACTCCCTGGAAAAGCCCCTGATGTTGGGAAAGATGGAGGGCACAAGGAGAAGAGGACGGGATGGTGGGACAGTGTTCTCGAAGCTACCAGCATGAGTTTGACCAAACTGCGGGAGGCAGTGGAAGACAGGAGTGCCTGGCGTGCTCTGGCCCAGGGGGTCACGAAGAGTCGGACACGACTAAACGACTAAACAACAACAACAAAGGATATTGCACAGCTGGAAAATGTTCAGAAAAGGTGATCGAAGGGGGTCATCTAAGAAGAAATATGGCAGCGTTTGAGATTTTTTAGTCCGGAGAAAAAGCGAGTAAAAGGCGACAGGTCAGAAGTATATAAAATTATACCTGGCCTGGAGAGAGAAATGTTTTTTCTTCCTGTTTCATAACCCCAGAACTCGTGGGCATCCAAACGAAGCTGAATGTGGGGGAAATCAGGGCAGACAGAAGAAAGTCCTTCTTCACGCAGCGCAGAGATGAACTACGGAACTCCCCTCCACAGGAGCCAATGATGGCACCGAAGTTGGATGACTTTTTATGTTAGCCGCTCTGAGCCCGGCCTCGGCCGGGGAGGGCGGGATACAAATAAAAATTCATTATTATTTATTATTGTTATTTTTAAAAGACCAATTCTGGAGGAAGTTGACTCTTAGAAGCGATGGAGGCAGCAGCGCTTCTGAATGTCCCTTGCTGGAAGCCGCGGGGGGCGGGGGGTCTTGCACTCGGATCCTGGACTAGATGGTCCAAGTGGCCTGATCCGGCGTGCTCTTCTTAGGTTCTTATGCCCCCCACCTTGCCCCTGGATCCCCCCTCCCGCGCCCACGGCCGTGTTATCTTTATATTCCCATTCTGCAGATGGATAACTGAGGCTGGATCGCGGGAAGGAGGAGCCCAGGGGGACTTTCTCCGAGGTGGGGCTGGAATCTGGGCCCCTCAGAACCGCGCTCTATACAACCTGGAAAAACGGACAATGCAAGTACTATTCGTAAGCAAAGAAAATTAACAACAACAACAACCACAACCGCACTTGAGCGGTCACGAAGCTGTGCTCAGGTTCCGATCGGCAGAATCGGGATTTTGCGTCCCTTTGAAATGTCACATTTGAGACGGAGCTTAGAGAACGCCAAGCCTCTCCGGGAAATGCGTGAGCCAGGAAAGTCTGCCTCTTGGGGAGACATCGGAAGGTGGCGGACTCCAGGACTCCTAATCTGTTAGGGATCCCTGAGCTACGACCTCCGGGGGTTGGATAGATGACCCCGGGGGTCCCCTTCCAGCTCTACAGTTCTATGATACTGTGATTGCATGACGCGCGAAGGCTCCTCATCCCTACGGAGCGAGCGCACCTTTGCCCCGCCGAGCAGCTCCCTGGCGGCCCTTGGAAACGGGGCCCTTTTGCATGGAATCATAGAAGCGCAGAATTGTGGATTTGGAAGAGGGACCCCAAGGGACATCTAGTCCAACCCCCTGCCGTGCAGGGCAGGTGCTCTGCCGGGGGCTGCGGAGCCTCCCCCATCCCTGGGGGTCGGGGAGGTTAAAGTCCTCGACCCCGAAGCGGCCACGAACTGGAATGGCGCGCGCGCCTGAGAATGAGATCAGGCTTCGCCAACTCTTGGTTCGAACTCTTGGTTCGGAGTTTCTAGCGGGCGCAGCGGTGAGATCTCTCCCGGGGAGATCCCGCGCTTCCCAGCTCCGCAAAGGGAAGAGGGAAGATCCTGCGGGATTTAAAGCTGGCGCGGGATCGGTTTAGAAAGGCGTCTGCCAGGATCCCTTCTCCGGCTCTGCCTTTGTGGGTCGAGAGTGGCTCTCCTTGGACGGCCAAGGCCGATGCCATTTGACGGCTGTAAGGCAGGGATCAGCAACCTTAAACGGCCGGTCCACCCTCCTTCAGACCATGTGGGGGGCCGGACTATATATTTTTTTTGGGGGGGGGGGAAATGAACGAATTCCTATGCCCCACAAATAACCCAGAGATGCATTTTAAATAAAAGGACACATTCTACTCATGTAAAAACACTCAGGTTCCCGGACCGTCCGCGGGCCAGATTGAGAAGGCGATTGGGCCGCATCCGGCCCCCGGGCCTTAGGTTGTAAGACCCCCTGATGTAAGGCCTTTTAAAGTGCCAGGAAAGGGTCAGGAAAGGGCCGCCCAAGTGATAAAAGGGCCGGAGCGAATCCGCTGAGAAGAGAGACGTCGCGCCGTTTAAGACTTTTTTAGTTCGGAGAAAAGGCGAGGGCAGGAAGCCTATAAAATTATGCAATGGCGCGGAGAAAGGAGAAAGAGAGAAGTTTCACTGCCTCTCTCAGAACAGGAGAAATCGTGGACATCCCGGAAAGCCGAAGGTTGGAGGAAGCAGGACGGATCAAAGCAAGTCCCTCTTCCCGCAGCGCAGAGTTAACCCACGAACTCTCTGACACAGGAGGCAGGGATGGCCATCGCGAAGTTGTCTCCTTACTCTGCCCCGAGGGGAGGGCAGAACCCGCACTCGCAGCTGTTTCTAAACAAACACCTTTTATTGATTTCGTTTATTTATCTCGTTTACACCCCACATTCTCAGGATGGCTCTTCCCCTCCTCCATTAATCACCTCAACAACCCTGTGAGATAGGTCGGGACGAGAGGCGGTCACAGCCCGTGAGCTTCGTGGTCGAGTGGAGGATTTGAACCCTGGTCTCTACGCTGCCTCTCGCATCCTAGGTCAGCCGCTTTGGTGAGGTCTGCCCGAAAAGCGGTATATAAATACCTAAAATAAAACAGAGAGGAAGAAATAATACCGCAGAGAGCCCATCTGAGGCCACACAAGGGTTGCTGTTGGTTGAGGGTGAGCGGGGCGCGCGCACCCATAATACACCCAACACCTTGAGCTTACAAGGGAACTACTGGCTGCGTGATTTTGGGATGCGCCTGACGCTGCAAGCGAGTTTATTTGTCCGGTGAAAATGCGTAGCAATAGCTCTCTCCACAAATGACCAGGATGACACAATTCGGGGTTTCATTCCTACCCGCATTTCTGGATTCTCCTACTTATCCATGCAGACAAACGCCCCGTCATAGAATCGTAGAGCTGGAAGGAACCCCAGAGGTCCTCTAGTCCACCCCCCCTGCAACGCAGGAACCTGGGTTAGTCGGAATCTCCTTCCTTGTCGTTTGAATCCACTGGATCGGGTTCTTCCCTCTGAAGCAGCAGGAAAAGAAGGCGGCTCCACCCTCCACGTGGCAGCCCTTCAGAAATTCGAAGTCCCTTGGCGGCAGCTGCCCCCCCCCCCCGCTCGACATCGTGTCGCCATGTGTCCCCTCTCGTTGTTGTTGAGTCGTTTAGTCGTGTCCGTCTCTTCGTGACCCCCTGGACCAGAGCACGCCAGGCACTCCTGTCTTCCACTGCCTCCCTCATTTTTGTAGCTTCGAGAACACTGTCCCACCATCTCCTCCTCTGTCGTCCCCTTCTCCTTGTGCCCTCCATCTTTCCCAACATCAGGGTCTTTTCCAGGGAGTCTTCTCTTCTCCTGAGGTGGCCAAAGTCTTGGAGCCTCAGCTTCAGGATCTGTCCTTCCAGTGAGCACTCAGGGCTGATTTCCTTAAGAATGGAGAGGTTTGATCTTCTTGCAGTCCATGGGACTCTCAAGAGTCTCCTCCAGCGCCAGAATTCAAAAGCATCAATTCTTCGGCGATCAGCCTTCTTGATGGTCCAGCTCTCACTTAGAATCATAGAATCATAGAATCATAGAATCATAGAGTTGGAAGAGACCACAAGGGCCATCGAGTCCAACCCTCTGCCAAGCAGGAAACACCATCAGAGCACTCCTGACATATGGTTGTCAAGCCTCTGCTTAAAGACCTCCAAAGTAGGAGACTCCACCACACTCCTTGGCAGCAAATTCCACTGTCGAACAGCTCTTACTGTCAGGAAGTTCTTCCTAAGGTTTAGGTGGAATCTTCTTTCTTGTAGTTTGGATCCATTGCTCCGTGTCCGCTTCTCTGGAGCAGCAGAAAACAACCTTTCTCCCTCCTCTATGTGACATCCTTTTATATATTTGAACATGGCTATCATATCACCCCTTAATCTCCTCTTCTCCAGGCTAAGCCCAGCTCCCTTAGCCGTTCCTCATAAGGCATCGTTTCCAGGCCTTTGACCATTTTGGTTGCCCTCCTCTGGACACGTTCCAGTTTGTCAGTGTCCTTCTTGAACTGTGGCGCCCAGAACTGGACACAGTACTCCAGGTGAGGTCTGACCAGAGCAGAATACAGTGGCACTATTACTTCCCTTGATCTAGATGCTATACTCCTATTGATGAGGCCCAGAATTGCATTGGCTTTTTTAGCTGCCACGTCACACTGTTGGCTCATGTCAAGTTTGTGGTCAACCAAGACTCCTTCCATACATTACTACTGGGAAAACCACAGCTTTAACTATACGGACCTTTGTTGGCAAGGTCTCTGTTTTGCCCTCCAAGAAAACAAAAGCCCCGCCCCCCGTCCCACCTTGGACCAAAGCGGCTGCGGAGGAATCAGCCCAGAGAATCTTCCTGCGCGGTGAGGCAGTGGGCGGCAGCAGGCGCAGCGCGATCCATAGCACCTTGCCTCGGAAGCCAGCCCCATTTTGCGCACCGGGGGCCTTTTAAGTGCGACTAGGGAGGTTTTGCAGTTTCTGGAGACGCGCGTGCACTAACGCGGTCGCTTTCTGACGTGGCTCTCTGCGCTCCAGGGAGCGATCCGAGGAGTCCGGGCGGAGTTAGGTGGGGTCTTCCTAGGATGTTTCCGGGAGAGGATTCTGCGAGACCCCGAGCTCAGGCGCCGGTGCCCGTCTGCGCAGCAGGGCTGTCAATGGGGAGGAGAGAATGGGGCAGCGGCAGAAAAAGTGGGAGCCCCCCTACCCCCAGTTATGCTCGACGTCTCGAGAGAGGTAGAGACCCAGCGCATCCTACTCAGCTGAGGAGACAATTGCCTCCTTGAGTCCAGAGGGCCAGGCTGCTGCTGCCTCCACCCTACCTAGCCGAATAAGACTATGAGAATAGCCTCGCTGGATCAGGAGAACCATGGAATTAAAGCATCTATAACAGACCTAGACAGCATCTTTAAAAGCAGAGACATCACCTTGCCAACAAAGGTTCTTATAGTAAAAGCCATGGTTTTCCCAGTAGTGATGTCTGGAAGTGAGAGCTGGACCATAAAGAATGCTGATCGCCGAAGAATTGATGCTTTTGAATTCTGGTGCTGGAGGAGACTCTTGAGAGTCCTATGGACTGCAAGAAGATCAAACCTCTCCATTCTGAAGGAAATCAGCCCTGAGTGCTCACTGGAAGGACAGATCCTGAAGCTGAGGCTCCAATACTTTGGCCACCTCAGGAGAAGAGAAGACTCCCTGGAAAAGACCCTGATGTTGGGAAAGATGGAGGGCACAAGGAGAAGGGGACGACAGAGGGTGAGATGGTGGGACAGTGTTCTCGAAGCCACCAGCATGAGTTTGACCAAACTACGGGAGGCAGTGGAAGACAGGAGGGCCTGGCGTGCTCTGGTCCAGGGGGTCACGAAGAGGCGGACTCGACTAAACGACTCAACAACAAATAACAGATGGTCACACAAGCTCTGCTTAGAAACCTCCAAGGAAGCAGGGAAACCAGCAAGCAGGAGTCTCGCACAAGAGTCCTCTCCCCGCCTGTGGTTTCCAGCGGCTTGGATTCAGCAGCATCACACCCTCTGGTGTGGGAATGTTCAGGGAGGCAGGAGAGGATATGTTATTTATTAATATCCTTTCTAACTTGCGCTAGCCAGTTTCTTCACTTAGCAGAGTTTTCACACTCCCTTTTAAACACACAGCGGATAGCTGGTTGCAGGCTTGTGTAAGCCTCTCACTATTAGGTTCCTGGTAGGTTTCCTTATATCCCTCTTAAAAAAATTAACACGACACAATCTAGTGTAAAGTATATAAAATAAGTTTACTCACATTCAGTCCACAGTTGGATCCCTGAAGGCAGACTTAGTTACAAAGTATATACATGTGGAGCTATCCCATATAGAGATAGACCCAGTGTCCTCTGTTGGCTGGAAGCCAACAGAGCATTTCTCACTAAAAAGCTGCTCCAACGACGGAGGAAGTCAAAAAGAGAGAGAGTGTGCTGCGTGCCTTGTCCTTTTGTTACCTGGACAGGTAAGGTCACACCCACCTCTAGTCACATGCAAAGGAAGTATGTCCCAGCCAGGAGGAAACAGGAAATTCTGACTGGCTGGACCAAACATTCCCTCGCATGTCCACTCTAGGAAAACAAGGAATGTTGTACTTGACTGCAACTTATGTATCACATCCCACACAGCTGTGGATGTGGAGGCAGGGCAGAGCCATTGTGGCTATAAGCCATCCATGGCCCATCCTCTTTTAAAGTCATCCAAGTTGGTAGCCATCATTGCTTCCTGTGGGGGGTAGTTCCACAGTTTAACTCTGCTCTGCATCATGAAGAAGTATGCCCAGTCCATTATGCCCAGTCACATGTGAACAAGTGGAACAATCCCACCCACACACATAAACAATGAGTTTGCTACAATGAGACGACTCCATGGGAGCAATTGGGTGCTACATGGTGGAATGCCATGCCCCCCAATTGGGACTCCCGGACCACAGGTGGGGCATTGCTCAGGACAACCCCTTAGGCTGAGGCACATAGAGCAGGGTCTCTTCTGTGTTGGCTCCTTGCTTCTGTAGCGCCTTGCCTTTGGTGACTCATACTTCCATTCCATTTCAGGGGAACACACTTCTATCATGTGATGCACAATTCAGAGCTGAATAAAACATTTGCACAATGTTTTCCATGTTGACAGCTGGGTGGGAAGGAAAAACAGAAATGGGTTTAAATCAGTATACGGCAAAATCCTATGCTAGGGATAGTTAGGAAAGGAAAAGAAAACCGCTGATTTGATGCCATTATGCAAATCTATGGTGTGGCTACACTTGGAATCCAGTGTACAGTTCTGTTCACCTTTGCAGCCAAATCTAATTGTGTATATTCTTGCAAGCTAGCATGTAAAGGGGTTAAGACCACAGAGGCAGCAATGCTCCTGAATACCAGTTGCTGGAAATTGTGGGATGGGAGAGGGCTCTTGTGTCTGGGGTTGTGGCGCTCATCTCGCTTTATTGGCAGAGGGAGCCGACGTTTGTCTGCAGACAGCTCCTGGGCCAGCATGACTAAGCCGCTTCTGGTGAACCAGAGCAGTGCACAGAAACACTGTTTACCTTCCCGCCAGAGCAGTACCTATTTATCTACTTGCACTTTGATGTGCTATCGAACTGCTAGGTTGGCAGGAGCTGGGACCGAGCAACGGGAGCTCACCCCGTCGCGGGGATTCAAACCGCCAACCTTCTGATTGGCAAGTCCTAGGCTCTGTGGTTTAGACCACAGTGCCACCCACATCTCGTTAGCACTCGTAGCGTGACATAAAACCATTGCCTCAATCTGAGCTGAAGTGAAAAGAGTCTAATGTTGTTACTGGTTCTAATTCAGATTTATCCTGTTGGGATCACAGAACAGTAGAGTTGGAAGGGATCCCTGAGTGAATCACAGCTAAAGCATCCCTGACAGATGACATTCCAACCTCTGCTTAAAAACCTGTAACGGAGTCTCCCTTTGAAATTATTCTGGGGGAGAACAGCAACTCACGGGTCATCAGCAGAGAGTCCAGGGAGGCAAAACGGATTTCCTGACAGTTTCTGAGTGTTGCCCTTCCTGACGTCTGATCTGTACCCATTTGGGAAAGGAGAATGACTCAACTTGCCTTCATTCTACTTGGCTGCCCATCAGGCCGTAGTCCTGTGTCCCAGCTGAGCATTTTGCAGGAGAGTGGAAGGGATGACATGCCTGCTACTCACCGAGTAACAGGAAAGCCCGGCATAATCCTGCCCTGCTGTTGAAATCAAGCGGGATCATGAGGCTGTATTTCGGACGTTGTGTTCTCGACTCTCATTCCTGCAAAGCAGGCAGATTCCCTGTAGGAGATGAGTTTGGAAAGAGTCACTCACAGGCAGAAGTCCAGAAATCAGCATCCGCATTTCCACATTGTGGCTCACCCCCCCTTTTTTTTTGCTGTTATTGGTGGGGAAAGCGGCTGCCGATTCATGCACTTTATGGGATGTTGCTGTTCCGCAATTGCGCTTGGCGTTCAGTCACTCCCCGCGGGGCTTGGCTGAGGTGCTGGGCTAACCTCCCACCTCCTGCGTGGAATTCTTGTGGCTGCCCCTGCTGGGCTGCTAGGCCTCACTGCAGAGCCAAAAGGGTTGCATGACACATGATACTTGGATGCTCAACACGGAGCGTTTTTGGAAGGGCTGCCAGGGGTTGGAGCAGCTGCAGCGCCGTGTGGCTTCTCAGGAGGGCCACATCCAGCCACATCATCCTGCCTCTGCAAAGGACCGCAGCAGTCAGCTGGCATCCTTTGCAAAGTAAGGAGTGCCAGGCAAGCGGTTCAGGGCCCTCTTTCGGATGGAGGATTTGAGGGGAGGCTCATCAAATTTGCAGGTGGCACCAAACCAGGAGGGGGAGCTAAAGCAGCAGAAGACAGAATCAGGATTCTAATTGACCTTAACGTATGGGAGAACTGGGCCCAAGCTAAGAAAATGTGTTTCAATAGGGACAAAGTTAAGGTTCTGCACTTTGTCCTAAAGAACTGGATGGGGGGCAGCTGGCTTGCCAGTAGTACATGTGAAAAAGATCCTGGGGTCTTAGCAGGTCACAAGCTGAACATGAGCCAACCGTGTGATGCAGCAGCAAAAAAGGCTAATGCTATTCTAGGCTGCATCAGCAAAAGTCCAGTGTCCGGATCAAGGGAAGTAAGAGTACCACTCTGTTCTGCCTTAGTCAGACCACACTTGGAATACTGTGTCCAAGGTTTTTCCTATTTGGAATCCTTGCAGATCCATTTCTCACCTTCGTTCAGAGTTGTTATGTGGGAAGTCAGGCCGATCTGAAATAATAATAATAATACTCTTTTATTTATACCCCGCCCTCCCTGGCCAGAACTGGGCTCAGGGCGGCTAACACCAATAAAATTACAATAAAACATAATGGGGTGGGGGAGAGAGAAACAAACAAACAAACCCAGTTTATTAAAATACGGGTTAAAATACAATTTAAAATAGTAATATTTTAATAGTAGCCCATAAATCAAAACCATAAGGGGAGGGAAACAGAAGGGTCAGACTGAGTCCAACCCAAAGGCCAAACAGAACAGCTCCATCTTGCAGGCCCTGCAGAAAGATGCCAAGTCCCGCAGGGCCCTGATGTCTTGGGACAGAGCGTTCCACCAAGTCGGGGCCAGTACTGAAAAGACTCTGGCCCTAGCTGAGACCAGTCTAACCACCTTGCGACTTGGGACCTCCAAAATGTTGTCATTTGTGGACCTTAAGGTCCTCCGCGGGGCATACCAGGAGAGGCAGTCCCGTAGGTACGAGGGTCCTAGGCCAAGATGGGGTGAGATACCAAGAAATAGAACACATATAACTTTGCACAGAAAGTTTTTTGTGGGAAAGGAAGCCAGTGTTGTCCCAAACCAGTCCTTGTGGCTCTGCCAGGAGAAGCTTTGCAGAGATAGGCCTGAGCTTGAAGTCCTCGGACTTCACCTTGTCCCTTTTCTGCTGCATTGCTTCAAGCAGCCTTCTCATTTCCCGGCAAAAGCCAGAATGTCCTCCACATTCCCGAGGCCATAAAACACTAAGTGGCCGGTCTCGGTCTCGTGGGCGGATGCGAAAGAGCTTTTAGAGCTGCTGGCTTGCATTTCGACTCGGGCCAGACTCTTCAAAGACTCCCTTGTTGTTTTGGAGGCCAGGCAAGAAAGCCGACACACGTCCACCATGTGAAAGGAGAAAACCCGAGACTTGCACAAACGTCCCATCATCCCCTGCCACAGGTGAGGGATGCTCGCATGCAAGATGCTCACCTGGGGAACATGTGTGCTTCCTCATAACGCTAGCTCACCATCCTCTGCCCTTTGCACATTCAGGTGTGGTTCCTGTTTTCTTTTGGGCGAAGCTTTTCGGTTTCATTTTATAACATATATGAAAACAGAGCAGTTATAACAGCAGATGAAAATCAAAAGATGAAAATCCAAATAATGAAACAGGCATGTAGAATGAGTACAGGTGCATACAGGTTAAAATAACCAACTAAAGAATGTCAATGTTATCTGATTATCAAGTATTGTTCCAGATTTGCCAGGCTTGTGGGAGGGTTGACTTGAAAATGATGGTTCCATTGTATATGTAATAAAGGAATGCCAGATAATATTAAAAGTGTATGGGAGTTCTAGCCCTTGTAAAAATCTCACATTATACATAATTTTCTCCATTACAGCTCTATTTGAGAGTTAGTGGCAGCGGCGTAGCATGGGTTGTCAGCACCCGGGGCAAGGCAAGTAATTTGCACCCCCTAACCCGGGGCAAGGCAAGTAATTTGCACCCCCTAACCCGGGGCAAGGCAAGTAATTTGCGCCCCCTAACCCCTAACCTGCCCCCGCTGCCAGCTTCTTCTTGCTGCTGCCTGGTCTGGTCTGGTGTGGTTCTCTCCCGCGCTCAGCGCTGCGCTGGGCGGCCGCTGCACTGTCCCTCTCCCAGATAGTCCCTCGCTCTCTCTCCGCACCGCACGCCTGGCACCCACCCCCTCCACAGTGGGCGGCGACCCAGCAGCTCGGATCGGATTCGCACAGCCAGCACTGCAGTGAGAGAGAGTGAGTGAGCCAGGTAGGGGCAGAGAGCTGCGAGTGCGAGCGCGCCCCCCCAGATGTTGCGCCCGGTGCGGCCAGCACCCCCTGCACCCCCCACGCTACGCCACTGGTTAGTGGTACCAAGTATCCAGAACCAGATTTTGGGCTGTTTTCCATTGAGTAGCAATTATTTTGTCCATATATCTTACACTGGTATCATCAAAATATTTGGTAACATTAATTTTTGACAACAAACAATAGTTTATTCAGTAACATTTATAATTTCTGTCCTGATTAAAATAAAAAATATTGTGCCAACTTACATTCCCACCATATATTATGATATGTACCAAGTTTATTGCAACCTCCCCCAAAACTGGGTGATATTTTTGGAAGGCTGAATAAGGGTGTTGGTTGCGATGGACCTGGACAAATTCTGAGCAGATCCCTTTTGTGGTTCTACTCCACTTCCGCTGGAGGAATCTGCCCTATGAGATGTTACCAGAAAGGTCACTACCTGCTATCTACAAGTAAAATGAAGGCAGCAGCAGCAGCAACAACAACAACAAATTATTACTTATACCCTGCCCAGCTGGCCAGGCCTCCCCAGCCACTCTGGATGGCTTCCAACAGAACATTAAAAACACAATAAAACATCAAACATTAAAAACTTCCCTAAACACCGCTGCCTTCAGATACCTTCTAAAAGTCAGATAGATGTTTATTTCCTTGACATCTGGTGGGAAGGCGTTCCACAGGGCGGGTGTCACTACTGAGAAGGCCCTCTACCTGGTTCCCTGTAACTTGGCTTCTTGCAGGGAGAGAACCGCCAGAAGGCCCTCGGAGCTGGACCTCAGTTTCCGGGCTGAACAATGGGGGTGGAGATGCTCCTTCAGGTATACAGGGCCAAGGCTGTTTAGGGCCTTCAAGGTCAGCACCAACACTTTGAATTGTGCTCAGAAATGTCCTGGGAGCCAATGTAGGTCTTTCAGGACCGGTGTTATGTGGTCTCGGCGGCCGCTCCCAGTCACCAGTCTAGGTGCCGCATTCTGGATTAGTTGTAGTTTCTGGATCACCTTCCAAGGTAGCCCCACGTAGAGCACATGGCAGTAGTCCAAGCGGGAGATAACCAGAGCATGCACCACTCTTGAGAGACAGTCCACGGGCAGGGAGGGTCTCATCCTGCGTACCAGATGGAGCTGATAAACAGCTGCCCTGGACACAGAATTGACCTGCGCCTCCATGGACAGTTGTGAGTCCAAAATGACCCCCAGGCTGCGCACCTGGTCCTTCAGGGACACAGTTGCTCCATTCAGGACCAGGGAGTCCTCTCCACCTGCCCGCCCCCTGTCCCCTGTTAGGGACAGCTTTTGAGGGTGTCTTGGTGCATGGAGAGGAATCTCTCTAGGAGTTCCCAGGAGTCAGAAATAGCATCTGTTCCACAGACCTTGGGATGTCTGTGCCTCGGATGAACATAAGGGCGACTTCCAGGACCGTATCTTAACAACCATTTGATGGCAAGACTGTTGCAGGTGCTTCAAGCTTTGTGCTCTTCAGCTGGGCAGGTGCCACTGGGATCTCCAAGTTCAACAGCCTCAGAACATAAGCCAGAAGCCCATCTACTCCAGCATTCTGGGTTAGCAGCCAGACAGTTGCTCCCAGGCTGTGAAGATCCCAGCAAGCCGTCATTGATGGGATGCTAGGCTAGATAGATCTTTGGCCTGAGTTTGTCTTGCGAAGGCAGTTGTCCTCTTCTGACGCTCTTCCTAGAAGGCTGTGCTCAAAGGTTGACTCCTCTGAACATGGAAGGACCTGCCATGGCTAATAGCTGTTGATGGACCTCGTCTCCATAGCTATGCCTGCAAACAGAAAAACAGTGTTGCCAGGCAACACGGCATGTGAGGCTCATGAAATGCTCTGTGGATGTGACACAGACCCTGTCCAGGAGCTTTGCTGTCCAGGTGAGCTGAGCAAAGATGAAAGGGCAGAGAGCTCGCCAGGTTAAGCTTCAGGGAAGTGCCTGTGGACAGCAACCAGTGAGTGAGCGTTATCTCGCTTTATGGCAGTCTTGCGCTGCAACTTCCTGGGCTCTGCGACATCAGAGACGGCCCGTGAGGCTCGACGAGAAGGACAAATACCTGTGAATCAGAGACTGTGGCCAGTTCATGCGGGCTGAACATTCCCCTTACTTTATTCTTAACTCTAACCCTTTATGCATTTGTTTATTTGTTAATATTAGTATTTTCATTTCTATACCACTTTGTATTTTTAAGAAAAAACCTCAAAGAGGCTTACAGCATATTAAACATCAATAAAACAACGCAGAATCAAACATTTCTGAAGAAAGTCAAATATGAGTATACAGTCAAAGCAACATAATTAACAGGAAACTAAAATATTAAAGATTTCAAAGTAATGCACTACAAAGGAGGTCAACTACAAAACACATGTTAAACACAAACCAAGTTAACAAAAAAAAATATCTTAAACATTTCAAAAGAAAACCTTGCTAAGTGAAGTCAAATATAAAATGCACATTTAAAACAGCATGATTAACAAGAGAATAAAATATTATCATAATCATGACATGGCTGTTTGGCAGGCACAAAAAGATGGGGCAAAAGAATCCAATAATTAGGATTTGTTGTCAGGCATAGCAATGTCCCTCCGGTCTCCCCAGGAACCTCTTTAGTGGAGCTGGTGGGTGTGGGCCCCACCCCCCAGGCCTGGTGGAAAGGGCCTTGCAGGGAACAGCCTTCAAGACTCACAGCCGGGCAATGTTTATTGTGTCGTTATCATTTATTTTGTTATGGCAGGCTTGGGGTGAGTCTGGATGATGCCCTGACGGCCTTCCAATTTGGGGAGGATCTGGTGTCCAGTGAGGGTTAGGATCTAACCAAGCAAGTCGCTGAACTGGTCATGCAAGTTTCTTTGCAAGACAATGACCTCCGCTGGCCTCTTAAGTGTCCTCATCAGCATCCCAAAAGAATGGAAATAAAGAAAAAGATTAAAAAATTGTCCAGCAGCACCTTAAAGACCAACTACGTTTGTTCTGGGCATGCACATGCACACGAAAGCTTATATCCAGAACAAACTTAGTTGGTCTCTAAGGTGCTGCTGGACAATTTTTAATTTTTATTTATTTATTTCGACTGCGTCAGACCAACACGGCTACCTACCTGAACCAAAAGAATGGGTTCCGTTGCAAGAGCTACAGCTGAGTGAGGGAGCCCTCCAGATTAACGGATGGGCCTTTCCTCCACGCCCTCATCTAGCTACGCAAGAGACACAGCAGTGTGTGAGAGAACGGAGTTGGAAGCAAATTGGAAGCTGGAGAAAGAGAGACGTGCTTGATCTGTGCTGAATCCAAAGCTGTGAATAATGGAGAAGGAAGAGCTTTTGGGGTGTTAATGCCGTGGGCCCCTCCATCTTCTTCTCAGGTTGTATATATGTGTCAATAAAACCAGATAGACTAAAGACACCACGGTCTCCGCTGACCTTCGTAAGAGCCTGGAACCCCCAGAGTCTCTCACTACTTGGAGACTGGAATGGAGTGTAATAGTATCTCATTTGTTCTACTCTGCCTTGTGATGCCCTTGTAAAAGGCAGCATATAAGTATTTAAATAAAAAAGCGCCCACATTCTCATAATTCCTTGATCCCTGAAGTGTTTTGGCCTGTCTGTCCCCCGTGAAATCCCTCGCAAGCTTTCCACCAAGAGAGCCTATGCAGCCCACACAACATAAAGACTTGTGAAACATTTACGCACAAAAACATCTGGGTCTCTCGCTCCTTGAAGGTTGGGCAGCTGCCATACGTGTGTGTGTGTGTGTGTGTGTGTGAAATCAGGACAGGCAAGTTAAGTTTCTGCAGCAGTCTACTGTCAAGGAACAGAAAAGAAATGGATTTATACATGGGAGTTTTCCGGTGGCATTTGCCCTTTGCCTGAGGTAGGTGGAATGCTACCAAATGAAAGGAACTCTTGAATGAAATCTTGAATTCCCCAAGCACCCTCTGGTAGGAACGCACGCAGGTTTGCAGCTGAGCCTCGTGGAGCCGTTCTTGGAATGAAGTCTTGGCCAGACTCCAGGGCAGATTGTATTTCCAGAAAAGGGAAGTGTGAGCGGTGGAAGAATTCCTCGCCTCTGCATCCAGGCCTGTGCCTCCTCTTGAGCAGCACAAAGAGAGCAGGATCAGGTGCAAGAAACATGATGTGCAGCGTGAGAGGGAAGGACGTCATCCGAGGTGCAAAAGACAGTCATGGGACATTCTGCGTGCCAGTTGCACGTGCCAGATCAGAGACGCAGCCGGGCTTCTCTGTGGCTGCTGAAGTCATTCAGTGGCTACGAGCGAAGCTTCAATGGGACGAGGAACTCCAGGCATCCAGGCGGCGGCCACGTCTGGCGGGGTCTTAAGGCCGCTTGACCATGTTAGGCTGCCGAGAGAACCGAGCGGCTATTTATGGTCAACCGCCTTGACAACTGTTTGTGGTGGAAGGGCAAATTGGTTTAAGTCAAGCCCCACCAGAGGGGCTGGCATAGCTGCCCCTCTGATGTAAGCCCCAAATCAGGGCAGAGAGAAGGGAAAGGAACATCAGGGGACTCGCTGGCCTTCAGACTCCAGCTGCACCCTTGGTGACCTCACAACTTGAGGTCAAATAGAAAGCAGGTGCAAGGAAAATTCAATGGGGAAAACCACCACCTCTTCCCATCTTCCCTATCCATTGTGTGCTAGTCCCGGGGGGAAGGTTACCGTTGGCGTAGTCAAAGTCCGGTCCTGGGTCACTAGCCTGGAAACAGTTCACAAGGAGCGGGGCGAGATCCGAAGCAGGAAGCCGGGCGGGGACAGGAACACTGGAGGGTCAGGTCTGGGTCTGGGCAGGAACAGGTACTCAACAATGACATTGCTCCCGCAACCTGGGACCGGGCTGACTGGCCTTTATCTTCTCTGAGGCCAGGGGCGGCCCCGGCCCCCAGGAGACCCGCCTCTCCTGGCCTTAAGGCGAGCACTCCTCCTGGGAGAAACCAGTTCCCTTCGCCTCTCTGCCCTGAGCCTCTGCAGTTCAGGAGAGGCTGAAGGGTTACTGGGCCCAGGGGGAGACTCACCTGTAGGCACTGAGTCCTCAACCACCTCTGGAGCCAGAGTGGATTCACCTGGTGCCTGCTCCTGAGGATCCGGCACAGGTGTAGGCGCCTCAGAATCAAGGCCCTGCCCCAGTTCAGCCGGCCCTGGAGGCGGGGACTCCTGTGGAGGCTGGGATTCCTCCGGTTCACCCTCTGAATCAGATTCCCGGGCCATCACACACTGCCTTGCGGGATATCTTTTTTCTTTCTTTCTTTTTGATTTTTTTAAAATTTCAGGCCATTTACAGTGGTACCTTGGGTTAAGTACTTAATTCGTTCTGGAAGTCTGCTCTTAACCTGAAACTGTTCATAGAATCATAGAATCATAGAATGATAGAGTTGGAAGAGACCACAAGGGCCATCGAGTCCAACCCCCTGCCAAGCAGGAAACACCATCAGAGCACTCCTGACATATGGTTGTCAAGCCTCTGCTTAAAGACCTCCAAAGGAGGAGACTCCACCACACTCCTTGGCAGCAAATTCCATTGTCGAACAGCTCTTACTGTCAGGAAGTTCTTCCTAATGTTTAGGTGGAATCTTCTTTCTTGTAGTTTGGATCCATTGCTCCGTGTCCGCTTCTCTGGAGCAGCAGAAAACAACCTTTCTCCCTCCTCTATGTGACATCCTTTTATATATTTGAACATGGCTATCATATCACCCCTTAACCTCCTCTTCTCCAGGCTAAACATGCCCAGCTCCCTTAGCCCTTCCTCATAAGGCATCGTTTCCAGGCCTTTGACCATTTTGGTTGCCCTCCTCTGGACACGTTCCAGTTTGTCAGTGTCCTTCTTGAATTGTGGTGCCCAGAACTGGACACAGTACTCCAGGTGAGGTCTGTTCTTAACCTGAAGCATCACTTTAGCTAATGGGGCCTTCTGCTGCCGCCGCGCCGCCGGAGCCTAATTTCTGTTCTTATCCTGAAGCAAAGTTCTTAACCTGAAGCACTATTTCTGAGTTAGTGGAGTCTGTAACCTGAAGAGTATGTAACACGAGGTACCACTGTATTTTAAAAAGATATTTGAGTCCTGAAGATGAGCTGGATGCTGCAACAGCAGCTCTCTTGGGCTTTGGTGCTGTTCCTTCACGGAATCCATTTCCGAATCTGCGGTAGACCTTTTTTCAGATGCCTCATACGGCCAGTTCCGGTAGTATTGCACCTCTTGGCCTTAGCAGTCCAGTTATATTTTCCCTTTCGCTTAGCAGGATACCCATATTTTCCACAGGTGGACTTCTGGAGATGAATGGCCTTGAGCCCACATTGACGGCACAAAGTGTGCGTCTTACTGCGACGCTTTCCAAAGGAGGATGTTCCTTTCGTTGTCTTCCTTCAGCCGCCAGGACGAAAGAGGGCTTGCGGGATATCTTTGGGAGAAGAAAAGGCTCAGGAGAAGACAGTTGGATGGTGCCTTTTATGTCTCCCGCAGCCAAGCTGGTGCCAAACAGATTGCTCTGCTTTCCTTGGGACCCCAACAGTCAGGCCAAGAGAGGGGTGGTCTCGCTGTCAGGGTAGCCCAGGACCTCCAGACACTCTGCCCAGGCTTGCGCCTCAGGGAGGCCACTTCAGCACTGCTAATGCAGCAAAAACAAGGCGGGAGGCTGCAGTTCCATGTTTCCAGTCTCTGCAGCCACAGCAGGCGCTGTGATTCTCCACTGGTTTGACTTCATCCCTGAAGGCTCACTCCCTCGTCTCTTAGGACAGACAGATGCCAACAACTTTTGGCCTCCCGTACCCTTCCTATGTCACCCATGTCTCCACAATGGAAAACAGGACCTGGGGATAGAAGGTGTGTTGCAGGATCTGTGCTGTAATGCCCTCATTTGGGGTAGCTTGTGCAATAGCGGAGTAATGTAGCTGGGCTTGGGGCAAACATGCATACACAATTATCACAGAATCCTAGAACGGCAGAGTTGGAGGGGACCCCGAGGGTCATCCAGTCCAACCCCCCACAATTCAGGAGTCTCAGCCACAGCATTCATGACAGATGGCCATCCGACCTCTGCTTAAAAGCCTCCAAGGAAGGAGAGTCCGCCACCTTCCGAGGGAATCCACTCCACTGTCTAAACAGAAATGTTTTCAGCGTGCGCTGGAAAGAGTACAGTGAAAGTGCCTGCCTGATATCAATAGGCGGGGAGTTCCATAGTTTAGGTGCTGCCAGTTCTTACAAGTGTGGAGCAGGTATCATGGTGGCATTTGTGGCAGATCCAGTTGGTCGAGTGGTAAGGGCCAAGTGCCCAGAACAACGGTCCTTAGGGAAATGACTTAGAGCTCTCCCCACCCACCTGTCTTCTGGGCCTGCTTTTAATAATAATAATAATAATAATAATAATAATAATAATAATAATAATAATAATAATAATAATATTTTTCTTATACCCCACCCATCTGGCAGGCCTCCCCAGCTACTCTGGGTGGCTCCCAACAGAATATTAAAAGCACAATAAAACATCAGACATTAAAAACTTCCCTAAACACAGCTGCCTTCAGGTGTCTTCTAAAAGTCAGATAGTTGTTTATTTCCTTGACCTCTGATGGGAGGGCATTCCACAGGGTGGGTGCCACCACTGAGAAGGCCCTCTGCCTGGTTGCCTGCAGTGAGGGAACCGCCAGAAGACATTCGGCGCTGGACCACAGTGCCCAGACAGAATGATGGGGGTGGAGATGCTCCTTCAGGTCTACTGGGCCGAGGCCGTTTAGGGTTTTAAAGGTCAGCACCAACACTTTGAATTGTACTCAGATAACATACTGGGAGCCATGTAGGTATTTCAGGACCGGTGTTATATGGTCTTGGCGGCCGCTCCCAGTCCCCAGTCTAGCTGCCACATTCTGGATTAGTTGTACTTTCCAGGTCACCTTCAAAGGTAGCCCCATGCAGAGTGCATTGCAGTAGTCCAAGCTGGAGATAACTAGATAACTCACCTTAGCCCTGGTGACAGTCAGCCCTCCTCCCAGTGGCCCTGCCTCCACCTGCAGACAGTTCTGTGAATTGGGAGCAGGTGGCTGCCTCTCCGATACCTGTGAGCCAGCAGCTGCCATGAGCAGGAACAAGCCTGGCCATTTCATGCCTTTGGCATGAGCACCGGTCACCAGGCAGGAATGCTGTGTCCTCAGCTGTCCAGACCTCCACCGATTGCATTGCAGGACCCGTCACCTGCTGCAGCTCAGATGAGGCTCCTGGCCTGCGGCGGCGCTCTGTCTCTCAAGGTCAAGGTCTCTCCAGGCACCGTGAGAAGCATTCGCCCGGGAGCATTTGAGGGCAGCCAGCCCAGTCACAGAAAAGGGCTCCTCTCAATCCCAGGGGTGCCTGTGGGTGGAACCCGCCAGTCCCAAAGGTGGTGGTGGGGGGTGGGCAGATAGCAAAGCATTGGAGGCACTTGATGCCAATCACTCAGGGGCGTTGGCTTGGACCCCAGATTGTGGGTGCTGTTGCAGGGGGAAAAAAACCCCAATCATTTAGTTTGTACAAACTCCACACTCACTCACACACGACATACGCGATGTTTCTGTTACAAATTCATAGAAAATCAACCGTACATCGGATCTACACCGGTCCACTTTTATTTTGCTCCATGAAGGAAGGACTATCAAAAGGGGATGGTTTGATACAGGACGGCCATAATCCCTTGAGTGTACCAGCATGTACTCAGGAGCCTCGTGCCCTGCAGTTCAGGATGTGCTGGGTTGTGGCTCTGTGTGGGGGAGAGTATTGGGGGGGGAGGCTGCCTATGAACTCCCCTCCAGCTCTGTGCCCCTGGCCAAGCCCACCAATCTTCTGGGCCTGCCTCATCAGCGCAGACCCTCCTCACCTCCCTCGCTCCCTGTCCTCAGGAGACCTCAGGCCACCCAGGAGAGCAGCAAGTCAATGTCCAGATAGACGAACAAGACACTCTCTCTCTCTCTCTCTCTCTCTCTCTCTCTCTCTCTCTCTCTCTCTCTCTCTAGCTATCTATCATCTATCTATCTGTCTATCTATCATCTGTCTATCTGTCTATCTGTCTATCTATCTATCATCTATCTCTAGCTATCTATCATCTATCTACAGTGGTGCCTCGCAAGACGAAAAGAATCCGTTCTGAGAGTCTCTTCGTCTAGCGGTTTTTTCGTCTTGCGAAGCAAGCCCATTGACGGATTAGCGGATTAGCGCTATTAGCGCTATTAGCGGCTTAGCGGCTTAGCGGCTTAGCAGCTTAGAAAAAGGGGGGGAACCCCGCAGGAACTCGCAAGACATTGTCGTCTTGCGAAGCAAGCCCATAGGAGATTCGTTTTGCGAAGCACCTCCAAAACGGAAAACTCTTTCGTCTAGCGAGTTTTCCGTCTTGCGAGGCATTCGTCTTGCGGGGCACCACTGTACCTATCTATCTATCATCTATCATCTATCTATCTCTATCATCTATCTATCTATCTATCTATCTATCTATCTATCTATCTATCTATATCTATCTATCTATCTATCTATCTATCTATCATCTATCTATCTATCTATCTATCATCTATCTATCTATCATCTATCTATCTATCTATCTATCTATCTATCATCTATCTATCTATCTATCTATCATCTATCTATCTATCTATCTATCTATCTATCTATCTATCTATCATCTATCATCGATCTATCATCTATCTATCATCTATCTATCTATCTATCTATCTATCTATCTATCTATCTATCTCTCTCTCTCTCTCTCTCTCTCTCTCTCTCTCTCTATCTATCTATCTATCATCTATCTATCTATTTATCTATCTATCTATCTATCTATATCTATCTATCTATCTATCTATCTATCTATCATCTCTATCACTTCCTGTTTCCTCCTGGATGGAGCATCCTTCCTTTTGCATGTGACTAGAGGTGGACATGACTTTACCTGTCCAGGTAACAAAAGGACAAGACATGCTGCCTCTCATTCCTCTTTTCCATCTTCCTTTCCTCATGTGGACTGCAGTGACTGCTAGTCTGCAGTCACTGGGATTATTCCCCTGTATGGGGTAGATCCACGTGTACATATTTGTAGCTAAGTCTGCCTTCAGGGATCCAACTGTGAACTGATGTGAGTAAACTTATTTTATTGACTTTGAATGAGATTGTGGCGTCTTTATTCTTTTAAGATGGATTCAAGGGAACTTACCAGGAACGTACAATTCAATCTGAGACAGACTGAATTGTATAATAGTGAGAGGCTCACACGAGCCTGCAACCAACTATCTGCTGTGCATGTAAAAAGGGGAATGTAAACTGTGCTACGTAAAGGAACTTGCTAGCGCAAGTTAGGAAGGATATTAATAAACAATATATCCTCTTCTGCCACGCTGAACATTCCCACACTCCTGAGGAGGCATGAGGCCCCACAACTGGCTTGAACATCACTGCCTCCTGGGGCAGCCGGTTCCATCGTTTGTACTGCACAAAGAAGGATTTTCTTTTGTCGGCCCTGAACCCTCCAGCCTTCAGCTTCCTTGGATGTTTGCAAGTTCCTGGGTTAGCAGAGAGGGAGAGAAATTGCCCTCCCAGTCAGGGCCAGGGACAGCCAGGGGCCGTTCCTCCCAGGAAGCAGCCTCCTTTCTGATTTCAGCACGCTGCCTGCTTTAACCAGCAAGAAGAATGCTGTGGAGTTGGGAAGCTGGCTGCCTTGCCAGCTTGTTTAGTGAGAACCTTCTCCCATGTAGGGCCAGATTTAGGTTGGATGAGGCCCTCAGCTCCTGAAGGTAATTGTGCCCTTGGATATGTCCAGCTGTCCTTTGTCAACAACAAATGGTCGCTGTTTTTAGTGTTGAATATATGCTATATGGTAATTTATGGACCTAATAGATATCTCAAGCCATTTGCAACCAGTCCATGCAGAATGTAGGCACCCTATATATAGAAAGGAGCAAACCAGTGATATTTTAGACTAGCAGGGGGGGCGCATGACTTACATCAGAGGAACCTACACAACACAATGTAGGTTTTATTTGTTTTTTATCTTTTTCTTTGGAAATGTGCATCCATTCCCCCCCCCCTTTAATGTTTTTTTGGGGCCCCAAGAGGGTGAGGCCCTAAGCTATCGCTTGTTTAGCTTACACATAAATCCGGCACTGTCCCTGTGCCTGGGACTAGTTCTGGGAGTTTAGGTCTTGCTCTCTGCCTGGCGGCCTGCCCTGGCATCCCTCTGCCAGGCCGCTTCCCATAACACAGGTCATCTGACTGTCAGCCCAGTCAGCAGGTGCCACTTCTCCTGATTAGCACCTCTTCTCCTGCTAATCCTTACCGGGAAGGATGGCTGCAGCCAAGCAGAACAGGCAGCCAGGAATTGGCTGGTCAAGCTGCTGCCCGTAACACCCCCCCCTCCAGTGTCCAGCATGAAGTTGGCTGCCCTCAACCTCCCTCCCCTCCCTTCCTCCCCCCAGCCCAGTCCAGCGCAGGGTCCCCCTCTTGTCCAAGCATCCCCCCAGAGGAAGGATATGCCCTGCAATGCCTCAGAAATGCGGGAACCAGCACGGAAGAACAGGAGTCTTTGGCAGGGGCCAGCAAACTTTTTCAGCATCACCATCCCTCAGACCTTGTGGGGGACCGGAGTATATTTTGAAAAAAAATAAATGAACGAATTCCTATGCCCCACAAATAACCCAGAGATGCATTTTTAATAATGATGATGATAATAATAATAATAATAATAATAATAATAATAATAATAATAATAATTATTTATTATTTGTACCCCGCCCATCTGGCTGGGTTTCCCCAGCCACTCTGGGCGGCTTCCATAGAAACCAAAAAAACACTAAAATATCATACATTAAAAACTTCCCTGAACAGGGCTGCCTTAAGATGTCTTCTGAATGTCAGGTAGTTATTTATCACTTTGACATCTGATGGGAGGGCGTTCCACAGGGCGGGCGCCACTACCGAAAAGGCCCTCTGCCTGGTTCCCTGTAGCTTTGCTTCTCGCAATGAGGGAACCGCCAGAAGGCCCTCAGCGCTGGACCTCAGTGTCCGGGCAGAACGATGGGGGTGGAGACGCTCCTTCAGGTATACTGGGCCGAGGCCGTTTAGGGCTTTAAAGGTCAGCACCAACACTTTGAATTGTGCTCGGAAACGTACTGGGAGCCAATGTAGGTCTTTCAAGACCGGTGTTATGTGGTCTCGGCGGCTGCCCCCAGTCACCAGTCTAGCTGCCGCATTCTGGATTAGCTGTAGTTTCCGAGTCACCTTCAAAGGTAGCCCCAAGTAGAGCGCATTGCAGTAGTCCAAGCGGGAGATAACTAGAGCATGCACCACTCTGGCAAGACAGTCCACGGGCAGGTAGGGTCTCAGCCTGCGTACCAGGTGGAGTTGGTAGACAGCTGCCCTGGATACAGAATTAACCTGCGCCTCCATGGACAGCTGTGAGTCCAAAATGACTCCCAGGCTACGCACCTGGTCCTTCAGGGGCACAGTTACCCCATTCAGGACCAGGGAGTCCTCCACACCAGCCCGCCCCCTGTCCCCCAAGAACAGTACTTCTGTCTTGTCAGGATTCAACTTCAATCCATTAGCTGCCATCCATCCTCCAACCACCTCCAGGCACTCACACAGGACCTTCACCGCCTTCACTGGTTCTAATTTGAAAGAGAGGTAGAGCTGGGTATCATCTGCATATTGATGGACACCCAGTCCAAACCCCCTGATTATCTCTCCCAGCGGCTTCATATAGATGTTAAAAAGCATGGGGGAGAGGACGGAACCCTGAGGCACCCCACAAGTGAGGGCCCAAGGGTCTGAACACTCATCCCCCACCACCACTTTCTGAACACGGCCCAGGAGGAAGGAGCGAAACCACTGTATAACAGTGCCCCCAGCTCCTAACCCCTCTAGACGGTCCAGAAGGATGTTATGGTCGATGGTGTGAAAGGCCGCTGAGAGATCCAGCAGAACTAGGAAACAACTCTCACCTTTGTCCCTAGCTCGCCGGAGATCATCAACCAGTGCGACCAAGGCAGTTTCAGTCCCATGATGAGGCCTGAATCCCGATTGGAAGGGATCCAAATGGTCCGCATCCTCCAGGCGTGCCTGGAATTGTTCAGCAACCACTCGCTCAATCACCTTGCCCAGGAATGGAAGATTTGAGACTGGGCGATAGTTGGCCATCGTGGCCGCATCTAAAGATGGTTTTTTAAGAAGCGGTTTAATAACCGCCTCTTTCAGCGGGTCTGGGAAGGCTCCCTCACGGAGGGAAGCATTCACCACCCCACGAAGCCCATCGCCCAGTCCTTCCCGGCTAGCTTTTATTAGCCAAGATGGGCAAGGATCAAGGAGACAGGTGGTTGGTTTCACGCGTCCAAGCAGCCTCTCAACATCCTCGGGGGTAACGGATTGAAACTGATTCCATGAAACTTGACCAGACAGAGCTCCAGCACTCTCCCGCCCCAGCCCTGCTCCCACGGTGGTGTCTAGCTCCTTCCGAATATGAGTGATTTTATCTGCAAAAAACTTTGCAAAATCGTTGCAGGAGATCTTGGGGTCTTTACAAGGCCCCAGTGGTAAAGGTGGTTCCGTTAAATTGCGGGCCACCTGAAAGAGTCTCCTGCTACTATTTTCTGCAGATGCAATAGAGGCGGTGAAGAAAGTCTTCTTCGCCGTCGCTATCGCCACTTGGTAGGCTCGACGTTGAGCTCTAACCTGTGTCCAGTCAGATTCGGAGTGAGTTTTCTGCCACCGACGCTCTAGCCGTCTCAGCGATTGTTTCATCGCCCTCAGCTCCGGGAAAACCAAGGGACTGTCCGGGCTCCATGCAATCGGAGAGGGCGCTTCGGAGCCAGACAGTCGATAGCCCTGGTTAACTCCGCATTCCAGCGGGCCACCAGGGAATCAGCTGAAAGGCCATCAACATGGGATAAAGCATCCCCTACCACTCTCTGGAAACCATTTGGATCCATTAAGTGGCGGGGGCAGACCATCCGAATTGGTCCCACCTCCCTGTAGAGGGGATGGGTCGCAGAGAAGTCCAGTTGCACCAGGAAGTGATCTGACCATGGCACTTCTTTGGTTTCACTTTTACTTAGTGTCAGATCACCCACGTCACTAGAGGTGAATACCAGGTCTAAGGCATGTCCATGACTATGAGTTGGGCCCAACTTATTCAGGGACAGCACCATGGAGGCCATGCTTTCCACGAAGTCCCGAGCAGCCCCTTGTAAGGTCGTGTTGGCATGGATGTTAAAATCCCCTAGGACAACCAAACTAGGTGTCTCCAGGAGGACATCCGCCACGACCTGAAGCAGCTCGGACAGGGAATCCTTGGTGCAGCGGGGAGGTCGGTACACCAAAAGGAATCCTGTACTGCCCCTATTGCCCAACTTCCAGAACATGCACTCAGAGAACTGGGTCTTTCCAATAGGACGCCTGGTGCAAACTAATGACTTCCTAAAAATCACTGCAACCCCCCCTCCCTGCCCACATGACCTGGGTTGCTGTGCGTAAGAAACCTGGTGGGCAAGCGGCAGCAAGGACAGGCCCATCTGCTTCCTCCAACCAGGTCTCTGTCACACATGCCAGGTCAAATCCTCCATCCACAATCAGGTCGTGGATGGCAGTGGTTTTATTCATAATTGACCTGGCATTACACAGCAACACCTTCAGGTTATGTGGGTTTCCCCTGTTGATTCCAGTATCCACCTGGTCAAGGCCAGACCCGGAGGCAGGGATAGTCTTCAAACAACGACTAAACCTGCCTCCTCGGTAATGACATGGTCTGGTCTTAGCGTAACTCTGCACCAAGGATTCCCTGTCCGAGCTGCTTCAGGTCATGGCGGATGTCCTCCTGGAGGCACATTCAATTCATGTAAAAACACGCTGATTCCCGGACCGTCCGCAGGCCGGATTGAGAAGGTGATTGGGCCGGATCCGGACCCCGGGCCTTAGGTTGCCTACCCCTGGTCTGAGGGATCAGGCCAGGGGCCATCTAGTCTGGCAACCTCTTCTCCCAGGCCAGATTCCCCAGTGAGAAACCGGAAAGCAAGATCTGACCACAAGATCCGCTCTCCCCTCTGGGGCTTTCCAGCAACTGGGGCTCAGAAGAATTGCTGGAGGCAGAGTTTCATCTACCCCTTTAAATGCATATAAAAGGTGATAGGCTTTCTTCCAAATTAAAAACGCACAGAAAAGCTCAAGACACACGTTGATCTACCCACACTTAGGTGAGGAATCATATGGTTATATGCTGCTTTAGAGTTTTTAATTCGATTCAACACATGTAATTATTATTAATATTCAATATTTTCAGTTGTTATCTCTGAGAAATGCAGAAAATAACAGGATATATTTATATGAATTCTTCAAACTTACACGACCCCTTAAAAATTAGGTAAGGAACCAAATGCTGTATAATTTTGTTTCATAATTTATGATAATTTAGAATTTTAATGTATTTTCATGTAATGTTTGATACTTCCAGCTGATGAAGGTGAATACATCGAAATGGGGCCCTGTCCTGGTCTCTGATCCATAATTGACTTCTGCTCAGTGAATGAAACTAAGATCTTCACGTCAAATCTGAATATGGACTAACATGAACTTATCTCTCCTCATAAACTCTTATCTTTAATATTGTAACAAATTATTGTGATATACATATGCTTATGAGTTTGAGTTTGAGTTTGTAATCCTTGTCAGAATACATACTTTTGAATGGATCAGTTTTTGTTACAACTGACTATTGATTTGCGAGTAGGGACCCCTCCCACCATTGAAACTTACATTGGTGTGCTTTTTCCCTGGCATATTACAAGAACTCCAACTTATTTAATAGAGGCAGAGAGGCGCCATCGTGGCTGGTAGCCGCCAGCAGCCCTCTCCTCCTGTGGACATGTCTAAGCTGCAGATAAAGCTGTCCAGGTTGTAAGGAGATGCTGTGAGCGGCCTCACAAGTGCTGCCCCCCCCCGGTGTGTTTTCCTTCGTCCAGCCCTGGGGGAAGAGCCTGCTCTCTGGTGAGGAGAGAGTGGGAAGAGGTCCAAAAATTTTAAAAGCCTCAGTTTTAAACCTTAGTCCACACTCCACATGCTGAATTCGAGGCCGGTTTTCAGGGCTTCTGAGCATAACCCTGAGATGGCCCAGCCCAGCACAATGGCAGAAACCGAACCCATAGCACCCAGGGGGAGGGTGCGGTTTTTGTTATTGGCACCTGTCTGTCTCTGGAGACAATGGAAGAGTGTGCCTTTGAGGTGAAGTCAAACTGTGCTCACTGGAAGGACAGATCGTGAAGTTGAGGCTCCAATGCTTCAGCCACTTCATGAGAAAAGAAGACTCCCTGGAAAAGACCCTGATGTTGGGAAAGATGGAGGGCACAAGGAGAAGGGGATGACAGAGGATGAGATGGTGGGACAGTGTTCTCGAAGCTACCAGCATGAGTTTGACCAAAGTGCGGGAGGCAGTGGAAGACAGGAGGGCCTGGCGTGCTCTGGTCCAGGGGGTCACGAAGAGGCGGACACGACTGAATGACTAAACAACAACAAACTGTTGGGAGCTCGCAGCGCCTGCTGTGGCTGCAAAGACCGATATCAGAGAGACATGTTTTGTTGCAGCAAGGGAAGATGAAGATGTCCGGTTGTTCTGCTGCAGAAGCCCCATTGCATTTCTTCTCTCTGTCCTCCTCCCAGCCTTCATTCCTCCTCTGGTCACTGCTGCAGATGCACAACCTGACTCCCTGTCTCCAGGCAGGGTGGTTGTCTGCAAGGGAGTGCAATAGTGTCAGAGTTGGTGTTTCTCTCTCCCCCCTCCCCCCAATTTTAGTCTTGGGCAGAGCTGACTCCATAGCAGTCACCTGGGTTTGCATTTTGCCCCTCCTTCCAAAGGAGGTGTGCCATGATCCGTGCAAACAATGGTCAGACCACTCGCTTTTTCACGCGTGGCCTATGCCAAGAGGACAGGTATGTTCTGGGTTCAGAATTGTAGAATCATAGAACTGTAGAAGGGAACCCCGAGGGTCATCCAGTCCAACCCCCAGCAATGCAGCAATCTCAGCGAAATCATCCAGGACAGACAGCCACCCAACCTCTCCTTCAAAACCTCCCAGGAAGGAAAGTCCACCTTGGAAAAGTCAGAGAAGTTGGGTGATGCTTGGGCTTGGATTAGTGTGGCCACACATGCTCTCCCCCCACCCCACACACCTTGTGGGTGTTGTGGGTGCGAGTTGCTTCTCTAGCTGTGATTCCCGCATTGCGGGGGGCTGTGCTAGATGACTCCGAGGGTCCCTTTCAACTCGGCAATTCTATGATTCTAAAAATAAAATTTAAAACTTGCAAAGTGTTGGAGGACATCCAAAAACACTTTCTTAAAAGGTGAAAAAGCAGCCACATGGTCTCGCAGCTAATCAGTTCCAAGCTGCCAGGAAGCGTATCTTTCAGCCATCAAATGCCTGAGTGAGCAGGAGTGTTCTCAAATCCCTCCTGAATGTTAATCATGCCGGTGTTCGAAGGCAATAAGGTTATAGCATCAATTTTAAAAAAAGAAATCGATAAGGATTTCCAACGTGATTTCCAACCTGGAATGGATGAACCATATTGGCAGCCATTGGCCCCCTGGGCTCTGCCACCTATTTGACAGGGGTCTGATGCTGTGGCTCAATAATAGCATTTTAAAGATGGGGGGTGCGGCAAGACTCCCCTAAAATATTTGGATTCAGTAAGAATTTAAACAAACCCCTAAATTCCTGGGTCTTTTGGGGACTGGAGTTTAAACCAGTTTTCCCCCAATCATCAGAATGGCCGAGCCATTAACCCTGGGTGGTTCAGCTCGCATTTTGCTGTGGTCCTCAGCAGCAGTCAAGAAAAAATGTCTTAAACACTTAAAAAAATAATTTTGCGTCACGTGTTGCTAATGAAAGAACCTACATCTGCCTGTGTATTCAATTTGTTTCATAATTAACCAGTGATATTTTAGGGAGCAGGCTAGCAGGAGGGGCCCATGATTTGCATCACGGGAGCCTACGCAACACAAAAAACTGTTGCTGTATGTAGGTTTTATTTTACAGTGGTACCTCAGGTTAAGAACTTAATTCATTCTGGACGTCCGTTCTTAACCTGAAACTGTTCTTAACCTGAAGCACCACTTTAGCTAATGTGGCCTCCTGCTGCCACTGTGCCGCCGGAGCATGATTTCTGTTCTCATCCTGAAGCAAAGTTCTTAACCTGAAGCACTATTTCTGGGTTAGCGGAGTCTGTAACCTGAAGCATCTGTAACCCGAGGTACCACTGTATTTGTTTTTTATCTGATATGTTGGAAATGTACATCCAGTTTTTTCTCTTTTAATTTTTTTTGGGGGGCCCTAAGAGAGTGGGGCCCTAAGCTATAGCTTGTTTAGTTTATCCAGTGGTGTCCAAACTTTTTTCAAAGAGGGCCAGGTTTGATGAAGTGAAGGGCCATGAGGGCTGCCCAAAGTTGTTGACCTTATTTCTTTTTTGGGGATTGAAGTTGTTGACCTTTTTTTTTTAGGATTTTACCCCAGGAAATATACTGCTACAGGGCCCAGATTAAACTGACCGGTGGGCTGGAAAAAACCCCCAAAACGGACTTTAGACATGCCTGGCTTGTACATAAATCTGGCACTGGCCCCAGTTGTTCATTCTTGGAAGCTAGCCATGAGGTCCCAGTGCCGGGATCTCTCTCTCTCTCTCTCTGCCCCATGGAGAGGCCATCCAGCAATAGGGTGTTCATTCCACCCAGAGGGAGGGCTCTTTGTTTTCTCGTAAGCCCTGCACCCACGGAGGCAGGAGCCAGGACCGCTTGCGCTGTCACTTGGAATCAGCTCTCTCTCGCCGGTTGCTTAACCAGGCAGGGGGATTCCTGGCTCTTTACGGGAGCAGAGACCCCTGACGGCCCTCTGGCTGTGTGCAGTCGAGAGGCTGATGCACCCAGGCAGGTGCAGCAGGTGAGGGGCTCAGGCATAACTCTCCCCTACCAGCTGCTCAGCTTACATCTGCTTGTGCCAGCTGAAAGGAGCCATGGGCCAAGCAGAGCTCTGTCTCAAGCAGGGAAGGGAAAGGGCTCTGCAGAAGTCCACCCACCTTCGTCCTAGGTGTGGGAATGTTCAGGGTGGCAGGAGAGGATGTATTGTTCATTAATATCCTTCCTAACTTGGGCTAGCAAGTTCCTTTACTTAGCAGAGTTACCTCCTGGAATGCCCCACGGAGGACCTTGAGGTCCATAAATGACAGCACTTTGGAGGTGCCGAGCCGCAAGGTGGTTAGATTGGTCTCAACTAGGGCCAGGGCCTTTTCAGTACTGGCCCCGATGTGGTGGAATGCTCTGTCACAAGAGACCAGGGCCCTGCGGGACTTGACATCTTTCTGCAGGGCCTGCAAGAGCTGTTCCGCCTGGCCTTTGGGTTTGGACTCAGTCTGACCCTTATGTTGCCCTCCCCTTATGCTTTTGATCTATGGGCTACTTTTAAAATGAGGCTGCATTTCAAATTGCATCTTAACCTGTACTTTTAATTGGTCCCCCCCCCCATTATGTTTTTGCTGTAATTTTACTGGTGTTAGCTGCCCTGAGCCCGACTCTGGCCGGGGAGGGAGGGGTATAAATAAAATTTATTATTATTATTCCCCTTTCTTACATGCACAGCAGATAGCTGGTTGCAGGCTCGTGTGAGCCTCTCACTATTATACAATTCAGTCTGTCTCAGATTGAATTGTACATTCCTGGTAAGTTCCCTTGAATCCCTCTTAAAAGAATAAAGACGCCACAATCTTATTCAAAGATGATGAAAGAAGTTTACTCATACCAGTTCACAGTTGGATTCTTGAAGGCAGACTTAGTTATAAATATGTACATGTGGATCTGCCCCATATGGAGGAATAATCGCAGTGCTTCTGCTACCTGAGAAGGTAGAAGAGCAGTCCTAGCTAAAAGCTCATCCAACGAAGAAGGAAGCCAAAAAGAGGGAGGTGTGCTGAGAGACTCATCCTTTTGTTACCTGGACAGGTAAGGTCACGCCCACCTTCTATCACATGCAAAAGGAAGGATGCTCCAGGCCAGGAGGAAATTAAGACCAAACATTCCCTTGCATGTCTACTCTAGGAAAACAAGGAATGTTGTACTTGGCTGCTCCCAGTGGATTACACCCCACACTATGAAGGCGTGTTCAAGGAAGGCAGAGGTCAAGACCCACCCAGGAAGAGATTTTCCTCTCTGGGACTTTTGGTCCCTGACTGAAGGCTTCTTCCCACCTGAGCCGAAGAATCACCACGTCACAGTGGGTCCAGTCATTGTACGCTACGTTCCTGCATTGCAGGGGGTTGAGCTAGATGGCCACTGGGGGTCCCTTCCAACAATTCTGCCATTCTGTCCTCTTGTGTCCTCTTGTGGGATCCTTAAGACTTTGAACTTTTTGGGAAGGTGATGTCATCCATCGTTGGAGGTTTTTAGACAAAGGCTGGGTGGCCGTCTGTCAGGGGTTCTTCAGCGTTGTGATTCCTGCACTGAAGGGGGTTGGACTAGATGACCCGTGGGGTCCCAGCTCTGCAACTGTATGGTATCTATTTTTTTTTTTTTTTAATAAATTTTTATTGGTTTTACAGCATTTTTTAAAAAGAACAAACAAACACAAAAACAAAACAAACATACAAAATACTTTCAAAGATATTTTCATAAACCTCTTTTCTTGGACTTCCCCATACCCCCCCTCTCTGCATCCCAGTGTCCATATTTGAACTAGCAACTCCCAGTTGTTACTTTCTAATCTCTGTCATCTTAGTCCTCCTTTATCATCTAACCTTGTATCCCTGTACCCTGTTACTTCTAGCAACCACAACATTTTAACATTCGTTGAGTTTGTAGTAGTCCTTAAGATAGCTCTTAAATTTTTTCCATTCTTCTTCCACCATCTCTTTACGTTGGTCACGGATTCTGCCTGTCATCTCAGCCAGTGTCATATAGTCCATCACTTTCATCTGCCATTCTTCCAGAGTAGGTAAATCTTGTGTCTTCCAATACTTTGCGATGAGTATTCTTGCTGCTGTTGTGGCATACATAAAGAAATTTCTATCTTTCTTTGTCACCAATTGGCCGACAATGCCCAAGAGAAAGGCCTCTGGTTTTTTGGAGAATGTACATTTAAGTACCTTTTTCATTTCATTATAGATCATTTCCCAGAAGGCCTTTATCTTCGGGCATGTCCACCAAAGGTGGTAAAAAGTACCTTCAGTCTCTTTACATTTCCAACATTTATTATCGGGCAAATGATAGATTTTTGCCAGCTTGACTGGGGTCATGTACCACCTGTATACCATTTTCATAATGTTTTCCTTTAAGGCATTACATGCCGTAAATTTGATACCGGTGTTCCATAACCATTCCCAGTCATCTGACATAATGTTGTGTCCAACATCCTGCGCCCACTTAATCATAGCAGATTTAACTGTTTCATCCTGTGTGTTCCATTTCAACAGCAAGTTATACATTCTAGATAAATTCTTAGTATTGGATTCTAACAATTCGGTCTCTAGTTTTGATTTCTCCACTTGGAAACCGATTTTCCTATCCTGTTTAAAAATTTCCATTATTTGGCGATATTGAAACCAATTTTCTACTTTGTGCTTCAATTTCTCCTGACTTTGTAGTTTAACCTTGTCTCCATCCTGTTCTAAAATTTCCCAATACTTCGGCCATCCGACCTCCATATTGAGTTTCTTCACTGCTTTAGCCTCCACTGGTGACACCCATCTAGGGGTTTTATTTTCCAATAAGTCTTTGTATCTTATCCAGACATTAAATAATGCTTTTCTAACAATGTGATTTTTAAAGGTACTATTAACCTTGTCATACCAAAGATATGCATGCCAACCAAAAGCATTATTGAAGCCTTCCAGATCCAAGATGTCTGTATTCTCGAGGAGCATCCATTCTTTCAGCCAGCAAAACGCTGCTGCCTCATAGTACAATTTTAGGTCCGGCAGGGCAAAACCCCCTCTTTCTTTAGCGTCAGTCAGTATTTTGAATTTAATTCGGGGCTTTTTGCCCTGCCAGACAAATTTCGAAATGTCTTTGTGCCACCTCTTAAAACATTCCATCTTATCAAGAATCTGCAAGGTCTGAAACAAGAATAACATTCTAGGCAATACATTCATTTTAATTACTGCAATTCGGCCTAACATTGACAGTTTCAGATTTGACCATATTTCTAGATCTTTTTTAATCTCTGACCAACATTTTTCATAATTGTCCTTATACAAATTAACATTCTTAGGTGTTAAATAAACCCCTAGGTATTTGACTTTCTTAACCACTGTCAAACCTGTTTCCTCCTGAAACTTCTCCTTTTCCATATCTGTTAGGTTTTTCCCTAAGACTTTAGTTTTTTGTTTATTCAACTTAAATCCAGCCACCTGGCCAAATTGTTGAATTATTTCTAAAACCCTTTTCGTACTAGTGTTTGGCTCTTGCAAAGTCAATACTAGGTCATCTGCATACGCTCTTAACTTGTAGTGTTTAGCTCCGACCTGCACACCTTTGACCTGCTGGTCATTTCTTATCATATTCAGCAACACCTCCAGAACCGAAATGAAAAGTAATGGGGAAATTGGGCACCCCTGCCGAGTTCCTTTTTCTATCTTAAGTTCCTCAGTCACAACATTATTTACAATCAGCTTAGCTTTTTGTTCGGAATATATTGCAGCCATACCATTCTCAAAACCCTGGCCTACCCCCATCCCATGAAGATTCTTCCTCATAAAACTCCAAGAGATATTATCAAAGGCTTTCTCCGCGTCCACAAAGATCAATACTGCTTTAGTGTTTATATTCACCTCCAGCTTTTCCAAAATGTCTATTACATTCCTTACATTGTCCGCTAGGTGTCTTTTAGGGAGAAAGCCTGCTTGGTCTTTATGAATCTTCTCCATCAAAACTCTTTTAAATCTTTTTGCCAAAATGTCTGCAAAAATTTTGTAATCCACATTAAGGAGTGATATCGGGCGGTAGTTCTTAAGTTGGGTCTTTTCAATCTCTGACTTTGGTATGAGTGAGATATATGCCTCTTTCCACGATTCAGGTGCCCTTTTTCCTTCAAGGATCTCATTACAAACTTCTCTTAATGGTTGAATCAACCATTCCTTCAACGATTTGTAGTATCTAGAAGTCAGTCCATCTGGTCCCGGAGATTTGCCCAGTTGCATATTCTGAATGGCAGCCTCTACCTCTTGTTCTGAGATTCTCTGGTTCAGATCCATCTTACTTTGCTGAGAGATATTTTGTAATCCATATCTTCCAAGGAATTTGTCTATATCTTCTTCATTTTGCGAGCCTTGGGTGTAAAGTTTTTTGAAGTAACTTAGAAAGCAATTTCTAATTTCGTTAGGTTTAGATATAGTCTTTCCATCAACCTCTAGGCTTGTAACTGTATTTAGTTTCTGCCTTTTCTTCAATTGCCATGCCAAAAGTTTACCGCATTTATTTGCTGATTCAAAAGTCTTTTGTTTCATTTGCTTTATCTTCCATTCAATCTCTTGGTTCATCAATTCCATATATTGAGTTTGATATAACTTAATCTCTCTTAAAATGTCCTGAGACTTTGGTTTTGTTCTTAGTTTCCTCTCTCCTTCCTTTATCATTTCCAAGATCTTCTCTTTTTTCTCATTTTGTTTTTTCCTCTTTATTGAATTTTGTTGAATCAAAAATCCTCTCATAACAGCTTTACTTGCGTCCCAGATCACTCTTTTCTCCACGTCAGTCCTCAAATTTATTTCAAAATAGTCTTTTAAGGTCTTTTGGGCCTTCGTGAGAATCTCCTTATCTCGAAAGAGGGTGTCATTCATTCTCCATCTAAATTGACCGGTTATTGTGAGTTTCATCTCCATCTTCACGGCGTTATGGTCGGAGCAAGTTTTTGGGCAGATTTCCACTTTCTTAATCTTTGGAGCCAATCCACTAGTAACCCAGATTTGGTCAATTCTGGTCCAGGTCATCATTGCTTGGGAGAAGAAGGTTCCCTCTCTCTCCAGAGGGTTCCTTGTTCTCCAAATGTCTATCAAGTCCATGTTTTCTGTCATTTCAAAGAAAGTCTTGGGGAGTCTCCCTTCTTTAGTGACTGTTAGTCTTTGTGCCTTGTCCATATTAGTGGAGACCACGCCATTCATGTCTCCCATGATTATCATATTATAATCCAGATAGTCCGTCAAAGTTTCATGAAGTCCCTTAAAGAAGTCAGATTTGCCTTCATTTGGTGCATAAATTCCAACAACTAAAAGTTTTTCTCCTTGTACTTGTATCTCCACAGCCAGATATCTCCCTTGTTCATCTTTAAATATCATTTTTGGAGCCCATTTCTCCTTCACATATATTACCACTCCCCTCTTCTTAACTTTGTCTGATGAGACAAATTCTTGTCCTAACCTTTTATTTGTAAGTAATCTCCTGTGGGCTCTAGTTATGTGAGTTTCTTGTAAACATATCAAATCCAATTGTTCTCTGTTCAAAATATGAAATACTTGTCTTCTCTTCAAAGGCCCATTCAGTCCATTACAATTCCAACTAAGGAATTGCAGAGCCATCTTGTTATTTTCTTAAGGCTCCTCCAACAGCTCCAAGTTGTTGCTCTTCTTCTGACGGTGGTGGTTTTTGTCCAAACGAGAGATTCAGGATATCCAGTGCTCTCCTCTGTTCTGCAAGTACGTCCACAGTCCCCTTCTGTAGGTCCTCCTGATATCTTGCCAGAAATTTGTCTTTATCTTGAATTGTCTTTATTTTCACTTTCTTTGCCTTGTAGTCGAATGACAGTCCTTGTGGGAATTCCCACCTGAAGCGGATCTGATTTTTCTTTAACAAAAGCACCAAATCCTTGTAGAAGTTTCTTAAGTCCAAGATATATTTTGGTATGTCTTTAAAAATCTGTACTGCTGAATTTCCAATTTGGAGGGCTTTTCCAAAGTGTAGTCCTAAAATTTTATCTCTTTCCTCCTTAGATCTGAGTGTGATCAAACAATCTCTTGGTGTCTTTCTATCTTGCTTTTTGCCGAGTCTAAAGGCAGTTGTGATTTTAAAATCGTCTTCCTCCAAGTCCCAGCAATCCGCAAACTCCCGTGTCAAATATTCCACAAGGTTGTCACTTTCATTCTCCGGAATCAGTCTTAATTTTAAGTTTCTCTCTTTCCTCTGTAACTCCCACAAGGCCAAGGTTGCATCATGCTCATAGACCTTCTTGGCAAGTGGCTCTAATTTCTCCTGCGTCTCTCCAGCTGTGGCTTTGGCCTCTTCGGCAATTTGACGCGTGGTGGCATTTTCCTCGACCAATTTATTTATAGATTCTGTATTCTGGTTTAATCTTGTTGATATTTCTGTTAATTTTTGTGTGTTCTCTGAAGTCTGTTTTGTCAAAGACTCCAGAGTCTGGTTTATCTTAAGCAAAGCTTCTGTCACAGCTTCCATAGAAACGGCTGCTCCTTTGTCCTGTCCTGTTGTTCCAGCTAGTCCGGCTGTTACGCCTAAGATCGAACCTCTTCTCTTTGCTTGTTGCAGCTGCAGCTGTTGCTGTTGTTGTTGCTTGGTCTTGGCTCTTGTAGTTATCTCTTCTTGTGGCCCACTCATGTCAAGGTCAATTCCCACGGGATTTATTCTCCCTTGGAAAATTCCACTGTCTTAGGCCGTGCTGGACTTCACTTTATCCTCTAGAGGGAGCGAATCAAAATGGCCATAGAAGGAAATTTCAAAATACATGAACAAAGGAGACCATCCAGGATGTAGAAAGAAAGGAGATTAACCCAGTCAAAATCAATGTTACTAAAGTCTTATAGCTTCCAATTGCCACAGTTGCCCAATATACTGTTTATACTGTTTCTTCTTAAAATGTACAAAAGTCAGGCACTGTGGAAACTTTGTATCAAGGTGTCACTTCACAGGGAAAAGTCAGCTCAATGTACTAAGAAGGCAGACCGTTTCAGACTTTCAAGTAAATGAGATAGCAGAGGTTTTTTCCTTCAAATAAGTCATGCAGTTAATGGTCAAATTCGCCTCCCCTCTGCCCTGCTTGCTAGAGGGGAGATCAAAGGTTTAAATGTCCGGTTTAGCTGATCAAGGGATGAATTTAAACGGATGCAGGTTTAGAGCTCCGTTGCTTTCACTTTCATGCAGTCGGGGGGAGGCAGACTTCCTTTGTTTAAATCTCCCCCGTTTTTAGCCCAATTTTTAAAATTAAGAAAAGTCCCAGTTATTTTTCAGTTCTTACTCACGGGGAATCAGTCCAAATTTCTTTTCAGGAAGGAATCGGCGCTCTCCGCTTATGGCGACGCGGCTTCACTTCGCAGGCTGGGTAGCGACTCTCAGCACCGCGCTCACTCCCGATGTCGATCCGTAGCCTTTAAAAAGGCTCTTTCACGGTACCGGGGGGCGCAAAGGTGCCCACCGAGTCTCCTTGTTCTCAGGCTTCAGCGCCTGGGATTTTAGGGGTCCCCCGCTTGCCGTAGCGGGTAAGACCCGAACTTGCGAAGCAGTCCTTCTCCGGAGCTCGGAGGTAGGACCGCCATTAAGCGCTGGCACCGACCGGAAGTCCCCCCTGCAACTGTATGGTATCTAGATGCCTTCCCTGCACAACTTCTTCCACTGCTGAACAAGACAGCGGGGAAGTTGCAGAGGCAGGTGGAAGCAGCCCCTAGAGACCAGTGACCCAAACCCTGCCTGGAAATGGGCATCCTTGTAGACAGATGCCATCACCCTGAAAGCCCCCAAGGGCAAATTCTGCCACAGACTCCCCCAGCTGCTTGGCGAAAGCTAAGAAGCTCTTTCTGATATTTCACCTTTCATTTTCACCCACCGCCTTCCGTGGCTGCCTGGAAGGCCATTCTTTTTCTTTCCCTCTCGTACTGCTGAGGGAACTCACCCCTGATCTCTCATTTAAGTCACCAGCCTATGCACCAGGGTATAGTTGAACTATGGAACTCATCGCCACAGGAGGCAGGGAAGGCCACCAACCAGGATGCCTTTAAAAGAAGATTAGGACAGAAACATGGAGGAGGAAGAGGGGGCTATCGATGGCTACTAGCCAGATGGCTACACTCAGCCGCCACAGCCTGAACCCCGGTTTCTGGAAGCCACAGGAGGGGAGAGTTGGTCTTGAGTTCAAATCCTGTTGCTGGCTTCCGGCAGCCAGTCGCTCGGCCCCTGCAAGTACAAGATGCTGGCTTATATGGGTCCTTTGCCTGGTCCTTTGCCTTTCTCACCCTGATCTGGCCACAGGGATCCACATGGCGGTCACCTCCAGGCTTGATTATTGTAACTTGCTCTATGCGGGGCTGCCCTTGAAGCGGACCCAAAAAACTCCAGCAGGTGCAGAATGCCGCGGCGAGGCTCCTTATGGGGTCCTTGCCGTGGGATCACATTCACCCGGTGCTTTGCCAGCTGCACTGGCTCCCGGTGGAGTACAGGGTCAGGTTTAAGGTGGTGGTTTTGACCTTTAAAGCCCTATGTGGCCTAGGACCCTCGTATCTATGGGACTGCCTCTCCTGGTATGTCCCGCGGAGGACCTTAAGGTCCACAAATGATAACACTTTGGAGGTGCCGAGCCGCAAGGTGGTTAGATTGGTCTCAACTAGGGCCAGGGCCTTTTCAGTACTGGCCCCGACTTGGTGGAACGCTCTGTCACACAACACCAGGGCCCTGCAGGACTTGACATCTTTCCGCAGGGCCTGCAAGACGGAGCTGTTCCGCCTGGCCTTTGGTTTGGACTCGGTCTGACCCTTATGTTTCCTTCCCTTTATGGTCTTGATTTATCGGCTACTTTAAAATGAGGCTGCATTTTAAATTGCATTCTAACTTGTATTTTAAATTGGTTTCCCCCCTCTCTTTTCCCCCTATTATGTTTTTACTGTGATTTTATTGGTGTTAGCCACCCTGAGCCAGGGAGGGCTGGGTATTAATAATAATAATAATAATAATAATAATAATAATAATAATAATAATAATAATAATAATAACCCAACAGACTCTTCCAATGTTCTTATCTTTCCCCCGCTTGGCCTTCAAACTGGGCAGCTTTTCAGCTATTTTCCGGCACAACTCTACGTGTAGCCACCTGCAAACTGGTCCCACTGCCCTGCGTCAACTGGACGGCAGTTGATCTGAAGATCAAAGGTGGGAGACACCGGGGGGATCCTCCCAGGAAAGCCTTTTAATGTCAGCCGTGTGGCATGTGAGGGAGCTGACCAGCTTTCCGACACGGCTCTCAGGCACCGTGCAGATTCCAGACCAAGGGAGTCACCCCAGGCCTGTCTGTCCTCTCTGAGGCAGATATCACAGGGTGGATACTGACTCATGACTATTTGGGGGCAGAATATTCTCCATGCCTTACTCATGGGACGCGGGACAGGCCCTGTGACTGCCTGTCCCCTGACCTTGGCCTGACATAAGGGCGTAAGAATAGAGTGCAGGATCAGGCCCATGGCACTTCCAGTCCAGCATCCTGTTCTCTCAGGGGCCGAACAGACGCCCCAATTGGAAACCAGTGAGCATATGGCCTCCATAGCACACTCTCCCCCCCCCCCGTGGTTTCCAGCAACTTGCATTCAGAAGTATTGCTGCCCCCCCCATCACAGCTCTGGTAAGTCATTGATAGCCTCCCCCCTTCCAGGAATCTGCCCAATCCTCTTTCAAAGCCGTCCAGGTGGGTGGCCATCATCCCTGTCTCCAGTGGCAGGGAGTTCCATAGTTTACCTACGCACTGTGTGGAAAAAGCACTTCCCTTTATCCATCAGCTTCAGCAGATGTCAAGAACTTCGGCTGTTATGAGGGAGAAAAACCTTTCGCTACCCACTTCCTCCTCAGCGTGACTCATTTTGCAAACCTCACTTCACCTCCTTACTCAGCTTTTCTCTGAAATAATAATAAAAAATCCTTATTGGGCAGTGTTGCCCCCTAGTGATGGGGCTTGTGAAGAAGCGTCGCAGATTTCACTTGGCCCAGGGCTGCTTCTGCAAATTTTGACATTTGATTATTAGTTATTGATTTGGAACCTTTTACAAACACACACACACACACACACACACACACACACACACACACACACTTCCTGGGGACGGACTTCCTCCGCATGTGACCAGAGGTGGGTGTGGCCTCACCTGTGCAGGTAATGACAAAAGCACAGGGCAGGCAGCCATCTCTCTCTCTCTGCCATTTTCCTTCGATGAGGAAACATCTAAGGATGCCCTCTTGGCTCCCAGCCAAGAGAGGAGATAAGGACTATCTTGCTACAAGATAGATTCTGAATGTATGTAACCTTTTTAAGCCTGTCTGCCTTCTGGGATCATGTTGTGAACAGAACGTGAGTAAACTCTTTTATACTTTTATAAAGACTGTGTCGTGTCTTGTATTTTAAGAGGGAACAAAGGGGAAATTACCAGAGTAATTATTATAGAGGTTCTAGCGAACCTGTGCACACGTTACCGTTGCGAACTTAAAGGGGAATGTCTATAAACTCTGCTGATATTTTGGGAACTTGTTAGCACAAGTTGGATAAGGATATAATTAGTCAATATATCCTCTCCTGCACCCCAGAACATTCCCACACTAACATACCCTCCAACATTTTTCTGATGAAAATAAGGACGCCCTAAGGCACGGGTCAGCAAACCTTTTCAGCAGGGGGGCAGTCTACTGTCCCTCAGACCTTGTGGGGGGCCAAACTATTTGGGGGGGGATGAATGAATTCCTATGCCCCACAAAGAACCCAGAGATGCATTTTAAATAAATAGACACATTCTATTCGCAGGCTGGATTGAGAAGGCCTTAGTTTGCCTACCCATGCCCTAAGGAAAAGTGGGACATTTCAGGAACAAACAAGACGCCGGGATGGCTTCTGCAAATCTTGGTCTGTCCCCGGAAAAGAGGGATGCTTGGAGGATCTGCTCCAACCACAAGACCACCGCTAGCTGAGTGGCGATGGGGGACAGCCATGTGCCAGGCGCTGGGCAGAGAAAGGAAGGCAATTGCCTCACCCGCTTGTCTGTGTCTGGCATGGAAGACGTTGGCCGGGGACAAGGGGGGCAGGAGGAAGAGGGTGAAGAAGGGGAGCCAGAAGGAAGGAAGGCAAAACGAGGGCTCTGGTGCCGCCAAGGCTGGAGCAGCTTAGATGGGTTGAAGAGGAAGCCCAGTCTTGCTCAAGGTGCTTTTGCAGAGCTGCTGACGTGAAGCCTTGGCTCCTTGGCCAACGATAAGGGCGAGGAAAACACCATCCCTGATAAGAGGCCAAAGAAAGCACCAAGGCGGGTGATGGAATCTGGGCGGTTGTTTTGGAGAAGATGCTGATATGAAATGCCTGAGGACATGACTCACCGCCGGGAGAACCGGTTGCACTTTCCCCTAGAAAGATTCTGGGCATGTGGGAAATGTGGAAGAGTCCCCCTGCCCCCCCCATAGCCCCCAAATGACGCAGAGGATGTGGAGATCTGGTCCCAGTCCTCATTGATGGACAAGGACGTTCAGGCTCCCTTTTGCTCCAGCTCCATTTAACTGCATTTAATTAAACAGGTGGATGCAGCTGCCAACACTTCACCCTGCCAAGGGGGTTTATGACACCTGTAACCCAGTCAGCCACACCTCGCTGGCTGGCTTTAATATGCCAGGGCAGACAAGGATCCCAGGACCTCCTGGTTGGGAGCATCACTGCAAGCAGACTGGCCCCCTTCACCATCCCACATGAACTGGGCTCAGCTGTCACTGTCACAATAGCCTAGCCTAAATCATGGGTAGGCAAACTAAGGCCTAGGGGGCTGGATCCGGCCCAATCACCTTCTCAATCTGGCCCGCAGATGGTCCGGGAATCAGCGTGTTTTTACATGAGTAGAATGTGTCCTTTTATTTAAAATGCATCTCTGGGTTATTTGTGGGGCATAGGAATTCGTTCATTCCCCCCTCCCCCAATATAGCTCTCCTGCCAACCTAGCAGTTCGAAAGCACATCAAAGTGCAAGTAGATAAATAGGTACCACTCCGGCGAGAAGGTAAATGGCATTTCCGTGCGCTGTTCTGGCTTCGCAAGAAGCGGCTTAGTCATGTTGGCCACATGACCCGGAAGCTGTCTGCGGACAAACACCGTCTCCCTTGGCCAGTAAAACAAGATGAGCACTGCAACCCCAGAGTCGTCCGTGACTGGACCTAATGGTCAGGGGTCCCTTTCCCTTTAAATATAGTCCGACCCTGCACAAGGTCTGAGGGACAGTGGACGTGCCCCCTGCTGAATTTTTTTGCTGACTCCTGGCCTAAATCCATGGTTTCCAAACGACCTACACTGGCTCCCAGTACGTTTCTGAGCACAATTCAAAGTGTTGGTGCTGACCTTGAAAGCCCTAAATGGCTTCGGTCCAGTATACCTGAAGGAGCGTCTCCACCCCCATCGTTCAGCCCGGACACTGAGGTCCAGCTCCGAGGGTCTTCTGGCGGTTCCCTCACTGTGAGAAGCCAAGTTACAGGGAACCAGGCAGAGGGCCTTCCTTATGGTGGCACCCCCCTGTGGAACGCCCTCCTATCAGATGTCAAGGAAATAAACCACTATCTGACTTTTAGAAGACATTTGAAGGCAACCCTGTACAGGGAATCATAGAATCATAGAATCATAGAATCATAGAGTTGGAAGAGACCACAAGGGCCATCGAGTCCAACCCCCTGCCAAGCAGGAAACACCATCAGAGCACTCCTGACATATGGTTGTCGAGCCTCTGCTTAAAGACCTCCAAAGTAGGAGACTCCACCACACTCCTTGGCAGCAAATTCCACTGTCGAACAGCTCTTACTGTCAGGAAGTTCTTCCTAATGTTTAGGTGGAATCTTCTTTCTTGTAGTTTGGATCCATTGCTCCGTGTCCGCTTCTCTGGAGCAGCAGAAAACAACCTTTCTCCCTCCTCTATGTGACATCCTTTTATATATTTGAACATGGCTATCATATCACCCCTTAACCTCCTCTTCTCCAGGCTAAACATGCCCAGCTCCCTTAGCCGTTCCTCATAAGGCATCGTTTCCAGGCCTTTGACCATTTTGGTTGCCCTCCTCTGGACACGTTCCAGTTTGTCAGTGTCCTTGAATTGTGGTGCCCAGAACTGGACACAGTACTCCAGGTGTGGTCTGACCAGAGCAGAATACAGTGGCACTATTACTTCCCTTGATCTAGATGCTATACTCCTATTGATGCAGCCCAGAATTGCATTGGCTTTTTTAGCTGCCGCGTCACACTGTTGGCTCATGTCAAGTTTGTGGTCAACCAAGACTCCTAGATCCTTTTCACATGTACTGCTCTCAAGCCAGGTGTCACCCATCTTGTATTTGTGCCTCTCATTTTTTTGCCCAAGTGCAATACTTTACATTTCTCCCTGTTAAAATTCATTTTGTTTGTTTTTGCCCAGTTCTCTAATCTGTCAAGGTCGTTTTGAAGTGTGATCCTGTCCTCTGGGGTGTTAGCCACCCCTCCCAGTTTGGTGTCATCTGCAAATTTGATCAGGATGCCCTTGAGTCCATCATCCAAGTCGTTGATAAAGATGTTAAATAAGACCGGGCCCAAGACAGAACCCTGTGGCACCCCACTAGTCACTCTTCTCCAGGATGAAGAGGAACCATTGATGAGCACCCTTTGGGTTCGGTCAGTCAGCCAGTTACAAATCCACTGAGTGGTAGCAGAGTCAAGACCGCATTTTACCAGCTCCTTTACAAGAATATCATGGGGCACCTTGTCAAATGCCTTACTGAAATCAAGGTAGGCTATATCCACTGAGTTCCCTTCATCTACCAGGCTTGTAATTCTGTCAAAAAATGAGATCAGGTTAGTCTGACATGACTTATAGCTTTTTAATGTTTGATGTTTTATTGTGTTTTTAATGTTCTGTTGAAAGCCACCAAGAGTGGCTGGGGAAACCCAGCCAGATGGGCGGGGTATAAATATTATCTGAAGAAGTGTGCATGCACACGAAAGCTCATACCAAGAACTAACTTAGTTGGTCTTTAAGGTGCTACTGGAAGGAATTATTATTATTATTATTATTATTATTATTATTATTATTATTATTATTTCAGGGAAACTCCCCCCCCGTTCCATGCTAAACCCATCCCCAATGCCCCCCTTCCCTTATAAAACCCATTATTCAGAATAACAGTTCGCATGATGCACTATGGATTATACGAACACAATAGCACTCAACACCGTAACGATAGATCGCAGATTTAATCAAAATCCAATGAAAGCTATTTAGTTTTATTAATTCAACAAAACTGAATTGACCCTGGGATAGCCAGCTTTTCAAAGTCTGATCGCGTACCCTCCAACATTCCTCGGATGAAAATAGGGACATTGCTCCCCCCCCCCCCCCGACCATCAATGACCCCCCCTCTCTCCAACATCCTCTGCCCTGCTGGGACTTTTGACTCCTAGATCTTCGCTGGTTCTCATTACAGCCGAGCTGAATGGGATGAGATTTGCTCCTTACAAAGTTCCACATCTACAGGGAGCCCAGTTCTTTATTCGCGGACAATGGGCCATCAGAAACTCCTTCCGCACCTCTGATAAGATTTTAAGCGTTGGAAGCTCAGAAGCCTGAGCGACAATGTGCCTTCATTAAAAGTACAGAAAGGCCATTATCTTTAGAGATGACCCTCAGCCCCTCTAGACAAACTCCTGCACGCGGACACTGGAATAAGGTCAATCTATGCTTGCAGGCTTCCAAATAAACACACCTCTCTCTCTCTCTCTCTCTCTCTCTCTCTCTCTCTCTCTCTCTCTCTCTCTCTCTCTCTCTGTGTGTGTGTGTGTGTGTGTGTAAATGAGCTTGGCAAGGGAGAAGCTAAACATTGAGAATAAAGCGGACATCAAATTCATTATTTTATGGCTAGCTCCATCAGCTGATAAGGAGCAGTTTTACACAGGCAAAAACAGAGAGGTTCTCCCCAGGATCCTACAATACAAAATTGGCAGAGGGGTCCGGGAGGGGAGGGAGGAGAATGGCCAATTTTCTCAATTTTATGATTCATGTTTCATTCTATTTCTGCCAAAAAAAACAATGTTATGCTGCTTTCATTGTTCTGCATTGCATTTTAAATGCAGCTGCCCAGAAAATGTAGGTTATTGGGAGGGCATTGAAATGCAGCCAATTTTTTTTTAAAAAAAAAAAAAACTTGGGAACAATAGGATTATAGAATTGTAGAGTTGGAAGGGACCCCAGGGGTCATCTAGTCCAACCCCCTGCAATGCAGGGATCTCCGCTTAAGCCTCCATGACAGATGGCCGCCCAACTCTTACTTAGAAACCACCAAGGAAGGAGAATCTGCCACCTTCCCAGGGAGTCCATTCCACTGTCAAACAGCTCTTACCCTCAGAAAGTTCTTCCTGATGTTGTATCAGAATCCCCTTTCCCATAATTTGAATCCGTTGGTTTGGTTCCTGCGGTCGGCAGCAACAGAAAACAAGCTAGCTCCATTTTCCCTTGAGATATTGGCTCTCCCATCTCCTCTCAGTCTCCTCTTTTCCAGGCTAAACGTACCCAGCACCTTCAACCATTCTTAGCAAATCTTGTTTTCCAAGCCCTCGGTCGTCTCGTTTGCTTTCCTCTGCTGCTCACCTTCCAGCTTGGCAATAATCTTCTCAAGGTGGGGTCCCTAGAACTGGAGAAAGCGAGCTAGCTGGGGGGGGAGAGAGAGAGAGAGAGAGAGAGAGAGAGAGAGAGAGAGAGAGAGAGGTGAGAAGCTTCCTCAGTGAACCAAACACCAAGGAGGGTGTAATAAAAAAAATTAAGGTTATATATATATTATATATATATATATAATAAAAGTACCAACCAAGCACGCACATAGATATGTGGACCACATGTCTGGAGCAGCACAGGAAGACCGTCCTGAAACCATTTTGACTCCCAAACTGACCAAATGTTTTCTCTGCAAGGAGGGAGGGGGTGAGGGAACCTTCCCATTGTCTCAGGAATTGGGAAATCACCATCTCAAAGGAATGGCCAGACTACCAGGAAAGGCAATCAGATAAGGCATTATCAGATAACCGGGCAGACAGGAAAAATGACAACATTCAAATTTGTGTTGCAGATCGCCTTTTTTGTGATGCAGGTATGATGTTTGTGGGGGGTGGTCTTGGGTTACACCCCTTCTGTGATGTATGTATGATGTATGGAGGGGTGGTCTGGAGCTCCAGGGCAGGGAATTTCCAGAGCAGGGAATTTTAAATGGCTATATAAGGGACGTGGGTGGCGCTGTAGGTTAAACCACAGAGCCTAGGACTTGCCGATCAGAAGGTTGGCAGTTCGAATCCCTGTGACAAGGTGAGCTCCCGTTGCTCGGTCCCTGCTCCTGCCAACCTAGCAGTTCGAAAACATGTCAAAGTGCAAGTAGATAAACAGGTACCACTCTGGCGGGAAGGTAAACGGCGTTTCCGTGCGCTGCTCTGGTTCGCCAGAAGCGGCTTAGTCATGCTGGCCACATGACCCGGAAGCTGTACGCCGGCTCCCTCGGCCAATAAAGCGAGATGAGCGCCACAACCCCAGAGTCAGTCACGACTGGACCTAATGGTCAGGGGTCCCTTTACCTTTTTATATAAAGGCAGGCACACCTTGGTTCTGGGTCCTTCTGAGTGTGAGGGGAGCACCCTTTTGTAACAGATCAATAAAGATCAGGCTTACTAGCTGCTTTGCTTCTCAATATTCTCTGGTTGGCCTCTGTTATTTTATCCTACCAATACAGAACCCACAAAAGGACTCTATAAGGGCTCTTGGATACCCCATAAGGGAAGTAGGGCAGATTTTGCTTACAAGGGAGCTTGTCACTCACGCCAAGAGAAGAGCTCAGAATCAGCTTCTGCCATTACAAGGAGGGCAGATGACCATGTCCAGAGCAGGCAGGTGAGTGACCCCTTCCTCTCTCCACCCCAGGGAAATGCAAGAGCAGTTGTGGGTGTGTTCAAAGTCTCCCCTCCATTGGCTTGCATGCCCCATTGGCCTTGTGCAGAAACAAGAAGGGAAAATGGTTACTTTTGCCCGCAACTCTCTCGGCAGAGACTTCCTCCTTCCTGGGAACCATTTGCAGGGGGCGGCGGGGGGGGGAGCAGTTTCTTTCCTTCCGTTTTGTGAAATCAGCCAGAGGACCCTTAATCGTTCTGGGGAGCTCCAGGACAAACTGTGCGTCGTTCTAGCAATTACATCTCCGTAATATGGCCGTGGAAGAGCTCTCGCGTGATGGATCTCTGTGTCAGTCCGGTATTAGACACAAACAAGCAAGACGCTTCCTGTTGCCCCCTCTCGGCTGCAATTTGATAATTAGCAGGTCGTTATCCTGCCGTTAGAAAATGACTGTGCAACAGAGCTTGAAGGAGGCACTTGGCAAGGGAGGCCGGTGGTGATTACGGGCGCCTCTTCTATCTTTTCGGATGAGCGTGTGCTTGCCAAGATTCTCAAATATGCTATTTCTGAGCCTGGCTAATATGCTTGGAAGAAAGAGAGCTGAAAGGGTCACGCATTTCGCAAAGACCTCCTAAGCCAGCCCCAGTCCTGCAGGCCCCAGTCAGGTGCTTCTAGAACAGTAGAATTGTTCCTGGAAGGGACCCCCAAGGCTCATCTAGTCTGCCTGCAGTTCAGGAATCACAGCTCAGGAACCCCAAACAGGTGGCCACCCAACCTCTGCTTAAAAACCTCCAATGAATCATAGACCAGTAGGGTTAGAAGGCACCTGAATCGTCATCTAGTCCAGCCCCTGCAATGCAGGTATCACAACTAAAGCATCCCTGACAGATGGCCATCCAACCTGAAATATGCTCGGAGTCCTGTAGTGATTTCATGCTCTTTATTGCAGCTTGTAAAACAGTGATTTAAACCCCCCCCCCCAAACCTCAGGCTTTTATATACATTATTTACACAATGAGTCCCGTCTGATTGGCTGATTCTGCTTCCCTCCTGGAGCCTGATTGGACGGGACTCATTGTGCCAATCAGTTGTTGCATTCTACCATCCTACCAGCCTATTAGGCTGATTAACGTCCTCCTGGAGCCTGATTGGTCTTTTCCTGCAGGCCAATCAGTTGTTGCATTCTAGGATCCTACTTGCCTATTGCTCTAGGATCCAAGCTCTAACACATAACACAACCTCTGCTTAAAGACCTCTATGGAAGGAAAGTCCACCACCTTCCGAGGGAGTTCATTCAACTGTTGAATGATTCTTATCACCAGAACGTTCATCCTAACGTTAGTCAGAATCTCTTTTATGCTGCTTGAATTCATTGCTTCGGGTCCTGTCCTCTGGGGTAGCAGAAAAGAAGTTAGCTCCACCTTCCATGTGACAGCCCTTCAGATATTTGAAGACAGCTCTCATGTCACCTCTCAGTCTCCTCTTATCCAGGCTAAATATACCTAGCTCCTTCAACCATTCCTCATATGGCCTGGATTCCAGACCCTTGATCATCTTGGTCACCCACTTTCCAGCTTGTCAACATCCTTCTTAAATTGTGGTGCTCAGAACTGGACACAGGACTCCAGGTGTGGTCTGACCAAGGCAGAAGAGAGCAGGACTATGACTTCTCTTGGTCTGGCCACTAGTCTTCTGTTGATGCTGCTTAGAATAGCATTCGCTTTTCAAGCTGCTGCCTCATACTGTTGACTCACGTTCAGCTTGTGGTCTGCAAAGACCCCCATGATCAAAGCCATCTAAGTTGACGGCCATCACTGCTTCCAGAGGAGGCAGGTTCTATTATTTAATGATGAACTGTGCTCTGAAAAGGCTAAAATGCTCACTTGAGATCATTGTGAATGCCAGTCAGTTGGCTTGGCCTGGAGGGGCTGGGGAGATAAGGATCCTGACATGGTTCCACACCCCCAGACTGTAGTAAGACCATATGGGCGTCTGCTCCCATGACTTAGGACTTGTCCTTCTGGTTATGCAGTTTCAAGCCATGGGTCTGAGCAGTTCCCCCCTTGCCCTGCTCCTTTCCCAGGGAAAACCTGCTCTTTAGTGCCAAATCGGAACAAACGTCAACCTGGAGAAAACCTGAATTGCTGTTTGCTCCAATTGACTGCCAAGGAGCAGTTTTCTTGGGGGGAAAGCAGTGGGAAAAGAGGAAGTGTGGCTAAGCCCTAAGTCAGGAATGAAATAAGGACTGGGAAATAGATGGACAGAGAGCAGGCCGAGTCAGTCAATCCAACTGGCAAAAGAAACTATCAGCTGTGATTCATCATTTGGCATCAACTTACCATTTTCCATTGCAAATGTTGCCTCCAAGGAAAAATAACTGGTGGATTTTCTTTTTATTGAACAAATGGTTTGTGATCCTCCCCCCGCTTATCTTAGATAGAGATCCTGAAATAAGAATGATCCATAAACATTATAAACAAGTGGGAAGCACTGAAGAGCCAAGGGGCTGGACCATCAACTGGACCCGCAGAGTTGCCCCAAGACTGGGACAATTATTTTGTTTTAATTTTAAAGACTTGGATGAGCAGATTACCAAACATTCAAAAAGGAGAGATATGGTAATCATGGGGGACTTTGACTTCCCTGATATCTTTTGGGACTCAAACTCTGCCAGTAATGCAAGGTCCAACAAAGTCCTCCTTTGCCTGGCTGACAATTTCATTTCCCAGAAGGTGGGAGAACCAACAATGGTGTATCTTAATATTTAATATTTTAATATTTCAATATTTTAATGCTGTATTTTAATCTTGTTTTTAAGTTGTATTCATTCAACATGTTTTTATTATTGCTTGTTAGCTGCCCTGAGCCCGGCCTTGGCTGGGGAGGGCGGGGTAAAAATTATTATTATTATTATTATTATTATTATTATTATTATTATTATTATTATTATCATTATCTTGGACCTGGTCCTCACCAATAGAGAGGAACTGATTGATGAAGTGGAAGTACCAGAAAACGGGGGAGGAAGTGAGTTTCAGGATACAGAGGCAAGGGAAAGCTGAGCGTAGTCAGACCCACACTCTGGACTTGTAAGAAGGCCAATTTCAAAAAGCTGAAGGAGCTCCTGGGTGAGATCCCAGGGTCAGAAATACTCGGAGAGAAGGGAGACCAAGAAGGATGGGAGATTCTAAAAGGAGAAATATTGAGGGCCCAAAAACAGAGATTACCGGTGTGGCTGCGTAAGGAGCTTGCAGATGAGCTGAGAGTTAAGAAGGGCTTGTATAAGAAAGGGAAGAATGGGGAAATCACAAAGGAGGAGTAGACACGAGTTGCTAACAGTTGCAGGGGGGAAGTCAGGTTGGTTAAAGCCACTGATGGACGTAGGTGGGGACAGGAGGAGCGGTCCACCCCAGGTGCCATCTCAGGGGGGTGCCATGCCCACCGCCCCCCTCCCAGATGCTTGCCGCTCACTGCCCCTGCCCTGGGATGTGCACCAGTCGCTACGCACCCCCCCATGCATGCCACGCCCCCTGGGACACGCCCCCAGATGTACGCCAGAATGAGCTCAGGCTGGCAAGAGAGGTTAAAAATAATAAAAGAGGCTTCTTTGGCTATGTTCTAAGTTAGTGGAAGAACAAGCAAGTGGAAGGTCCTCTGCGTGGGGAAGACGGAGAAATGGTATTGGGTGACAGAGAAAAGGCGGAACTGCTCAACCCCTACTTTGCCTCTGTCTTCCCCGCAAAGGAAAGTAATGCCTAACCTGGTGGTAACAGAATAAATTGTGCAGGAGGGAGCTGCAGCCCAAGATAGGAAAAGTGGTAGGAAGGAAACACCTGGATACTTTAAATGAATTCAAATCTCCAGGGCCTGGTGAGCTGCATCTTTCTGAGAATAAGTGCTCAACGAGGGTGGAGTGGACGCCCCCGGGAGTTGGTGGCCCTCCTGCCAGGATTCCAAAACTGTGACCCCTACATTGCAGGGGGTTGGGACCATATGTTGATCAGTTCCTTCCAACGCTACCATTCCATGATTCCATCAAATGTTTTGAGTCGGATACATTCACTCGTAATTTCCTCCTCTGACCACTGGGTGTCACTCTTGTGCCAGGTCCAGAATGTGAGCCTTCTGCCTCCCCCCCCCCCCCAATCAGGGAGAAGAGAAAGACAATTATAGAGCCTTTTTGAACCCGAGAGACAATAATTGGCTTTAATATTGTGGCAGGAGCATCTCAAGTGAGCCGCTGATGGTGCCGTCCTCACTTCAGAGGCAGGGCGGGGTGGGGGTGGGTGCTGGGGAGGTTCAAAGGGGGATGGAAGACAGGTGAACTAATATCAGTGTACTGTAAGAAGCAAAGATCACCCGTGTTGAAGCAATGATTCTTCAACATCATCTTCGTAGGACTGGTCATGTTGGGCGGATGCCTGATGATCGTCTTCCAAAGCAACTCCTCTATTCTGAACTTTAAGATTGGAAAGGGTAATGCTGGTGGTCCACAAAAGAGGTTTAAAGATGCTCTGAAGGCAAATATTTAAAAATGCAGTATAAGTAGTGATAACTGGGAAACAGTGGCCTGCGAGTGCTCCGGTTGGAGAACAGCCTTCACTAAAGGTGTCGTGGGCTTTGAAGACACTCGAACTCAGGATGAAAGGGAGAAACGTGCTAAGAGGAAGGCACACTTGGCAAATCCACACCATGATGAACTCCTGCCCGGGAACCAATGTCCCCACTGTGGAAGGACGTGTGGATCCAGAATTGGCTTCCACAGTCACTTACAGACCCATTGTTAAAACCGTGTTCATGGAAGACACTCTTACTCGGCTACGGGGGATCGCCAGAGAAGAAGGAGAAGGAGTTGAGTCCACGGCTACTGTGACTCCATCGCATCAAAGAGTGTGGAAGGACTCTGTCCCTTTTGCAGTGGAGGAGCCTCCGCCTTCTTCATTCAGGACAGAGTTAAACTGTGGAACTCCCTCCCAAAGGAGGCAGGGATGACCGCTAACTTGGTTGGCTTTAAAAGAAGAATGGGCAAATTCATGGAGGAGGAGAGGGCTTTCCAGGGCTACTAGCCAGGATGGCTACTCACGGCCTCCAATGTCAGAGGCAGCAATGGTTCTGGGAGATCATCCACACTTACCTCTCACCCTTGCCCTGAACGGCCTCGGCCCAGTATCCCTGAAGGAGTGTCTCCACCCCATCGTTCTGCCCGGACACTGAGGTCCAGCTCCAAGGGCCTTCTGGCGGTTCCCTCACTATAAGAAGCGAAGTTACAGGGAACCAGGCAGAGGGCCTTCTCTGTGGTGGCGCCCTCCCTGTGGAACGCCCTCCCTTCAGATGTCAAGGAGATAAAGAATGGACTTTTAGAAGACATTTGAAGGCAGCCCTGTTTAGGGAAGCTTTTTAATGTTTGGTGTTTTATTGTGTTTTTAATACAGTGGTACTTCGGGATACAGACGCTTCAGGTTACAGACTCTGCTAACCCAGAAATAGTACCTCGGGTTAAGAACTTTGCTTCAGGATGAGAACAGAAATCGTGCGGTGGCAGCAAGAGGCCCCATTAGCTAAAGTGGTGCTTCAGGTTAAGAACAGTTTCAGGTTAAGAACAGACCTCTGGAACGGATTAAGTTCTTAACCCGAGGTACCACTGTATTCTGTTGGAAACCCGGTCAGATGGGCAGCTTATTATTATTATTATTATTATTATTATTATTATTATTATTATTATTATTATTATTATTATTTCCAGGCACAGGCCTGTGCTATAAATCGCCTGTGTCTGATCAATTATTATTTTTTGCCTTGGCGCTTTGCCCATGAAAACCCACTCCTTAGCGCTGAATCAGAACAAACAGCAATTTGGCAGAAAAGAGCGGGTTTTTGCTGGGAAGATGTCAGGGTAAAATTAAATTGCTCAGGCATGGCACTTTAAAGTGCAGAACTGTGCCTAGAAACATGGGGAGTCTGGAGGAGCCTTGAATGTCAGTCCCTGGAAACCACAGGGTGGGGGAGCTGCCCTTGGGCTCAGATCCGGCTTGCAGGTTTCCAAACATGGACATCTGGCTGGTCACTGTGAGAACAGGAACCTGGATTAGATGGGCCAAGACTCCAGCTGTGGTCTGACCAAGGCAGAATAGAGCGGGACTAGTACTTCCCTTAGGAAGTGGGTTAAACCACAGAGCCTAGGACTTGCCAATCAGAAGGATGGAGGTTTGAATCCCCGCAACGGGGTGAGCTCCCGTTGCTTGGTCCCTGCTCCTGCCAACCTAGCAGTTCGAAAGCACCTCAAAGTGCAAGTAGATAAACAGGTACCACTCCGGTGGGAAGGTAAACGGCGTTTCCATGCGCTGCTCTGGCTCGCCAGAAGCGGCTTAGTCATGCTGGCCACATGACCCAGAAGCTGTACGCTGGCTCCCTCGGCCAGTAAAGCGAGATGAGCGCTGCAACCCCAGAGTTGGCCACGACTGGACCTAATGGTCAGGGGTCCCTTTACCTTTACCTTTATTACTTCCCTCGATCTGGACAGTAGACTTCTGTTGATGCAGCCTAGAATAGCATTAGCTTTTTCCCGCTGCTGCATCACACTGTGGGCTCATGTTCAGCTGGTGGTCCACCCAGACCCCTAGATCCTTTTCACATGTTCTGCTAGGAAGCCAGGTGTCCCCCACCTTAAATCTTTGCAGCTGGTGCTTCCTGCCTAAGTGCAGAATTTGTCCCTTTGGAAATGCTGCTCATTTGGGCCCAGTTCTCCAGCCTGTTGCAGTCATCTTTGTGGGATGTAATCCACTGGAGCAGCCAAGTACAACATTCCTCGTTTGCCTAGAGTGGACACAGACAGGGGATGTTGATCCAGCCAGTTGAACTTCCTGTTCCACCTGGTCTGGAGCATCTTCCCCCTGTGTGTGGCCAGGTAGGTGGGCGTGACCCTGGCAGACCCCACCAAAGGTCCCGTCACACAGCCATCTCCCTTCTTCTTCCATTGACTTCTCTTGGACTGCACTGCTGGCTCTCAGCCAGCAGCTTGTGGGATGATGAGTTCCCATATGGGATGGACTCTGTGGTGTTTGCCCTCCTAGGTGACATCATGCTGGGTCATAAGGAAAGGGTTAAATGAGTGTGAAGTGATTGGCCAGTGGGAACTCAAGGGGAGGAGTTAGAGTTAGAGTTGTTGAGGAGTCAGTCGGGTGTTGGAGAAGAGAGAGGGAGGATAAGTCTGTGGGTTGGGATAGTTTGATGTGAGAGAGCGATAGAATCTGTTAAGAGGAGTCAGATAGACAGTTGGGATAATCAGATAGAAGTTATTAGGAAGGTATAGGCCGGTAAAGAAACTAAGATTAAGAAACTGACAAGAAAAATTATCTGAAACCATAAACTTGATATGCTTATAAAATAAACTTGTTTATTTGGTTTAATGTTAACAAGTGTCTGGACTCTGTGTGCACCCGAGAGAAATGGGTTGGTGGCAGCAGGGAAGCAATCACAGTGGTGGCACAGGGATCAATAGACCATCAAACGTCCGGGGACCCTGTGTTACTTCCAGGTTTCGCTGCTCGCGCATGCGCAGGAGCGCAAAATGATGTCACGTGCATGCACAGACGCAGCAAATCGCAACCCGCGCGTGCGCAGATGCACCGCTGTGGGTTGCATTCTTTTCATGTTGAGAACAGGCTTCCGGAACGGATCCCGTTTGCAACCAGAGGTACCACTGTATTCTTTTTAGGAGGGATGAAAGGGGTCTTACCAGAAATATACTCCAATCTCAAGGAAGCCAGATTGGATTGCTTAAGAGATTCAGACGAATCTACCAACTAGCTTCCTGCTATATATTGGGGAATGCACTCTGCAAGCTTGAGAGAGGAAGGATACTATTAAATCAATATATCCTCTCCCATATTGGACAAACAGGCCAAACCCTACGACAAAGGATAAATGGACATAAATCTGACATCAGGACTCATAAGACAGAGAAGTCAGTAGGAGAACACTTCAGTCTCCCAGGACACTCAATACAGGATCTCAAAGCAGCTGTCTTATTACAAAAGAATTTCAGAAATGGACTTGGAAGAGAAGTTGCTGAATCACAACTTATTACTAAACTGAAAACTATGGAGAGACCTGGTCTGAATAGATACTGGATTCTTGTCTCATTACATATGCTAATCATCTGCATACTATCCCTTGCTTTTTCCTGTAGGACTAATTGCAGTCGTTAAGAGTCGCCAACAGATTGACCGTACCCATTGAGTCAATCCCCCATCTCCTACTAGCCTTCTGAGAAAAACCTCACCCCACCCTCCCCCTATATACAAGGGTCTGGTGACTTCTGTTCCAGTGTATCTGAAGAAGTGTGCATCCACATGAAAGCTTAGACCCAGAACAATCTTAGTTGGTCTCTAAGGTACTACTGGGCAAAATTTTTATTTATTTATTTCGACTGCGACAGACCATCACGGCTACCTACCAGAATCTATATCCTCTCCTAGTATCTACAACATTCCCACAATCTTGAATCCCGATTCTGCCTTCTGGGTTTTTAGCAACCCCTCCTAGCTTAGATTTGTGGAAGAGTCAGCCGCTTCCGTTTAGGTAATAAATTGCTTTGACATGATGCTCAGCAGATTGTGGCGGGAGCTCCTCTCAGGAGATACAGATCCCTATTGCAATATCCAGTGCCAGGTTCCTTTGCCAAAACCACAGAGCTGTGGAAGAGGAGGAGGAGGAGGAGGAGGAGGAGGAGGAGGAGAGTCCTTTGTGACTGACACGGCTCCTTCTCGCCCAGCCTAGAAACTCCTTCCCTCTCTTTCTCTCTCTCGCTCGTCACGGAGCCTCTTCTTCCAGGTAGCTTCTGGGGTTTCATTTCCCTAAATGCCACTGCGGCGAGATTGATCGAGGCAGCCGGACGTGGAGAATGGGTCTCTAATGGGATAATCAAATCTTGGAGACCAATAATTGCTCCTCGGTTTATTCCGCAAATATCCCTGGTTAGCTCTGAGGGAGAATGGATGTCCCCTCCCAGGCCCAGCTCCACCACTGCCTCCCTGGAACGAGGCCCAGGAAGGCCGGCCCAGAGCTGAGCGCAGAAGTCTCAGCAGCTCTGGATTTTTGCAGGAACCCCCCCCCCCATCATTCAGTTTGTACAAACACAACACACTCACACATGACATACGTGACGTTTCTGTTATAAATTCATATTAAATCAACCATACATCGGATTTACACCGGTCCACTTTTATTTTGCTCCATGAAGAAAGGACTATCAAAGGGGGATGGTTTGATACAGGATGGCCATAATCCCTTAAGCGTACCAACACGTACTCAGTTGGCATGATGACCTTGATGGTCCCAGACAGAAGACCATCAAGGTCACAAGGAACTTGCATATGGGAGTGGATTCAACATAGACTGGAACAAAGGACAATGATCAGATCTTCCCTCTGGGGGCAGGAAACTGCAAGCTCCCCTTTGTCACCTGGAAAGTGCTCATGAGGAGGGGGAAAGGGGGAACCAGCCAGGTGGCAAGATACTCAGGTTACCACCACAAACTCCCATATGAACACAGCTGACCACAGCAACTCTGCTCTGCCTCCTCCACGGGAGCAGCGAAGTTTCAGGGTATCTGTTACGGAAATTACTGGGGGGGCCCACATATTTAAAGTTGTTAAATGTTACAGATATTATGCCTGAATGTATCCTTTCAACTTGACAGCTCAGGGAAGTTACCTAGCTTTAACAATCATATTAAATCAACTCCTTTGCCAGTTTCCTCCATCCCAAAGCTATTTCCCCCTTGAAAAGGACTCCAGGAAGTTTCCAGAGGTGACAATTGCTGAGCTGATTGTTGGCCAAGAAAAGCCTAATCCCATCACCAGGCTTCCCAAGGGGTCCAGACATGCAAAGGAACTTCTATTGTACTTTTGGGTGGTGGGTACTTAAGACATATTTGTCTATGCTAATCTTATACCTGAGTCTTGCCCTGACATGTCTGCTTATGCTAATCTGGTACCAAGGACTTGTCTGGACATGTTTGCCAAGGTTAACCCCTCCCCTTTTGTGACCTGTCAGTGATGTAGCAATGATGCTGTATGAACTGTATTCTGGGATATGGTGGGAAAGTTTTAAAAGTCCTTGTCACCCCATCCTCAGGGTGCAAAATTCCTCTTTGAACCTGTTGTGCAATAAACTTTAGTCTACAGCTATTTGCTCCGGTTGGCTGGACTCCTTCCTTTATTCCGCAGGGACCCGCGGGCTCTGCCCGATGAGCTGGGGGACTGAGCAGCCTCGCACCTAGATTCTTCCGTAACAGTATCAGTTGCTGGAAAGCGCAGCAGTGGAGACTGCTCCTGTGGGTTTCCTGGGGGGGGGGCACCTGGTCAGCCCCTCATGCTGGATGAGATGGGCTTCTTCCTTTGGCCTAATCCATCAGGCCCTTCCTGGGCTCTTACAGTGATGTATTCAAATTCTGCACCACAAGGAGAATTGAAAAAACACATATGCCAAACAAGCAAGTGCTTTGATCAAAATTAATTGGACTGCTCTCCATTTCAAGCGCCCAATCTTCCTCTGCACCAAAGCAGGGGAAACCTGTTTTCAAGCTCACCCAAAAGGAATGGAAACTTGGCATTAAGAAAAGGTGAGGGGACAGGAGGGAAGGGATTTGTTCGTTCATTCATTCATTCATTCATTCATTCATTCATTCATTTGATAATTATACACTGTTTGAGTGTTAAAAAACAAACAGACCTCAAAGCAGTTTACAAAGAGAATAAAACAACAAAGTTACCTGTGAAAACGAATCCTTAAAACATTCAATAGATAAAACCAGCAAGGAACTAAAAACAAATACATCGACATATCTGGGTGGACTCGACTAAACAGAAATATTTTTAGCAGGCATCAAACAGAGCACAGCGCCGTATCAATAGTTCCAAAGTGTGGCTGTTGCCACACTGAAAGATGGAGTTCTTACCAAGGCAGAATGGGCATTAGATGCCACCTGCAGCAGAGGGCATATCTGTGGTAAACTGGTGCCAGGTTGTTAAGGACTTTGTATCTTGATAGCAACACCTTGAACTTGGTCCAGTAGCAAATTGGCTACCAGTTCAGATCACTGAGCAGCCAAGGTGTTCTGTACTGACAAGGCCTCACTCCAGTCAGCAATATCCACCCTCCCTTCCCCACAGGTGGGCGGGGTTTGCGGCACCAAGCGAGGCTCACCTGGGCGGGTGCCAGCCACCTGCCTGAGCTGGCCTTTGACCTGCCCTCGGCCAGGGAGGACAATGGACAGCCGGCCGGGGGTGGGCCTAAGGCCAAAGGAAAAGAGGCTGACTCCTGGGCTGGCTCAAGCCTCTTTTCCTGCTCTTCCTTCTGGGAACATTAAAGTCAGCACTTTAAAGTCAGAACTCCAGTCAGCAATCGGGCTGCAGCATTGGGGACTCTCTGCAGCTTCCGGATTATCAGGATGTGGAATGCTGAACCGGCCTCCAAATTTTCACCCTCCCCAGGTTACAAATTGTTCCCAGCACCACTGCCTTTGCTGCCCGTAAAATGAGCAGAACCCGCAGCAGCTGGGAGCTGAAATCCCAAGCCCTCGATCTGAGCCATTGAGCAGTCAAGATTTAGGAAAGCTATTTTAATTAGCATTCAAATGAGTTGCAAAGATGGTGGTGGGGGCGGGGTGGGATTCATCCATAGCTCTGTCTGTCTGAGCTCAGCTCAACTCCTGGATGGAAGCATCACCTCAGCTCAAAAGGGACTGCTGGGGGGGGGAATTGGGATGCAGAGAAAAGCAGGAAGGTTTAGAGAAGGTTTGTGTGTGAGTGAAATGAAAAGGACATGGGAGGGAGCTGGTTTTGAAAACTGGGTGGCAAGATGAGTCCTTTATCCTTTCATAACACCTGGCAGCCATTCATCTCCTGCAGGAGAGACGAGGTGATCAATTGAGACTACCCCCCTTTTCCAAGACCCGCAGGAACATCTGGAGAGACTTATTGGACTGGAGTCTTTAATATGCATCATAAACTTGTTCTAAGCAGCGCTGTCACGCCTTCCCCCGAGAAGTGACAGGCTAGCCTGCTATTGTGCTTGCCTATTGTATTTCAAATTACATTTGCTACATGTGGAAGAGCAGTGAAATACATCTCTCGAAATAAACAGCAAAATGGGAGCCTCATAGTCAAATCAAGCTGCTCTTGACCACTCACACATCCCTTTTCATCCACTCCAGATTTGACACCCCTGCTATGTAAACGGAGCCTCTTCCCTGCCAGCTCATTAATGGGCCTTCTTCTGCTGGGTCAGCAATGGCCTGGAGTCCAGAGCGGGCTGCAACTTGCCTCCCCAAAGCCCTCCAGCAGGCATTGGGCTGCTTTGCTCAATGGGGAGAGCTGGGTGAGGGGGCCTGGGAGAGGCATCCATTCCCCCCCACCCGGAAACAGCCCCTCCCCTTGAGCTCCTTGCTAGCACCCAGTTGGAGCGTTCCCTCTGCACAGTCACGTTGTGCTGGCTGGGCTCAGGCAGTCTCCCTCCCTGCGGCCCGATTCTCATGCCCGGCTTCCCCAAAGATGCTTCCTCCTCCATCCATGTGGAAACCTCTCTTGGTCTCCCTCCCCCTGCCCCCCCCCCCGGAAGGAAGCCCTCGGCTCCTGGCAGTGGTGAGGCTCGTTTCCAGCTCCACTGTGAAACATCCACGAGGCCTCTCAGGAGTGGGCGCCAGAGGGAAAGGCCCCGTCCACACTGCAGAGAAGGACCTGCAGCAGAGGGCAGGAGCTCAGTCCACAGGGCATGGCACTTTTGCCAGGGCCTGGCACCAAGACCGCCTCACCAGGCTGTTGGGAGACCAGCCAGACATCTGCTGTTGAAGGAGGGGAGCAACCAGGCCCTGGGTCGCTTTGGCAGGCTTTCCCACCCGTCTCCTTGGCACACAGGTAGGAACCAGATAACAGCAGCATTCCCTGGTATAGCGGGCAGGTGGGAAGGCTGCAAAAAGGTTTGCACAGACTCTAGACATGCCAGAGGGATGGTGAGAGATAGCAGGTGGGGAATCCCCAAGGGAGGAAGGCTCAGACAATGAGTAGCTCGGACTACTGCAATGCGCTCTACGTGGGGCTACCTTTGAAGGTGACTTGGAAACTGCAACTAATCCAGAAAGCGGCAGCCAGACTGGGGACTGGGAGCGGCCACCGAGACCACATAATGCCAGTCCTGAAAGACCTACATTGTTTCCCAGTATGTTTCCAAGCACAATTCAAAGTGTGGGTGCTGACCTTGAAAGCCCTAAACCAGGGGTAGACAACCCAAGGCCCAGGGGCCGGATGCAGCCCAATCACCTTCTCAATCCAACCCATGGACAGTCCAGGAATCAGTGTGTTTTTACATGAGTAGAATGTGTCCTTTTTTAAAAAAATGCATCTCTGGCCTCGGCCCAGTAAACCTGAAGGAGGGTCTCCACCCTTGACACCAGGGTCCAGCGCTGAGGGCCTTCTGGCGGTTCCCTCCCTGCGAGAAGTGAGGTTGCAGGGAACCAGGCAGAGGGCCTTCTCAGAGGTGGCACCCACCCTGTGGAACACCCCCTCATCAGATGTCAAGGAAATAAACAGCTACCTGGCTTTTAGAAGACATCTGAAGGCAGCCCTGTTTTTGAAGTTTTTCATGTTTGATGTTTTATCGTGTTTTTAATGTTCTGTTGGAAGCTGCCCAGAGTGGCTGGGGAGGCCTGGCTTGATGGGTGGGATATAAGTAATAAATTATTATTATTATTATTATTATTATTATTATTAGCCAGAGGGAGAAGAGGGGAAGCCTGAGAGGATGAGGTGTCGGAAGCTGAAGAGGCAACAGGGCTTAGTGAGCAGGAAGAGGCCGTGGCAGAGAGAAGTCCAGAATCAGAAGCAGGAGAGGAGGGAGACCAAGGGGCAGAGATGGGGCAGGCTGGTGAAGAGGCCCAGGTGTCTCCCACTCCTGCCGAGACAAGCCCCCCCCCCACATGGTCTCCCAGAACCAGGAGAGGCGTGAAAAGATCAGAGCAAAGAGAGGCAGGCAGGCACAGTCTCTGATTGCTTGGGGAAAGCCCTGGGGAGGAAGAGGCATAGCCAGCTGTGGGGAAGCAGGGACCTTCAGTCTCGGCAAGACCCGAGTTGCTGTGCTCACTAGGCCTGACACTCCTGTGCAGATCCAGCTTGCTCCGTGGGATTTACTGCTGGCTTTCTTCTGTCAGCAGGTGGTGCATCACGTGAGAGAAGAGATGGAGGAACAAAGCCAGGTGACATAGTTTAGAATTTGGGCAAGATGTAAAATAAAATAAAATGAAGTAAATTAAATCAATACACAGCCTCTGAGTGTGAAGCTGATGTTGGGAGATTCTTCATGCAGCACACAGTTGAATTGTGGATGTCCCTCCCCCAGGAAGTCGATGGCTGCCAACCTGGATGTCTTTAAAAAAGGACCACACAAATCCACGGAGGAGGAGAGGGCTATCGATGGCTCCTGGCCAAAATGGCTCTGCTCTGCCCTCCAAAAAAAGCAAATCGGGATCCTCTAGCCAAATCTTGGGAGAAAAGCAATGACAAACCTAGACAGCATCTTAAAAAGCAGAGACATCACCTTGCCAACAAAGGTTCGTATAGTTAAAGCCATGGTTTTCCCAGTAGTGATGTATGGAAGTGAGAACTGGACCATCAAGAAGGCTGATGGCCGAAGAATGGATGCTTTTGAATTATGGTGCTGGAGGAGACTCTTGAGAGTCCCATGGACTGCAAGAAGATCCAACCTCTCCATTCTGAAGGAAATCAGCCCTGAGTGCTCACTGGAAGGACAGATCCTGAAGCTGAGGCTCCAAGACTTTGGCCACCTCATGAGAAGAGAAGACCCCCTGGAAAAGATCCTAATGTTGGGAAGATGGAGGGCACAAAGAGAAGGGGACGACAGAGGACGAGATGGTTGGATAGTGTCTTCGAAGCTACCAGCATGAATTTGACCCAACTGCGGGAGGCAGTGGAAGACAGGAGGGCCTGGTGTGCTCTGGTCCAGGGGGTCACGAAGACGACTAAACAACAATCAAATCAAGCTGCTCTTGGCCACTCACACATCCCTTTGCATCTGACTCCAGATCTGACACCCCTGCTGTGTGAACAGTGCCCCTTCCCTGCCGGCTCATTAATGGGGCTTCTTCTGCTGGGTCAGCAAAGGCCTGGAGTCCAGAGCAATGCTTCTCAATGGCTGAACCACCACCCCCCCCCGACTTCCCTCAGCTCCTCTCTCTGGTTTCTCAATACATGTAATTCCCTGAATATTATAAAATTGTAAAGAACCTTAATTTATCTATCTATAGGTTGTTAGTAATAAATTTGTATATGTTTATTCAAAACCTGGAGAAGAGTAACTAGTGGGGTGCCACAGGGTTCTGTCTTGGGCCCGGTCTTATTCAACATCTTTATCAACGACTTGGGTGATGGACTCAAGGGCATCCTGACCAAATTTGGTCTCTTCCAACTCTATGATTCTATGATTCTATGAAAACCTGCCAAGGAGTCCAGTTCATTTTGTTGTTTCTTTAAGTACTTTGTGAAAGGTTCCCATTCTTCTTTAAAGTCACAGTTGCCCTTGTCACTCAGTTTGTGTGTCAGCTTCACTAATTCTGCATAGTCCGTCAGTTTCTCTTGCCACAGTTCTTTAGTCGGGAACCCCTGGACTCTCTCAATCACGGGGCAAGGCAACATGCGTGTCTCTTATGGTCACTCCAGTCCTTTATCATCTGCTCTGATTGGCAGTGATGCTCCTCCAAGGTCCATGACTCTCTGTCTTCCACAGCCCCACTCCCTGTGGTTCCTTTTTAAACTGGAGAAGTCACGATTCAGCCTGGGACCACCCCCTCCCCTCTTTCTGCCCTGAGCCTCCCGCCCTCCCCTGAACTCTTTCTGCTTTCCAAAAGTCTTCTCAGCACCAGCAGCTGTTTCAGCTCATCCTGCTCTGGTGACACCATCTTCTGGCAAACGGGTTTCCTCTCTCCCTTGTTTTGTCGTGAGCGCAAGTGACAGTCTGGCACGCTGTTGCTCATAAAGGTTTTGGCGCCACCGTTGGTGATCCTGACAAGCGATTCGGATGGCCCAAGCACCAGAATCCTAGAATCAAAGAACCATAGAATTATGGCAGGGGTCAGCAAACTTTTTCAGCAGGGGGCCAGTCCACTGTCCCTCAGAACTTGTGGGGGGCCGGACTATATATTGGGGGGGGGGAATACAAGAGCCCCATGAGCCCCAGTAGCTGCTTACCTGTGTCTTGTGAGCGGCAGGGGCTGGTGGTGGTGACAGAGGGACGATGAGCGGCGTGTGAAAGGGCTCCAGAGAGGGGCTGCTTAAAATGGCACTCAGCCAACCAACCGTGGCTGCTGCTGTCACCAACAACGCCCAGCCCCCTTCCTCCTCTAGGCAGGGCGGGGAGAAGCCAGGAGGAGGGAGGGAGGAGGTACCAGCACTGCCGTGCGATGGAGAGGGAGAGAATGTGTGCATGCTGGCAATCCACGCAGCAATTCCTGGACCGTCCGCGGGCCGGATCCAGAAGGCAATTGGGCCTGATCCGGCCCATGGACCTTAGTTTGCCTACCCATGAATTATGGAGTTGGAAGGGATTCCTGAGGGTCATCCAGATGTTAAAGTCAGAATCCCCTTCCGGTCAGAACTTGAAGCCATTGGTTTAGGACAGCGGTTCTCAACCTGTGGGTCCCCAGATGTTGTTGGACTACAACTCCTATCACCCCTGAGCTTGCTAGCTAGGGGTGATGGGAGTTGCAGTTCAACAACATCTGGGGACCCACAGGTTGAGAAAGGCTGGTTTAGGATCTTATCTTCTGGAGCAGCAGAAAACAAGCTTTCTGCAGTACAGGCACAAAAAATACCATCTGCCTGGGCACACCCAAATCTGCATAAAGTGGCCTAGTGCCTTTGGTTACTGAGCACAAATATCAACCACAGGTGCCACTGTCTCCATTTGGAGAAAGGAGCCTTCTTCTGTCTAGAGTCATGATCAAGTGTGTGGAAGGAGGAGGGGGACCAGGGTGATCGAGGGTCTAGAAACCATTCCTTGTGAGGAACGGTTGAGGGGTTGGGGATGTTTAGCCCGGAAATATAAGACTAGGAAGAGATAGGAGAGCCACCTTCCTATATCCGAAGGGCTATCTCATGGAGCAAGCTTGTTATCTCCTGCTCTGGAGGGCAGGACACGAACCCATGGCTTCAAGTTACAAGAAAGGAGATGTTGGCTCAAAGTTAGGAAGAACGTTCTGACAGGAAGAGCTGCTTGGCGGTGGAATGGGCTCCCTCTGAAGGTGGTGGAGGATTTTGAGCAGAGGGTGGATGGCCACCTGTCAGGGAGGCTTTAGTTGTGGTTCCTTCATTTCAGGGGGTTGGGCTAGATGACCCTTGGGTCCCAACTCAACAATTCAATGATTCTACACACCTGGAACAGAAAAGCTCCTTGGAACGAGACTTGGCTTGGATCCTGCCCTCTGGATACCTGCAGGGCAAACGCTTCTGCCCCAGGCTTCCTGCCACCCCCCATCCTTGCGCCTCAGTGTCCCCTTCTGCACATCCAGTCCAGGATCCATGCCTGGCCGCTGCAAAGAAGGACACAATCTCTCCATCTCTCCCTGCTTCCTGCCTTTTGCTCCCTGAAAGTCATGCAGTGCTTCTGGCCTGAGCGGGGGGGGGGGGGCGAAGTGGGGGGGGGAGAGTGGCAGCTTCTGCCGTTTTCACCAGCCGGCCTCCCGGATCCCTCTTCGTCAAAGGCACTTGTGCCCATAGAGGATACATGAATAAACCAAATGTGAAGTTTCTAGGGCAAGCTATTTGTCAAGCATTACCTTCCGTGCAAAAAACGCCACAACTTTCCTCCCTCCGAAGGGTGAGAAACCCTTTCACTGTCCTCCAGCTCGCCTGTCGCCACAATGCCGGATCCAATTACTCTCAGCTGCCCAGAGGCTGGCGCTGCTCAGGGAAGAGACCGGTGTGCGGGGGGGGGGGAGCTGGCCGGAGGGGGGAGAGCAAAAGCCAGCTGGGACGGCAACCTTGGAGGGGGCCGTAGGGGGCCGGAGCCCTGCCCTAGACAAGAGTCAGCAGAAAGGGAGGGGGAAGGGGGCTTGCTGGGGGTGGGGGAGGCGGGCAGGGTGGCAAGGGAGAGCCAGTGGTGGGAATGTTCAGGGAGGCAGGAGAGTGTTTAATTATATCCTTCCCAACTTGTGTTAACAAGTTCTATAATTTAACACCCCCCTTTTTAAACTTGTGCAGCGGACCCAGAAACTACAACTAATCCAGAATGCGGCAACTAGACTGGGGACTGGGAGCGGCTGCCGAGACCACATAACACCGGTCTTGAAAGACCTACATTGGCTCCCAGTATGTTTCTGAGCACAATTCAAAGTGTTGGTGCTGACCTTTAAAGCCTTAAATGGCCTCAAGGGCCCAGTAGACCTGAAGGAGCGTCTCCACCCCCATCGTTCTGCCCAGACACTGAGGTCCAGCGCCGAGGGCCTTCTGGCAGTTCCCTCACTGCGAGAAGCAAAGCTACAGGGAACCAGGCAGAGGGCTTTCTTGGTGGTGGCGCCCGCCCTGTGGAACGCCCTCCCACCAGATGTCAAAGAGAAAAACAACTACCAGACTTTTAGAAGACATTTGAAGGCAGCCCTCTTTAGGGAAGCTTTTCATGTTTGATGTTTTATTGTGTTTTAAATAACCTGTTGGAATCCGCCCAGAGTGGCTGGGGAAACCCAGCCAGATGGGCAGGGTATAAACATCATCATCATCATCATTATTATTATTATTATTATTATTATTATTATTATTATTATTATTATTATTATTACATCTTTGCCAGGCTTGTTTAAGCCTCTAAAATAAGTTTCCTGGTAATTCCCCTTTATTCCCTCTTAAAAGAACAGACACGACACAGTCTTGTATCAAAACATATAAAAGAGTTTACTCACATTCTGTTCACAGGTGGATCCCAGAAGGCAGACTTAAGTTACAAAATATATACACCTGGAATCTGTCCCATAAGGAGAAAGTTCCTTTGTCCTCTCTTGAAGCCAAGAGAGCATCTCAGGCTAAGGAAATGTTGCTTCTTTGAGGAATGGAGTCAGAGAGAGAGATGGCTGCCTCCCCTGTACTATGTTGTTACCTGCACAGGTGAGGTCACGCCCACCTCTGGTCACATGGAGAGGAAGTTTGTCCCTGTCCAGGAGGAAACAGGAAGTTCTGACTGGCTGGTCCAGACATCCTCTTTTATGTCCACTCTAGGAATGTTGTACTTGACTGCTCTGTGCTTCACACCCCACACCATTTAGCATCGCAGAAGTGTAGAGTTGGAAGGGACCATCAGAGGACATCTAGTCCAGCCCCCCCGCAGTGCAGGAATGGCAGCTAAAAATCCCTGACAGGTGGCCATCTGACCTCTCTTTAAAACCTTCAACGAATCATAGGACTGTTGTCATTTGTGAATGATTCACCGACTTGAAAATAGACTCAGTATGTTCTATTGTTACTCAAGGAAATATAAATAATAACATAATTTCAAAACAGAGAATCATAGAACAGGGACCCCACAGTGCAGGAATCTCAGCTAAAGGACACCTGGCAGATGGTCACCCAACCTCTGCTTAAGAACCTCAGATGAAGGAGAGCCCGCCATATTCCCAGGTTGTCCATTCCGCTGTCAAACATTCACATTCAAGAAAGCTACGGGCTCCAAGTGTGTAGGACTGGGATGGGCAATGTCCTAGGGAGATTTTGCCCCAAAGGCTGTGCGATGGGATGACACAGTGGGCTCAGGGATTTCCTTGTCTTCAGGGAGTGTTGGACTGCAGTGTCAGGCCTGGGAAGGAAACCGTGTTATCACCACCCAACCCCTCAAAAAAATCAGGTTATCAAGATGATTTATTTTACGCAGCTTGGCTGACTTGCCTGAGCAATGCGCAGTCGGAATGGCAGTTGTCAAAAACATAGGGCAAAAGGAGATACGGATTTACATAAAATGTGCATATACTGATTGATATGGATAGATGCAAGTTTAGAAAAAGGGACTAAAATTGAAAGAGGCAACGCAACTCCCCTCCTGTGCCCAGAGACCTGTGTCCGATGGACTCTCCTTCCTTGGAGGTTCTTAAGCAGAGGTTGGATGGCCATCAGCCATGGAGGTTCTGCAGGGGGTTGGACTAGAGGACCCTTCCAGCTCCACAATTCCATGATTCCATGCTGCTCCGTGTTCCCCAAGGGAGGGGTGGGCTGCTGATCCACAAAGGGACAACCCCCCCATCCCAATGCTGTCTCATGCCTGCAAACATCCACATGGCCTCAAGTTTTGCCTACCTTTGCATCCACAGTCCTCCTTGTTTCCTGCGGAGACGACTTGATCCCTCGCAAATACTTTTTGGGGTAAGGGCTTCCTGACTACTGACTGGAGGAACAGCAAGCCCAGACCGCAAAAAGATTCAAGAGAGAGAGAGAGAGAGAAGGTGAGGGTGGAGGCAGCAAGCGACAGCAGAAGGACGACTGCCCTGAAAAAGAGAGAGAAGGAGAAGGAGAAGGAGGAGAAGGAGAAGAAGGAGAAGGAGGAGAAGGAGAAGAAGGAGAAGGAGAAGGAGGAGGAGGAGGAGGAGGAGGAGGAGGAGGAGGGGGAGAAGGAGAAGGAGAAGGAGGAGGAGGAGAAGAGGAAGAAGAAGGAGGAGAAGGAGGAGGAGAAGGAGAAAGAGAAGGAAGAGGAAGAGGAGGAGGAGGAGGAGGAGAAGGCGGAGAAGGAGGAGGAGGAGGAGAAAGAAAAGAAGGAGAAGGAGAAGGAGAAGGAGGAGGAGGAGAAAGAGAAGGAAGAGGAAGAGGAGAAGGAGGAGGAGGAGGAGGAGGAGGAGGAGGAGGAGGAGAAAGAAGAGGAGGAGAAGGAGAAGGAGAAGGAGGAGGAGGAGAAAGAGAAGGAGAAGGAGGAGAAAGAGGAGGAGAAGGAGAAGGAGAAAGAGAAGGAAGAGGAGGAGGAGGAGGAGAAGGCGGAGAAGGAGGAGGAGGAGAAAGAAAAGAAGGAGAAGGAGAAGGAGGAGGAGGAGGAGGAGGAGAAGGAGAAGGAGAAGGAAGAGGAGGAGAAGGAGAAAGAGAAGGAGAAGGAGAAGGAGGAGAAAGAGGAGGAGAAGGAGGAGGAGAAGGAGAAAGAGAAGGAAGAGGAAGA